>NW_006408626.1:4367072-4369373 GCF_000296735.1 Chrysochloris asiatica
CCAGTAATGAGCAATACATCTTGATTGTATGTTTGATCTATTTCAGATTGAAGAAGTTGGCAGAATTCTTCTATTTCATCTTCACTGGCTTTAGTGGTTGGTACATAATTTGAGTAATAGTGGTATTAACTGGGCTTCCCTGTAGGTGCATGGACACTATCCTATCACTTATAGCAAGTAAAATTTTGCCAAAAATAATTCAAAAATGGACACAGAAGTATATCAACAGGGAGATGCCAGAAATTCAAGTTAGATTCAAAACAGGATTTGGAGTAAGGGATAGATCATTGCTGATGTCAGATGGATCTTGGCTGAAAGAAGAGACTAACAGAAAGAAGTTTACTTGAGTTTTATTAACTATACAAAAGTATTCATTATGTGGAGCCAAACAAATTATAGATAACATTGGGAAGAATGGGAATTCCAGAACCTGTAGGCAGTACCTTGGGCAGAACAACAGATACTGCATATTTAAAATCAGCAAAGTGTGGTTGTATCATTTCACTATAGTAATTCAATCTATATGCTAAAGAAATAATCCAAGACACTGGATAACATGAAGAAGAACATGACATCAGGATTGGAGAAAGACTCATCAACATCCTACAATATGCAGATAACACAACCTTGCTTGCTGGAAGCAAAGGGAACTTGAAACACTTAAAATACTTACTGATGAAGATCAAAGACTACAGCCTTCAGTATGGATTATATCAAGCCTAAGGAAACAAATATCCTCACAGTTGCACCAATAAGCTATATCATGATAAACAGAGAAAAGATTGAAGTTGTCAAGGATTTTATTTTAATTGGATCCACAGTCAACATACGTGGAAGCAGCCATTAAGTAATCAAAGGACACCTTTCCAAGAAGAATTTAAAATAATTTTTACCTCAGCATCTTTGTTTGAATTCTTCTGAAAGTTGTTGGTTTTAGAATTAGACACTCAGATTTTTCACAATGATCTCTAAATTTGCATACAGTTAAATTTCCTCATATAGATAATGAACATCAGTAATTAAGAGATTACTGATGTGGTGCTAAAGGATAAACACTGAACTGCTTGCAAACCACAAGGTCAGTAGTTCAAACCCATCAGCTAGTTCTAAGGAAACCCTATACATGGCTGCTATGAGTGGGAACTGACTTGATGGTAGTTTACAACAATTCTCATTCTCAAATGACTGTTTTTGTTTGCTAGTTTGTTTAGCTATGGGGTACTCTTCCCATTAAAATTTACTAGCAGACAAAAACAACTGTGTCATATCTAACAAAGCAGTAGCCTGCATTTATTTGATCAGTTAATCCCAAAGCTAATGTTGTGGTTTTTTAATCATCTTCACTATACTGAGTAGACAACCCAATGCCTTCCATTCTTTCTGAGCTATAAAAGCCAGTCCTATTTTGCAGCTACTGCTGCAATTTTGTAGAACTATAGAATTTTAGAGCTAGACAGGACCTTAGATTATTTGTGAGTTGACCTCTTAACCACTTTTAAGACCATTGCTTGAAAAACATTATGCTCTGTAGCTTTGTTGTTTCTAAACCCTTATGCTCTTTAAAAGAAACAAAACACCAGTTCTGCCCCACTTTTATGGGACAGCTTGTGAAAGGGTTATTTGGTGAAGCCCTTCTATACTAAAGAAGTTTAGGTGAATTTTGGAGTCCTTTGACAAACATTGGTTAAAAAATTGTTTTCTGCCTTTGAGGAAAGTTGGAGAAGGGGAAAAGGAAAGGAAACTAACATTTTTTGAATGCCTAGTAGGTGCACGGTGACTTACTTACATAATCTGTTTTGATACTTGTCTTCAAATAATTATTGTCTCCATTTTACTGATGAAACTGAAGCCATCAGAGAGTTTAAGAGTGACTTACTCAACATCTCAGTTAGTAAGCCAGGATCTACACCCAGATCTATCTGTCTCTATATACAGCCAATGCTCTATTTTATTGCAGACCGTGCAGAGGTTCAAGGCCCTATATGCCCGAGTGTAACAGATCTAGCCACTTGGCAGTTAATAACAAATTGTTTTTCATATTAGTGTTCAGTTATATTTATTTAATTCCAAACATGAGCCCTGGATGTCCACAGAGAAATGCAATATTCCCCTAAGTTTCTAAGGTCAAGATTTTCCCCCTAGAACCAAGGCAGTAAAACTTCATTGGAGGAGGAACAAGGACAGGTTTACTGGGATTAAGCAGAGAGGCTCTGGAGAGGAACTGCCCTGGGGTATATTCACTTGGGGTGGAGTGGTAAATTCTGGGAATACGAGATTAAGGACAATGGGGGCAACTCCCTC
>NW_006408626.1:4371077-4373071 GCF_000296735.1 Chrysochloris asiatica
CCCAGGAAACATCAAGCCAAATGGTTGGGTCCCCTCAGGGCAAATCCCCTTCCAAGACTAAGACTCAATAGGGATATACGAGCAGGCATGCGGTCTGACTGGTGACCACGTTGGTCCCCGATAAGAGGAAGTGAAGGGAAAACAGCAATGAAGCTGTGAGCTAAGTCCTACCACGTTCAATAGACTCTTGGGAACCTTGATTGAGACCTGGTTGGCCAGCAGTATGGCAAGACCTGGAGACTCCTGGGCCTAGAGACAGTGACATAGCCACAGAGGATTAGAGTGCAGAGTGGATAAGAAGTTAGGGCATATGCACAAGAACACCCACACTTGCAGATAATACACACTTGACCTGGCCTCAGTGGCTGGATGATCAGAACTCAACTAGAAGAAGAAGAGGAAAAAAAGAGTAATCTGATACAATTTGATGAACTTGACCTATACCTATGGATGCAGTAGCTCAAAACAGGGAACAAATCTTCACAGCGAGGATCATTCCCACCCCCTCCGCACATGGAGAGGACAGGGATGGGCACCTTGGACATTGGTTACCCAGAATGGAGGGGCTACAGAGGCAAGAAATGACTGGCTTACAAACTTTCAACAGGGAACCTAGATCTGGAGGGCATGGAGCAAGATAGAATCTCCACTGAGTAGTATCCATTCTGTCTAGTCAGGGCTGATGAAAGATGTGGACAGGTCTCTTGTGATACAATAGCAAATAATTGTTATCAGGACTGATAGTAAGGGCTGGAGATGTAAAGGTAGATGTTTTGTGGCAAAGGGAGGGTAGTGATTAACTCTGCAATCTAGGAGCAGAGGTCCCTTGGACCATCAAGGGAGAAGAGCAGAGAACAGAACCCTACCCAGAGAAGCAGTGATGCCAGAGATGGAGGCAGAGACGATGACGTGGAGAGATGGAGCAGCTGAGGGCTTTGAACCCAGAGAGGAAGAGGGGCTGTGTTCTGAAGACTGGGGGGGCAGGGTTGCAGGGTATACCCTGTGGTTGGTGGCTGATGCATGGAGGGGATTGTAACCATGGCAAGGAAATGAGATATGACGGGATCAATGTGAAGCTAATTTCCTCCCATGTAAACTATCACATAATTCACAATAAAGCATTAAAAAAAAGAGAGGGGGCCTAGATCCAGAGGGTGTGGAGGAATGTAGAATCTCCACTGAGTAGTATCCGATCTGTCTGGGCAGGGCTGAAAGGAGATGGCGATAGGACTCTTGTGGTACAGTAGTGAATAATAGTTATCAGGACTGACTGTGAGGGTTGGGATGTAAAGGTAGACGTTTTGTAGCAAAAGGATGGGAGTGGTTGACGTTGCAGTCCAGGTGCAGAAGTTCCCGGGACCATCAAGGAAGAAGAGCAGAGTGCGGGACCCTACCCAGAGAAAGAGTGATGCCAGCGATGGAGGAAGAGATGATGATGTGGAGAGATGGAGCAGCTCGCAACTCTAAACCCATAGAGGGAGAGGGGCTGTGTGCTGATGACTGGGGGGAAGGCTTGTAGGGTATACCCTTTGGTTGGTTGATGATGCATGGAGGGGATTATAATCATGGCAATGAAATGATATGATAGGATGAATGTAAAGCTAATGTTCTCCCATATAAACTATCACATAATTCACAATAAAGTTTAAAAAAAGAAGATGGTAGGAATGTGCAGTTACTGTACCAAAAATAATTGAACAGAGAGGTCTAAGCTTCACTGAATATAGTGGTGAAAATAAGATTTCCAGGAATTAACAGAATACCAATTGAGATGCTTCAACAAACATATGTAACACTGGAAATGGTCATTACAACTTACTCTAAAAGATCCATATTTGTGTCCATTTCAAAGAAATGTGATCCAACAAAATGAAAACATTATCAGACATAATCATTGTTGTTGTTGTCAGGTGCCATCGAGTCGGAACTGACTCATAGCGACCCCATGCACAGCAGAACAAAACAATGTCCGATCCTGGGCCAACTTCACTACC
>NW_006408626.1:4378957-4392063 GCF_000296735.1 Chrysochloris asiatica
CGACCCTGTACAGGGTTTCCGAGGGTGTAAATCTTTACGGGAGTAGAAAGCCTCATCTTTCTCCCGCGGAACGGCTGGTAGTTTCGAACCGCTGACCTTAAGGTTCGCAGCCCGATTCGTAATATATAATATATAAATAATAAGCAAAATGACAAGGATTTCCCTTTCTAGACCTAGAATCTAGGAATAAATAAATTGCTATATTATCTTATAAAAACTTGGAACGCTGATGGCGCTGTGGGCTAGGTATCAGGCTGTTAACTAAAAGGCAGGAAGTTTAAACCCACCAGGCACTCCGCAGGAGAAAGAAGAGGCAGTCTGCCCCTGTAAAGGTTTACATTTTCAGAAACCTTATGCAGGGTTGCTATGAGTCAGAATTAACTCAATGACAGTAGGTTTTGGTTTTGGGTTATCTTATAAAATTGATGATTGTGTGCTATTCCATTAGTAGTAGATGATACCTCCTCCAAGTTTGACTCACTTCTTTCTCAAAATGAACACAACCAAGACCACAGGATTCAATATAGAAGCCTGTTTAAGAAACAGAAATAGCCCAGACTCTAAAATAACTCATCTCCAACATAGTACAGAAAATCAGAAGTTGGTAATAAGATTATGGAAAGGAGCTCTGGTGGCCCTGTAGTTATCCTCAAGGTCATCAGAAAAAAGACGAGGCTGCCTGCTCCCATCAAGATGTAGTCTCCAAAAGCCTGCATGGGGTCACTTTGAGTAGATATTGACAACTGACAGTACATGGGTTATTGAGTATAGAGTCTATCCCAGTGTTCATTGTCAAATAGACATTTAACTTCAACATTTCTTCAGGGCTGTTTGCTTTATTTAGATAAAGTCATGTCTCAAGGTTCTTATAAGAAAGACTAGGAGATATTGCCAACGTCTCTGTGATACTCAGCAATTAATTATGCCATACAAATAAACAATGTTTGTAGCTACCAAGGCAAACAAAAAATAAATAACAATTGCTATCAAGTTGATCCCTATTCATGGCCATCATGGTGATTCCATCGGTCGGAGTAGAACTACTCCATAGGGTCTTCTTTACAGAAGCAGATCCCCAGGACCTTCTCCATTGGCACCACTAGATAGGTTGAAACTACTTTAGATTAGTCATAAAACCTCTTGTGCCACCCAGGGAACTTGCTTCCAAGAAAAAGAATTCTCTATTGCCATTTGAGTCCGTTGACTCCTTTTGTCTTTGCCCATTCAACTTCTTGGCTCTCCTTTGACTGTCTTCCTAGACTGTGCCTTAATTGGTTACATAACCACCCTTGTCACTCAGACAGCATTTTCCTTTGACCACATGCCAGCTTTAGTTCAACTCATCTCCAGGCCTGGGAAGATGAATGTTTCCCTATTTCACTCAGTGAGAGGAAATATAAACACACAAAAGTTTCAAATTCTAGGACTCAGTCCTCACTGTCTCTGAATGGGTTACTTTCTTTATTTAGGTAGCTAGCATAGTTTACTTAGGATTACTTACTTTACTTTTCTTTCATCCTTTTAATTGCTTTCTCAATACACCCAGTCAAAGTCAAATCTTGTTATCAAGGAATCTGGGATGTGTATGTAATTGTAATGCAACAATTTATTTTTCTCACCCTTTGGAAGTGTTAGATGTTGATGGTTTTCACTCAGTGACCCAAATAATAAGTGTTCCTGTTATGTAATGGATGCAACAAGCAAAGGAGATTCTTCTTGGGTAAACCACAGTGCTCACACAGAAATAGTGGTGGGTTTAATCAGACATACCCAGTCTATTTTTTAACTTAATTGCAAATGATAAAGTAGAGAAATTTAAGTCAAAGTATGTAGAATGCCAGAAAAGGAAAACCATTAATTAGAGGAAAAGATCATTTCTTCTTAAACATTCTTGTTAAATCATTTTGATTCTGAAATGGAAAGAGAAGGCTAAAATATGGAAATTCTCACATTTGTGGTTTTATTAGGAAGCATTTCGATTTTTCAAACAGTAGGCTACTTTTTTGGGAGTTCTTGGCTCAGCAAAACAGGAATACATTTGCCCAACCACTTTGTCCTCCTCCAATTTAAACCGATTTGTATTCCAGGGGAAATCTAATCTGTACATTTCTGATTCATTTGTGCTTAACTAGACAAAATGTTAAGAGCTGTTTGAAATAAAAGAAGACTTTGAATTCTGATACTTATATATTTTTTTATCCTTAGCATCCTAAAGCTATGTTTTTGCAGAGAATCAACAATCTAATACCCTATACACATATCCAGTTTATATAAGTAAAAACCTAGAAGTTGCAAGGTTCCAGTTGATCACAGTGCCTTTTCTATTACTTTGATTTTCAATATATAGGTCTACCTATTCAATCAGCATTAAATTTTTTTCAAGAAAAATAAATAAAATGCTGATTTATTTAAATGATATTTTTTTAACTTATTATTTTCCATGTAGAGACACTAAGCAAGCTTGTACAAGTTGTGTGCTGCATAATTCTGTGAGATATCAGTCTCAACAACAACCCAACCATTTATAGTGAGTCTGTTTCCTTGCATCATTAACTCTTCCTTTCTTATTTCAATTCAAAACTCAGGCAAGAGTATTATCTAGAAATATCTTCATTAACTAGACCAGAAAATTCTCTCTTAATGGGCTAAATTTTCAAAGGCTTTACAATTGCACATGCTCCTCTAAATTAATATATGCCTGGCTATTTTATAGTCAGACTTTGGATTTAATTTCATATTTTGTTAATTACTAAATGTATGTCTTTAAACAAGTGTTTTGTATCTTCAGATGAAAAATTAGAGTGTCATCAGATGTCAGTAGTACGTTATCCACCAATATAGCAAGGTAGGGCTACCTATGTGTACCCAGTGTGAATGGCCCATAGAGTAAGTCACCAGAATCTATCTTTGGAGCTGTCAGATGGGAGAGAGAGCAGGTTAGGGCTTTTTGAAGATGGTCAGTTAGTACATCAAACTGTTTGAGTGACTAAAGACTGATGGTGGGTTAAAAAGAATACTAGGTACTGTGGGTGAAATGGAAGTGAATTGGGAAATGTGATTTCTGAGCATCTTCAGGTGGCTCCTTTCACATGAAACCTGGCTCATTTTGATGGGCTGATGTAAAAATGATGCATTTAATGAAACAGAAGTTAGTTCCTCTTAGCTTTGTTTAGGGCTTGGATTCAATTCATTAGGGTCAAAAAAGCATCATAGAGGATGTGGTTTATAAACTCTTCATAAAACACATGTTGGTTTCTATACACTGCCCTATACGCTTTTCTATGGAACTTGATTTTTCTCACTTCACATGATTCTAGTTGTTGTTGTTGTGTGCTGTGAAGTCCATTCTAACTCTTAGCAATCCTCTATGGAAGATTAAAACTACCCCAAAGGGTTTCCTAGACTGTAATCCTTACAGGAGCACACGAATAGGTCTTACCTCCTTTGGAGTTGCTAGTGGGTTTGAATTGCCAGCCTTTCATTTAGTATAGGTTCACCAGCTACTCCTCGGAAACCCTATACAGGGTTGCTATGGGTTGGAATCGGCTCGATGGCATTTAACAACAACAACATGGCATCACCAGGGCTCCTTTATGCATCCTGCATCAACAACTACAAGGGAAGAAACGTGATACAACCTGACCAATACCTTTCCCACTAAAGGTAGTGATTGTTCTAACAGTGAATGCATGCCTCAGACAGGTGAGTCAAAGTGGTTTTTTTAGAAACTAAACGGATAATGAAGGAGAAAAGATCTCTCTGCTTTTGCTTGGGCCCAGAATCAGGAAACTGGGAAACCATCAAATCAGGGGGAGGGCCAGCAGATTTTATGAAGGAGATTCCAAAAGTTCATGAAAGAATTCCATTATCTTTTCATTCCACTTTTCCATGAACATATTTAAGTTCCCTCATATAGGTACAGAGTCCTGACGTGGCATTGTAGGATAAGCATTGAACTGCAAGATCAGTTTGAACCATAAAGTTGGCATTTCAAATCCACCAGCTTGGAGATCATATACAGGGTCACTATGAATCGGAACTCACGTAACATCACTTAATAACAACATAAAGTCACAGACAGGAGGGAGGACCTGAGACAACAGAATCGCCACTAAATCTATGTACTCTTCAAGGACAAAGGAGTTAAAAGGTCAGGGCAGGGCAGATCTCTACAGTGGTTAATTAATTATAATCACTGTGTGACAGTCAAATGAAAATAATAGTAATAGGAAGGAAACATCCATTTACTAATTTGTATACCATCCATTTGTTGCCACGTTGTTTTTCATCATATTAGAAAATATATTAAGCATTTAGCATTTGTAGAGCATGGTGCTAGGGGTTCAATAGAGTAAAGCAAAAGAATTAATGTCTTCTTGGAACCACAGTGTCATTGTTGCTATTGTCATCAAGTCAGTTCTGACACACAGCAATCCCCTATAGGGTTTCTCAAGCTTTAAATCTTTGCAGGAGCAGAAAGCCATCTTTCTCCCACAGTGTAACTGGTGGGCTCGAACTGCTGAACCCTGTGGTTCTCAGTCCCGTGCTTATCCTATTGTTGTTTTTGTTGTTGTTAGGTGCCTTTGAGTAAGTATTGACTCATAACAACCTTATGCACAACAGAATGGTCCTGGACCAGCCTCACAATCTTTGCTGCACTTGAGCCCATTTCTGCTGCCACTCACTGTGGCAGAAGAAGGAGAGACATACTACTTCCAAATATTTACTCATGAAAGCCTTATGAATAGAAGTGGAACACTGTCAGATAGCTTATCATGTAGTTGATGTTTTTGTTGTTGTTGCCTTCAAGTCAGTTCTGACTCATAGCAACCCTGTATAGGGTTTCCAAGGAGTGGCTGGTGAATTTAAACCTCCAACCTTGCAGATCAAACCAAACCTGCGATCGAGTGCTTTAGGATTAATGAAATCCTTGAGAGAGAACCAGCATATAAAGCAATGTGTGATCATTAAAAATCATCCCTAAGCTTTATAAATGAAAAGTCATGAACGTTCTAGTGAGGCAGAACTATCTTGAGTGATAAGAAGAGTCCTGTAAATGAAGGAAGTAGTCAGACATGTAATCACTCAAAGGGTTAGGAAAGCAGATTTAGCTCTACCTATTTAGTTCTGTGACTTTGGACAAATTCTTACCTTCCCTGAATCTCCTTTTTCCTCCTTTGTAGATGAGGAATCATATTTAAATGCCCAGGGTGAAGGTCAAGATCCACAGTCAAATGACTCTGCATAGTCAATAAAACACATTGATATTCTCTGCAAAGATTCACCTGACATTAGTAGTGATATCCCTTGTTCCATGCCTTCTTGTGAATCCGGCTTGAATTTTTGGCAGCTTCCTTGCACTATACCATGGCAATCATTTTTTAAATTATCTTCTGCAAAATTTTACTTGTATTTGATACTAATGATACTGTTTTATAATTGGCACATTCTGTGGGATCACTGCAAACGATCATTTTAAAGAGTTAAAAAAAACAAAGATGTCACCTAGAAGACTAAGGTGCATTGACCCAAGTCATATTTTCAATTGCCTTATAGGCATGTGAAATGTGAATGAACAGTGAATAAGAAAAACCAGGGAAGAGCGGGTGCATTGAATTATGGTGCTGGTGAGGAATATTTATTGTACCATTGACTTCTGGAAGAGCGAACACACTTGTGTTAGAAGTACAGCTAGAATGTTCAGTGGAAGTGAAGACAGAGAGACTTCCTCTCACATACTCTGCACATGTTATCAGGAGGGACCAGTCCCTAGAGAAGAACATCATGCTTGGTAAAATAGGAGGTCATTGAAAAATAGGAAGCCCCTCAAGGAATTGGATTGGCACAATTGTTGCAACCATAGGCTCAACCACAGGAAGACTGTGAGAAGGAATAGGACCAGGCAAGGTTTTGTTCTGTTGTACTATCAGTCAGGGCTGACTCAATGACACCTAAAAGAATAGCAAGGTCAAGATTAAATAAAATAGCTTATGTGTGACCTACAAATAGCCCAGAGAGATCAAAATACTCCCCACAGTTTACTCTGGACCCCAAGATCTCTGCACACACAAAGGCAGTAGCCCTGGGCTCAAATAACCTCAGAGTGGCTCCAATCCTCCAGAGTGGCTCAAAAGGAGTAAGATGACCAAAAATTACAAGAAAATACCTCACAAATAGAATTCAAGATAGTCCAGTAATTAACTGGGTGGGTGGATGAACATTTTCCAATTTTTCTTATATAAGTTCTGGAAGGACCAGGTCCCAACCCTCCCCAATCCTCCAAGAGTCCTTGGCAACTATCATCATCCAGGAGCAAAATGAGGTTAGAAACCCTGAATTAAGTAAAGACAAATTCCTAATACCAGGCAAGCATTCAAAATAAAATTACGCTGGTTTACAAGATATGAAAGTTTATATTTCTTAGATACTGGAGTTTATGAATTATAATTTACTCCAACTAATTATGGAGTTCTGGTGTGGTGCTGTAGTATAAGTATTGGACTGCAAACCCCAAGGTCAGAAGTTTAAACCCACTAGCCACTCCTCAGAACCCTATACAGGGTAGCTATGAGTCAGAACCTAGTTGATGGCACTAAACAACCACAAATTCTGTAAATCACTTCTAGGAATTCAATATATATTTGTTCTCTTCCCTTTTTCTACTTTTCCCTCAACATTCTGAAGACCGAATATGATCTAAATGGAATCAATGAAAGCAGAAGCTCTCTGGTATAGATGGCCATTTAAAGATTTGCCTTTACAGCTATTAAAATAATTCAAAGCACATGTATCTCCCAATGGACAGAAAGGCATTTAACTGCCACACGGAAAGGACATCACATTAAAAATACCATTTCTATATACCTCCGTTTATAACTTCCCATGCCAGAGAAGTTGACAAAATTGTGACTCATCTGTGACCAATTTTCAGAAGTTGTAAAAATGGAACCAAGTGTCCACTTAAGCCACAAGTGAAGCGTGTGTTTTCCAAGGAGGTGGGAATGTCTCTTTCTCTGGTGACATTTTAGAAAATGGCAGAGACAATTAGCATTCAGTGTAAGTTGACTATAAAACTGCCTGAAGACAGTGTCACTGTTGCTGAAAGCAGGGATGGGGACAACTCCCAGGAGCACCAGAAAATAGGTCAGGGTTGACAGCAGCAGCTGTTGGCTTCAACTTCCCCATTTCCACCTCCATCCCAACCTACTGTGCCTTTCTTGCCTTCCCTCAAGTCTCTCTCCAACCATGACCATCAGCTCTTCTTTTTTCCTTAGTCTTTCTTCCTCCATCCCTTTCTTAAGGCTACAGGAGCACAAATCTAAAAGGTCCCACAAAAGAGAAAAACAAAGAAAACTCTTCAGGTGGATTGATGTTAAGAACATTTAAAGTTTTAGTACTCATTTTCCTGAATGTAAATTTTTTAACTATAGATGAAAAACTTTTGTAGTAGACCAGCGGCAATTTAAAGTCTGCTTTATTGACTTGAGTTTGATTTAGTGCAGGCAATAAAAAAAATGACATTGTGAGACTGAAAATGTCTTAAATCTTTATTTATCTACCACCATCGAAAAATTAAATGTTACTTATCTGTTAATTTTATATATAATTGACTTCTACCCATCAAAACTTTGTCATCTAAAAACATTCTATAATTATCTCACTTAATAAGCACATATCTGTTTGAATCGCAAGGTTGACAGTTCAAACTTGCCAGCCACTCCTCAGAAACCCCATACATTGTTGCTATGAAAAGGAACTGATCAATAGCCCTTAATAGCAACAAGAAGTGGCAGCCTATGGTATTTTCAATATTTTCTGCAATACCAAAATTCAACAGCATCAACTTCTACAACAATCTTCCTTATTCATTGCCCAACCTTCACATGTATATGAGTCAAATGAAAATACGATGGCTTGGGTCAGGCACACATTTGTCCTCAAACTGATATCTATGCTGTTGAACATTTTAAAAGAAGGCCGTTTGTAATAGATTTGCCTAATACAACATATCATTTGATTTCTTGACTGTTGCTTCCATGAGTATTGATTTTGGATCTAAACAAATGAAGTCTTCAACAACTTTAATCTTTTCACCATTTATCATACTGTTATTTATTTCTCCGATTGTGAAGAATTTTGTTTTCTTTACATTGAGGTGTGATCCATACTGGAAATATTTCATGTTGTCTTTACTTCCAGCAACCAAGGTTGTATCATCTGCATATGGCAGATTGTTAATGAGTCTTCCTCCAGTTCTGATTCCATGTTCTTCTTCATATAATCCAACTTCTCAAATTACTTGATTTGTATACAGATTGAATAAATATGGTGAAAGGATACACCCCTGGTACATATCTTCCCTGATTTTAATCTATTCAGTAACCTCTTGTTCTGTTCTAATGACTGCCTCTCGGTTTTAATATAGGTTCCTCATGAGCATAATAAACTTTCCATTCTTCGCAATGTTATCCATTGCTTGTCATGATCCACAAGTTTGAAAGTCTTTGCATAGTCAATAAAGCACAGGTGAACATGCAATGCTATTGTTGTTAAATGCTGTCGAGTCAGTTCTGACTGTATAGTGTTTCTGAGGAGTGACTGGTGTGTTTGAACCACCAACCTTGTGGTTAGCAGTCCAGTGCTTATCCTGTAGCACCACACCAGAACTCCAGATGGCACAAATAGAATCAGCACTGGGTAAGTCACTATCGAGGCTTTTCTCTGGTAATAAGGAATTCCCAGTCATCCTAAGGGGAATGGTAGAACATGGAAATCTGAGACCAAATCAAACTAAGCAGCAGAATCAGGGAGGAAAATGGCCCGTACAGATCTGAAAGACAGGTATGAAACCAGGTGAAGTCCTTGGAATGAGATGAGAGTAACAAACACAAACTACCTAGTGAAGTATGCAAATTCAGGCCTCTGCAATTTTCTAGATTAACCAGTTTTGACTTAAAGAGACTACAAAATTATAGATACTACAGAATTTGCCATTTCAAAATTTCTTATTTATACTATTCAGTGAGACCAATTAAATCAATCATGTTGTGCTAATATTACCAATATCATTAGCCAAATTCTCTATTCCCATAAGCAAAATGAGATCTAAATAATAACTCCCTCCTTTCCCTGTCCGCCCTGCCCTCACCAGACTCTGTCAGATCGCTATCCATCTGGCTAGTCTAGCACTGGACTGGTAATTGCAAGATCGACAGTTCAAACCCCCAGCCGAATTTGGAAACGGTGTACACAGTGTTGCTATGAGTCAGAAATGATTTGACAGCATAACAGAACAGGAGGTATGTTCTATTAGTGAAATCATATAATGTTTATCCTTTTGTGATAGACTTGTTTCACTTAGCATAGTGTTTTCAAGTTGTTGGGGGTTTTTTGTTTTGTTTTTTTAAATCCACATTACGCAGTTTTTTATTGGTCTTTTCACGTGCACAGTAATTTTTCCAAGGAGCTTCTTAAAGGGTCCATGTGATTTTTTGATAAGAGACATGAATATCAGATTGTTGATTCTAAAATGTTGATTCTAAATTATTGATTATAAAATGTTGATTCTAAATGGGTTTTCTAGAAATCTCCCTATACCCTCACTCTTCCTATGGTGTCATCTCTTATGGATAAAATAATAAAAGATGACAGAAAGCACACACACATGCCCACACCCACAAACAGCAGCACCACCAACTTTGTTCAATCAGATACAATGATTTCACCTGCACTTCTGATCCAGTGCATCAGATGCTGACTGGATTCATCTGTGCTCTCAAATACCAAGGTTCATGGCCTTTGGGAGAGTTTTCCCTTCTCCATGCCCAAAACATATTTCACTTGTTAGAAGTTGGGGGAGAAATGCATTCACTATTCTAGAGTCCTGGTGTGGCATTGTAGGATAAGCATTGGACCATAAGGTCTGTTTGAATGGCAAAGTTGGTGATTCAAATTTACCAGCCACTCCTCAAAAACCCTATAAAGGGTTGTTACAAGTAGGAACTGAATTAATGGCACTTAACAACAACAACTCTAGAGCCACATTTTTTAAAGATGAAAATCTGATTGTGGAACTCCCTCCCCTTCAGCAGCTTCTCAGTATCTTTGGAATAAGGACAAAATATTCAAAATGCTTAACAAGCCCTAGTAGGTCCCAAGGGACCAGTGTTCACTCACCACTTCAGCCCCACTCCCATCAGCCCCGCCCCACCCTCTGTGCTCAGCCAGCCATGCAGTACTCAGTTCATACCCTGAGACTACCCAGCCAAATAGTTCCATCTACTCATCCTTCAGGTTTCAGTTTAAATGTCAGTTCCTTGGAGACGGCTTCACTGACCCCTCCAGAAGAGTGCTCTTGCTGTGGCCACCCATGCACTCCCCCCTCCCTTGCCCATCACTCATGCAGCAACTTACTGAATGCTGATCTTTCTTCATTAGACAGAGCACCATAAGACAAAGTGACAGGAGTCTGAAGCTTCCACAGTGAGGAATAGAGAGGAACCGCTAAGAAAAACATTACAAGAATGTCTTACTTTGCAAAGTTACAAAAAGTATGTGACTATGTGAAGACATTGCTAAGACAACTCACAGGACCTCAGAAGTGTCTGTGTTGATGAGAGAATTTGTTGTAAATCTACCTTCAGGCAATGATTATATTTGTCTTGTTCAATACTGTAACTCTAGCAAATAATTTTATTTAGGTGATTTTTTAATTTTCAAATTAATGAATCAGGAGACAAACAAATGATAAAATTGGTAATCTTCAAATATTGTGTCAGTATATATTTACTTACTGGTCATCAAAGACCACAGCCTTCAGTATGAATTGAACCCCAAGTAAAGAAAACAAAAATTATAACAGCTTCCCCACCAAATAACATCATGATACATGGATAAAGGATGGAAGTTGTCAAAGACTCAACTTTTTTGGATCCACTATCAACACTCATGGAAGCAGTGGTCAAGAAACTAAATGACATATTTTATTGGGCAAATCTGTTGCATAAGACCTCTTTAAAGTGTTCAAGAGCAAAGATATCAGTTTGAAGACTAAAGTGCACCTGACCCAAGACATGGTATTTTCAATAGCCTAATAGGCATGTCCTGGTGTGGTGCTGTGGGTAAATGCTCTGGACTGCAAGGTCGGTTTAAACCACAAGGTAAGTGGTTCAAGCTCACCAGCAGCTCCTCAGAAACCCTATTCAGAGTCAATATGAGTCAGTTAGAACCAACTCAATGGCACTAAACAACAACAGCAACAATATGCATGTGAAAGTTGGACAATGAATAAGGAAGACTGTACAAGAATTGATGCATTTGAGCTAAGGAGTTGGAGAAAATATGAAAAGTACCAAGGACTGCCAGAAAAAGCAGATTTGTGTTCGAAGATGTACAGCCAGCATACTCCTTAGAAGCCTTGGTGATATGACTGTTTCTCAAATTTCATACAAGTTATCAGGAGGGAACAGTCACTGGAGAAGGACATCATGCTTGATAAAGTGGAGGGTCAGCAAAAAGGAGGAAGATCCCAAGACCCCTAATGGAAGCATTGGCACCATGGCATCAGCAATGGGCTCATGTTCAACAACAGTAGTAAGGATGGCTTAGGACCAGGCAGTTTCTTTCTTTTCTGCATAGGATCATTTAAGTCCAAAACAAAATTCTACCAACTTCTTCAATCTGAAATCGATCAAACATGCAATCAAGATGTATTGATCATTACTGGTGATTGGAATGGAAAGGTTGGGAGCAAAGAGGAAGGACCAGTAGTTGGAAGTATGGCCTTGGTGATAGAAATGATGCTGGAGAACAAATGATAGAATTCTGCAAAACCAATGATTTGTTCATTTCAAATACCTTCTTTAGACAGCAAAAGAGATGACTATATACATGGACCTCACCAGATGGAATACATAGAAATCAAATTGACTACATCTAGGGAAGGGACAATGGAAAAGCCCCATATCATCAGTGAATACAAGGCCAGGGACAGACTGTGGAACAGACTATCAATTACTCATATGCAAATTCAATCTGAAGCTGAAGAAAATGAAAACAAGTCCATGGAAGCCAAAATATGACCTTGAATATATGCCACCTGAATTCAGAGATCTGAAGAACAGATTTGATATATTAAACACTAGAGACGGATGACCAGAAGAGTTGTGGAATGACATCAAGAACATCATACATGAAGAAAGCAAAAAGTCACTAAGAAGACAAGAAAAAAGGAAAACGTCAAAATGGATGTCAGAAGAGACACTGAAACTTGCTCTCCAGCAGAGATG
Source organism: Chrysochloris asiatica (assembly GCF_000296735.1). Taxonomy (NCBI): domain Eukaryota; kingdom Metazoa; phylum Chordata; class Mammalia; order Afrosoricida; family Chrysochloridae; genus Chrysochloris; species Chrysochloris asiatica. Next base: position 4,391,245 of record NW_006408626.1, read on the forward strand.
CTAAAGCAAATGGAAGAAATGAGGAAGTCCAAGAGCTGAACAGAAAAATTTAAAGATCAGCTCGAGAAGATAAAGCCAAATATTACACCAAAATGTGCAAAGATCTGGAATCAGAAAACCAAAAAGGAAAAACACGTTCAGCATTTCTCAAGCTGGGGAAACTGAAGAAAAAATTCAAGCTTTGACTTTTGTTATTGACAGATTCTCTGGACAAATTATTGAATGATGCAGAAAGCATCAAGAGAAGATGGAAGAAATACACAGAGTCACTGTACCAAAAGGAAATGGTTAATGTTCAACTGTTTCAAGAGGTAGCATATGATCAAGAGCCAATGATACTGAAGGAGGAAGTCCGAGGTGCATTGAAGGAATTGGCAAAGAACAAGGCACCAGGAATTAATGGGATAAAAATTGAAATCTTTCAAGAAAGTGAGGTGGCACAGGAGGTACTCATTCATCTATGCCAAGAAATTTGGAAGATAATTATCTGACCGGCCGACTGACTGGAAGAGATCCGTATTTGTGCCCATTCCAAAGGGAGGTGACCCAACGGAATGCGGAAATCATCGGACAATCGCTTTGATATCTCGTACGAGTAAAGTTTTACTAAAGGTAATACAGAAGTGGCTGCAAGCATACATTGACAGAGAGCTTCCAGAGGTTCAAGCCGGATTCAGAAGAGGCAATGGAAGGTCAGAGAAAAAGAGGAAGAGCCCCTAACGAGGTGGATTGACCAAGTGGCAGCATCGATGGACTCAAGCGTGGCAACAGTAGTGAGGTTGGCCCAGGATCGGGCAGTGTTTTGTTCTGCTGTGCATA
>NW_006408626.1:4392163-4403179 GCF_000296735.1 Chrysochloris asiatica
GCTGAAGAAGGCTAGCATGTTTAGTAAGGTGGAGGGTCAAAGAAAAAGAGAAAGACTCCCAAAGGATGGATTAGCCAAGTGGCAGCATCGATGGACTCAAGCGTGGCAACAGTAGTGAGGTTGGCCCAGGATCGGGCAGTGTTTTGTTCTGCTGTGCATAGGGTCACTATGAGTTGGTACTGATTCGATGGCACCTAATAAAACAACAACAATAACAACCACAGTGTACATTTATTGAATTCTTGGTGTGGCACGGTAGGATAAGCACTGGACTGTGAACCGCATAGTCGGCAGTTAAAACCTGCTAGCAGCTCTTCAGAAATCCTATACAGACAGTCTCTATGAGTTGGAACTGACTCAGCACAGTTAACAATAATATATATTTATTAAGGTCCCTGGGTTTTTGTCTAACTACTAACCTAAAATTTGATGAGATGAACACACCCAGAAGCACCACGAAAGAAAGACCTGGAAATATGTTTCCAGGAAGAAATCTCTACAAAGCTATCCTACACTGTAACCCATAAGGTCACCAAGAGTCAAAATCTACTCAGAGTCAATGGTTTTTATATGATGGGACTTCAAAAAAGTTCACGGAGAAAAGAAAAAGCAACTGTCTTTTAATTCAATTTCCCATGTGCCTTTTAAAGCCAACTCATATTTACTGTTACAACTGTTTGCTCACTGTTGAGTTTGCTCAAATGAACAGTGTCTAATAGATATTGCTTTACCCAGTACCTGCCTGTCCTGCATTGCACACCCATGTTTGTTCTCTTCTTCTCTTCTAAATAAAAAGTTCTCCTTTACCTTAGTATTATCTCTATTTGTTATCATCATTGTTAAGTTCCACTGAGTAAGTTCCAACACAGAGCAAATCTATATAGGGTTTCTGAGGAGTGGCTGATGGATTTGAACAGCCAACCTTCAGATTCAAACCAACTTTGCAGTTCAGTGCTTATCACTACAAAAGGATTCTATCTTGGAGCTTAAATCACTTAAGAATAATATATTTGTTCAACCAACAACATATCTACTATATGCCAGCCACCACTCATCTGTCAGTTTGTTATATTCTGGTGGCTTGCATGTTGCTGAGATTTTGGATGCTATGCCATCAGTATTTTAAATACAAGCAGGGTCACCCATGGTGGATAGATTTCAGATGAACTTCCAGACTAAAACAGACAAGGAAGAATGAGAGACAGACTATTTCCGAATGTATCATTTCTGAAAACCTTATAAACACCAATGGAACACTGTCAGATAGCACAAGAACATTGAATAATGAAACATGATGAAGAGCACCAGAACATTGTCAAATATAGTGCTGGAAGATGAGCCCCTCAGGTTGGAAGGTACTCAAAATACGACTGGGAAAGTGGTGCCGTCTCAAAGTAGAATTGACTATGATGATATGAATGGAGTAAAGTCTTCAGGTTCTTCATTTGCTGATGGGGCAAAACTCAAAGAGAAAGAGCTGTACACACCCACTAATAATTGGAACATGGAGTGTACAAAGTTTGACTGTAGGAAAATTGTCACAAAAATGAAACAGAATGCATGAATATCGTTATCCTAGGAGCCCTGGTGGCATAGTGGATTATGAGCTGGACTGCTAATCAAAAAGTAAGCAGTTTAAATCTACCAGTTATCCTGTGGGAGAAAGATGAGGCTTTCTGATCCCGTAAGGCTCTGTGGGTTAATACGCTGGAGTGCAAAACTGGTTTGAACCACAAAAGTTGGCAGTTCAAACTTACCAGCCATTCCTCGGAAACCCAGTACAGGCTCGCTATGGGTCAGAACTGACTCAATGGTATTTAACAACAACAACAACAAAAGATTTACAGTCTCAGAAATCTTATACAGGGTCACTAGGAGTCAAAATGGACTAAGTGGCACATAACCAACACCACCACCAGTGAGCTGAAATGGACTGGTATTGGCCATTTTGAATCTGACAGTGGTTTATTATGCCAGCAATGGAAAATTGAAGAGGAAGGACATTACTTTAATAATCAAAAAAAGAACATATCAAGATCAGTGTTGAAGTACAACGTTGTCTGTGATAGGACATCCATCTGTCTACAAGGAAGACCAGTTAATATTACAATTAATTCAAATTTACACACCAACCACTACAGCCAGTGATGATGAAACTGAAGAATTCTACTAACATCTTCAGTCTGAAATTGATCAAACAGGCAATCAAAATGTATTGATAATTACTGGCAAATGGAATGCAAAGCTTGGGAAAAAAGACTAAAGATGAGTAGCTGGAAAATGTGGCCTTGGTGATTGAAATAATGCTTAAAATCATATACTAGAATTTTGTGAGACCAATGATGAAATCATTGCAAATAAAATTTTTAAACAATATAAAAGACGACTATATATATGGACCTCACCAGGTGAAAAACACAGAAATCAAATTGCCTGCATCTGTGGAAAGAAGCAGTGGGGAAACTCCATATCATCAGACAAAACCAGTTCAGGGGCAGACTGTGGAATAGACCATAATTGTTCAAATGCAAATTCAGACTGAAGCTGAAGAATGTTGAAACAGGTCCACACAAGCCAAAATATGACCTTGAACACATCCAACCTGAATTTAGAGATCAGCTGAAGAACAGACTTGATGCATTACACACTAAAGACAGAAGATCAGGAGACTTGTGGGATGACATCAAGAACATCATACAGGAAGAAAGCAAAAGGTCATTAAGAAGACAAGACAGAAGGAAAACACCAAAATGGATGTCAGAAGAGACTTTAAAACTTGCTCTCCAGCACAGAGATGCTAAAGCAAATGGAAGAAATGAAGAGGTAAAAGAGCTGAAATGAAAATTCCTAAGAGCAACTCAAGAAGACAAAGTCAAATATTATAATGAAATGTGCAAAGACCTGGAGTTAGAAAAACAAAATGGAACAATACAGCATTTCTCTAGCTGAAGGAATGGAATTAAAAAAAAAATTGAAGCCTCAGCTGCAATAGTGAGTCCTGCTGTGACACTGTGATTAATGCGCTGGACTACAAAGTTGGTTTGAACCACAAAGTCTACAGTTCAAGCTCACCAGCTGCTTCTCAGAAACTCTATACAGGTTTGCTATGAGTTGGAACCAACTTGACAGCACTTAACAACAATGACAACAAGATATGTAAAATATTGAATGATACAGAAAGTATCAAAAGAAGATGGAAGGAATACACAAAGTCACTGTACTAAAAAGAAATGGTCAGTGTTCAACCATTTCAAGATACATAATCAAAAGCTGATGATACTGAAGGAAGTAGTCCAAGGTTCATTGAAGGCATTGCTTAAGAATAAGACTCCAGGAGTAGATGGGATACAAATTGACATCTTTCAACAAACCTACACACACTAGAGACACCCACTTATCTGTGCCAAAAAATTTGGAAGACATCTACCTGGCCAATTGACTGGAAGAGATCCATATTTGTGCCCATTCCAAAGAGCAGTGACCCTATAGAATGTGGAAATCATCAGTCAATATCATTAATATTGCATGCAAGTAAAATTTTGATAAAGGTAATTAAAAATGGCTGCCAACATACATTGAAAGAAAATTGTCAGAGGTTCAAGCCATATTCAGATGAGAACATGGAACCAGGAATATCATTGCTGATGTCAGACGGCTGAAAGCAGAGAATACCAGAAAGATGTTTACCTGTGCTCTATTACTCAAAGACTTTCAAATGTGTGTATCATGACAAGCTACAGATAACATTACAGAGAATGAGTATTCTGGAACATTTAATTGTGCTCATGAGGAACCTGTACATAGACTAAAAGGTAATGGTTCAAACAAGGGAATACTGACTAGATTAAAATAAGGAAAGATGTGCACCAGGATTGTATCCTTTTACCATACTTATTCAATCTGTATGCTGAGCATATAATCTGAAAAGCTAGATTATATGAAGAAAAACAAGGCACCAGGATTGGAGAAAGACTTATTAACAACTTGTGATATGCAGATGATACAGCCTTGCTTACTGAAAATGAAGAGAATTTAAAATACTTACTGATGAAGATCAAAGATCACAGCTTTCGGTATGGGTTATACCTAAATGTAAAGAAAACAAAAATCTTCACTACTGTACCAATAAACAGAGAAAACACTGAAGTTGTCAAAGTCTTCATTTTGCTTGGATCAACCATCAACACTCAGAGAAGCAATAGTCAAGAAATCAAACGATGTATTTCATTGGGAAAATCTGCTGTAGAAAACCTCTTTAAAGTGTTCAAGATCAAAGATAACAGTTTGAAGACCAAGGTGCACCCGACCCAAGCCATGTAATTTTTAATAACTTTATATGCATGTGAATGTTAGACAATGAATTAGGAAGACCATAGAAGAATTTAGGCATTTGAATTGTGGTGTTGGGAGAGAATATTAAAAGTACCATGGACTGTTGGAAGAAGTACAGCCAGAGTCCTCTTTGGAAGCCAAGATGGCCAGACCTCGTCTCTCATTCTTTGAACATACTGTCAGAAGGGACCAGTCTCTGAAGAAGGACATCATGTTTTATAAAGTGGAGGGTCAGTGAAAAAGAGGAAGATCCTCAACTAGATGAATTGACACAGTGGCAGCAGCAATGGGCCCAAATGTAACAATGATTGTGAGGTTGGCACCAGACTGAATAGTGTTGTTATGTTGTCATAGAGTCTCTATGAGTTGGTACTGGCTCAATGTCACCTAACAACTATATGCCAGGTATTGTGTGAAGTACTCTTCTTGTTATGTGTCATCAATTTAGTTCCGACTCATAGAGACCCTATGCAAAATAGAACAAAACTACACCTGGTCCTATGCTAAGTATTTAGCATGGGAAAAATAAGAACCAAAGATGAATAAACTATTAGAAAGGCTGAAGACCAATCAAATGGATTGAAAGGAAAAACAAGAAGTTGTTTTGGAAATTTTCCACCCTCACAATCATTATGCATTCTCTCTTGGAGATGAGACTCGTTGGTTGTCTCTACTACTCCAGGTTCTTGTATAAAAATAGAAATTTCAGTCCATCATGTGATTTCTTCTGTAGAAGACACCGAATCATGCAGATGTTTCGTAACATTCATATGTCAAATGTTATCTAGACAAACATTTTATAGGAAATTTTCATTTTCAATGGAATAGCACTGCTTTTGGGACACACAACTCTGTTATTTTGTTATTACAAACCAAATACATATCCTATCTCTGACATAGACCAAGTGAAACAGTTCCTATAAGGAAAAACATAAAAACGAATTAGATATAAAAATAAGAAGGTTCACAAGCCAATATAAAATTATTCAAGACTTTTTTTTTTTTTCTTTTTTTTTCTGAGTCTTTATCTCCAAGTCTCTCTATCTTTCATAGTCACAAACACATGCCTTAGCCCTATTTCATCACTCTCTACCCCGCTGGCTTCTCATAGCTGTACCTCTCCATCATTCTCAGTTCATTGAGATTTCCTCAAGTGCCCAAGTTCTGACCAACAAGCCCTCAACAGACATATACACCTAGGGTTGCCAAGTAAAAATATAGGACACCCTGGTTTGAATTTCAGATAAAAGCAAGTTAATTTTTAGCATATGCCCAAATATTGCATTCTTGTTTTTAAGTGCCATGGAGTCATTTCTGGTTCACACTGACCCTGTGTAGGGTTCTCAAAGAGCATCTAGTGAGTTTGAACTACAGACCTTGAGGTTCAAACCAATCATGCAGTCCAGTGCTTCTCTTACAGCATTACACCAGAACTCCAAATATTACATGGAACCTTCTGTTCCTGCAAAGATTTGCAACCTCGGAAATCCTATACAGGGTCTCTATGAGTCAGAACCGACTCCATGGCACATAACAACAACAACAAAACTTATAAAGAATGAAAAAGTTTCCTTATTTATCTGAAATTCAAATATAATTGGATGCCTTATCCTTTTTATTTGCTAAATTGACAACCCCACCTATCCTTTCCTATAGTTGTGGCTGGTGGCCAAGTTGCCACTATCCACATGCCTCTGGGCTTCAGTGCTGTCTTCATCCTGACATTTCCCACTCTGAGGACAAACTGTCTTCTCTGCATGCCCTTCAAATCCACCACCAGGGCCAGTGCTGTTAAGTACCTTCCAGTTGGTTCCAATTCATAGTGACCCTGTATAGGGTTTCTGAGGCTTGTTAAAATCTTTGCAGAAGCAGAAATCCTCCTTTTTCTCCCATGGAGTAGCTGGTGAGCTTGAACCACCAGATCGTTCAATAAACAAGGTAAGCAGGCTGACTTTTGCTTAATTCTGAATCCGTAGTGACCAGTTTCACATGTTACTTAGTGGTAACAACATGTGAAACTGTTGACTAAAAAACATGTGAAATGGAGGTACTCTTTTCTGTGGCACAAATGGTTGCTAACTTAAAGATTGGTGCCTCAAACCTACCCAGCAGCACCATGGAAGAAATTCTTGGCTGCCTGCTTTCATGAAGATTACAGCCAAGAAAGCCCTCTGTTATATAGGGTCACCATGAGGATGGATTAGCACAGTGGTAGCAACAATGGGCTCAAACATAACAATTGTAATGATGGTTCAGGACCAGGCAGTGTTTGTGATCTGTTGATAGGGTCCCTGTGAGCTTTAAAGAGCCTGTGTAGAAGAGCCCCTTGTTCACTGGTACCAGTGCAGCCTCCCTACCTAAGTTCCCTCCTTCATTATGGGACTGAACAGGACCCTACTCCTCCCTCTGGCTACCCACAAAAAAATTCACACCTCCCTGATTAATTCCTCAAAGGGACACCCATATGCACATTAGCCAAGATGAGGATTAGTTGCATTCCCATGCTAAAATGAACATCAGAATAAGGCCAAAGGATGTATGTAGTCAAGAAGAGATAACTTAAAGAAGAGACTGTTTATTTCCTAAGAACTGTAACTAAATGGGAAAATATCTAATAAGTTGATAAAGAAATTGTTACACAAAAACATAATTCATATCAGTGCTTGCAACTCAACCACATAAGCACTTATGATATCAAAACTTTTTTGTTTTATTTCTTCTAAATTTATCAAGGTCTTATTTAATTGCTATAAACACCTAAAGACATAAGCAAATTAACACATAAAATTACAGGATTTTAGCTGATACAAATTCATGAACGCATGTTGTTGTGATCAAGCACAGAATGACCAAAGACATTGATAAATTTGTTAGAAGAAGAAGAAAAAAACAGCACACTGGCACAGTGTTGGAATTCTCCAGAATTACAGAGCAGACTCTGATAAGCCTGGCTCTGAGAGACCATTCATATCAATTATAGTATTTCTGAAATTCTTTCGTGAGAGAGATGAGCAAATGTTTAATCAGAATGCTTCATAAAAATACTGCCCTCGACACATTTCAAAGCTGTATGAGTGATAAAGAATGCTGGCTTCTTGGAAGACTAATCCAGGTCCTGATTCTCAGAATTAGTCTCACATTCTTACTGGCATTCTTGCTTCTACATCTACTGCCACTCAGAAAGGACTGACAGTTTTCCAAGCATTTGTGGGAATCTCAAGTTACAGCTGTTTCTGGTTCTTCAAAATGAATGTCTTTTATTTGGATGGAAATATACAGCATGTGTTGGCTCACCCAGAGTGGGTGCAGTGTAGTTATTTTTGAATCCCTGGCCTGCTAACCCCTCTCGTTAGAGCCCATGGGTACATAGCTTCTATTCATTAAATTCTTCGCTCTCTCCCAAGCAGGTAGTGCCCTGTAAGTTGGAAACTGTACTTAATCTGAACTTAGCTGGACTGGTCCTGACAAAAGAATAGAAGCAAATGCCTTGGGCAGACATTAAGTCTGAGAAGCAAAGGAACAGAGTGTGGCAGGCCTAGCAAATTATGCAGCACAGATTTTGCAGCAATTATGCAGTACACATGTAGAAATACTAATTGTTTCTGCTGAGCCCAGAAGAAACCTCAGAATCCTTCTCAACACAGCATTCTAGTCAGCCATTTCCAATCAACCTGGAGTAGTCATAAACTTCAAATGTATTTGCCTTCTATGTTCAGATTCCTGGTGTGGCACTGTAGGATAAACACTTGGCTGCTAAAAACAAGATTGGCAGTTCAAACCTACCAGCTACTCTTTGGAAACCCTATTCAGCATAACCTATATGGAAACTTTATACAGGGGAGCAAGGGTGGCTCCATATGATAAGTTACTGCTGTTGTTAGTTGCCATCGAATTGGTACCAACTCATAGCGACCTTATGCACAGCAGAACAAAACACTGCCTGATTCTGGGCCAACCTCACTACTGTTGCTACACTTGAGTCCATCGATGCTACCACTTGGCCAATACATCTCGTTGGGGGTCTTCCTCTTTTTCTCTGATCCTCTTACCAAACATGATATCCTTCTCAAGCAACTGGTCCCTTCTGACAATATATCCAAAGTATGAGAGGCCATCTTGGCCTCCAAGGAGCACTCTGACTGCACTCTCCAAAATGGATCTATTGGTTCTTTTGGAAGCCCATGGCACTTTCAATATTCTCCTTCAACACCATAACACAAATGCTTCAATTCTTCTACGGTCTTCCTTATTCACTGTCCAGCTTTTGCATCCATATGAGATTATTGAAAATACCATGGCTTGGGTCAGGCGCACCTTAGTCCTCAAGCTGACATCTTTGCTCTTCAACACTTTCAAAAGGTCTTGTGCAGCAGATTTGCCTAATGCAATACATCATTTGATTTCTTGATTGCTGCTTCCATGGGTGTTGATAGTTGATTCAAGAAGCATGAAGTATTTGACAACTTCAATCTTTTTTCCATTGATAAGAATGTTGTTTATTGGTTCAGTGCTGAAGATTTTTGTATTCTTTGCATTGAGATGTAATACATACTGAAGGCTGTGCTCTTTGATCTTCATCAGTAAATGTTTTAAGTCCTCTTCACTTTCAGAAAACAAGGTTATATCATCTGCATATTGCAGGTTGTTAATAAGTCTTCCTCTAATCCTGAAGCCACATTTTTCTTCATAGAACCCAGCTTCTCAGATGATTTGCTCAGCATACAGTTTGAGTAAGTATGGTGAAAGAATACAACCCTGTCTCACACCATTCTTAATTTTAAACCATTCAGTGTTCCCATGTTTTGCTTGAACAACTGCCTCTTAGTCCATGTACAGATTCCTCATGAGCACAATTAAGTGTTCCGGAATACTCATGCTTCACAATATTTTCCATAGTCTGTCATGATCACCCAAATGAAAGCCTTTGTGTAGTCAGTAAAGCACAGGTAAACATCTTTCTGATATTTTCTACTTTCAGCCAAGATCCATCGGACATCAGCAATGATATCCTCCATATCATGGCCTTTTCTGAATCCTCTACTGGACTGCAAATCACAAGATTTGAGCCAGCCAGCCACTATGCAGGAGAAATATGAGGCTTTCTGCTCCCACAAAGAGTCAGAACTGACTGGAAGGCACTTAACAACTATATGAGTCAGAACCAACTTAATAGCACTTAAAAACAACAACAACAACAAATGTTCAGATTAATGAGCTCTAGTAGCATCCTGGTGTGGCACTATGGGTTAATGTGCTGGATTATAAAGTTGGTTTGAACTGCAAGGTTGTCAGTTCATGGTCACCAACCACTCCTCAGAAACCCTCTACAGGGTAGCTGTGGGTTGGAACTGACTCGATGGCATTTAACAACAACAGTAGCATAGTGAATTCTGAGCTGGACTGCTAACAACAAGATCAGCAATTCAAATCTACCATCTGCTCCATGGGAGAAAGATGAGGCTTTCAGCTCCTGTAAAGATTTACAGCTTTGGAAACTCTGTAAGACAGCACACTATGAATCCTAACTGACTCAGTGGTATACAACCACCGCCACCACTATGTTCAGATTGAGGTCAGCAAGAAAGTTGAGGTCCTGCAACCAAGCATAAACATCACCAACACCAATATAAAAATATTAAAGTATTTATTATCTTTCAGAATTGTTGGCTTTTATTAGGGGAACTTCAAAATCCCACGTAAAAATACCATTATCACAAATGATTGAAACAAGAACTTTACCTCACGCCTTATACAAAACCAGCTCAGCATGGATTAAGACCTAAATGTGAATCCCAAAATTATAAAGGCCATCAATGAAACAATAGGGACAAACGTGAGGGCTCTCATATAGGGCATACACAGACTACCAAATATTTTGAAAACTACACACACAAAGGTAGGCAAAATAGGGAAATACTAAAAATTAAAAACTTATATCATCAAAAGACTTCATCAAAAGAGTAAAAAAGGAAACACAGAATGGAAAAAATCTTTTGCAATGACACATTGGACAAGGGACTAATTTCTAAAATATATAGGAAACTACAACACCTCTACAAGAAAAAGACAAATAACCCGATTAAAAATTGGGCACAGGACATGAACAGACACTTCACCAAGGAGGAGATCTGGGAAGCCAACAAACATATGAAGAAATGTTCATGATCACTAGCCATTTTTGTTGTTGTTGTTAAGTGCCATTGAGTAGATTCTGACCCATAGCAACCCTGTATGTGTGAAGCAAGGAGCAGCTGGTGAGCTTGGACCACTGACGTTGCAGTTCAAACAACTTTGCAGTCTGACACATTAGCCCAGAGCACGACAAAAGGACTAGCCATTAGAGAAATGCAAATCAAAACAACAATGAGATGTCATCTCACAATAGCAATAACAGCACAGATCAAAAAAGTAGAGGACAATAATGCTGGTGAGGATGTGGAGAGACTGTGATGCTCCTACATTACTGGTGGACTGGAAGGTGGGAAGGCATTCAGAATGCAACTGGGGAAAAAAAAATGCCTCTTCAAAGTAGAGTTGACCATGATGATGTGAATAGAGTTAAGCTCAGGGGAGAAAAGCACACAGAACCTTCATTTGCTGATGGGCCACAACTCAAGATGAAGAGAAACAGCTATAATCATCCGCTGAAAATCAGACTGTGGAATGTGCAAAGTATGGATCTGG
>NW_006408626.1:4405721-4420365 GCF_000296735.1 Chrysochloris asiatica
TGGAGGCCAGGATGGCTATGCTTCGTCTCTCATACTTTGGACATATTGTCAGGAGAGAACAGTCGCTGGAGAAGGATGTCATGCTGGGTAAGATAGAGGGTCAGAGAAAAAGAGGAAGACCCCCAATGAGATGGATCAGCCAGGTGGCATCATTGATGGCGTCAAGTGCGGCAGCGGTGGTGGGGTTGGTCCACGATCGGACATTGTTTCGTTCTGCTGTGCATGGGGTTGCTATGAGTTGGTTCCAACTCAGTGGCACCTCACAACAACAACAACATTGCTGGTGGGATTTCAAAATGGTCCAATCACTCTGGAAAGCAATATGGTGCTTCCTCAGAAAGTTGGAAATAGAAATACCTTATGATTCAGCAATCCGTCTACTTGGTATTTACATACAAGAAATATGAGCCATAACACAAGTAGATATATGCACACCAATGTTTATAGCAGCACTTTTACAATAACAAAAAGATGGATAAACAAACTATGGTATATACACGATGGACTATTATGCTACCTTAAAGAATAACAAGGAAGCAGCAAGCCACCACATAACATGGATGAACCTTGAGGACATCATGTTGAGTGAAATTAGTCAATCACAAAAGGAGAAATGCTGCATAGGACCACTACTGTAAAAGATTATGGAACAGAACCCATACTAAAAAGGGGGCGGGGGGGGGAGGGGGACAGATTCTTTGCTGATCACCAGGATGTATGTGATTGGTTGAGGGAAGAGAGAGGAAGGTGAGCACAGGGTAGGGAATAGACACAGGATAGCTTAGGTGCTAGGGGGTGGAAGGGGCAATACACAAGAAGGGGGGGAGGAATGGAATAACAAGGCTGATGGGAGAACAGTTAGGCTGGTTTCCATGTACTAAGTGGGACAGAGGTAAATAATGATGTATGCACAACCTTGGAACAACAGGGCTCTGAGATACAGGGATTGAGGCATGGTTTGAATGGGTAAAAGAGGGGAAATAATGTTAAGATGCTTGGCTGTCTTTTGAATCTTGGTTTTCCTTGCCTACCATTGTAAAATAGACACTTGACGGGGAGAAAAAGGAATAGCCAGAAACATTGCTATAGAAAGCTTGTAAGTCTGTCTTCTGCCTTTAACTAATTGGAATAACTAAAATGGGGCTACAACTTGCCCAGTGAAGGAGACTTCCTGTGTAGTCTTTGCATTGTATAAGACCACAGGTGTAATCCTGATCCCCATCCAGGATCTTCTGAGGTGGGAAATTTCCACTTGAAAGGACAAGCAGACCAGCCTGGAATGGCTAGAAGAACAGAAGATATTACTTGAAAGAAAGACCAACAGGAAAAATCAAAAACAATAATGGCAGTCTGATTAACTACTACAAATCAAGCAAGTTGTTTGCCTGGGAGCCATCAATGTAAGTGATTGGGTCCCCTTAGGGGTCCCCTTTCCAAGACTAAGATTCAAAGGGGATACTTAAGGAGGCATGTGGTGTGGTGATAAGGGGAAGTGAGGGAAAAACAACACGGAATTTGTGAGCTAAGTCCAACCAAGTTCAATAGAGTCCTGTGAACCCAGATTGAGATCTGGTTGGCCAGCAATATGGCAAGATCTGGGGACTCCTGGGCCCAGAGACAGTGGCATGACCACAGAGGACTAGAAAAATGAGTGAAGTGTCCATCTGATATGAAGTGAGGGGAGATGCACAAGAACACCCATACTTGTAGATAGTATCCACTTGACCTGGCTTCAATGGCTCAATGATCAGAAGTCAACTAGAAGAAGAAAGATGAAAAAAAAAAAAAAGTAATATGCTACAATTTGATGAGCTTGACCTATACTTACGGATGTAGTAGCTCAAAAGAGGGAGCAAATCTTTACAGTGAGAATCATTTCTACCCCCTCGGTACATAGGGTTGACAGAGATGGGCAACTTAGACATTGGCTACACAAAAAGAGCATGCTACAAATGCAAAAAGTGACTGGCGTACAAGCTTTCAAGAGGGAGCCTAGTTCCAGAGGGTGTGGGGGAAGGTAGAATCACCACTGAGCGTTTTCCAATCTGCCTGGTGGGGCTGATAAAAGGAGATGGGGATAAAACGCATGTGGTTCAATAGTGATTAATTGCTATCAGGAGGGTTAAAAATGTAAAGGTAAATGTTTTGTAACAAAAGGAGGGGAGTGGTTGACTTTACAGTCCAGGAGCAGACGTCCTTGGGACCATCAAGGGAGAAGAGCAGACTGAGGAATGATACCCAGAGAAACAGTGATGCCAGAGATGGAGGCAGAGACAACGAAGTAGAGAGGTGGAGCGGCTGGAACTCTGGACTCAGGGAGGGAGAGGGCCCGTGTGCTGATGGCCAGGGGGCAGGCCTGAGGGGTGTACCCTTTGGTTGTTTGATGATGCATCAAGGTGATTGTAATCATTGCAATGAAATGAAATACGATAGTATGAATGTAGAGCCAATGTACTCCAATGTAAACTATCACATAATTCACAATAAAAACTTAAAAAAAAAAAAAAAAAAGTACCATGGACTGTCAAAAAAAAAAAAACATTATATTTTAATTCTATTTTTCCAAAAACTTTTTGAAGCCCATTCATACATACCAGTTGCCATCAAATTGACTCCCATATGTGTCAGAATAGAACTGTACTCTGTAGGATTTCTAATGACTGTTGTAGAGAAGTAGATATCCGGGTCATTCTTCAAAGGTGCTTTCAGGTAAACTTAAATCACCAAACTTTCAGTGAGAAGCAAAGAGTGTCATCCATTTGAACCAACCAGAGACAACTGGATTTTATATATATATATATAAACTCATTTACTCCTCACAATAACTTTCTGACTTAGGTGTTGATACTGTCCCAGTGTTTAACAATTTGTTCACGATCACATGCAATTAAATTGAAGAGCAATATTCAAATAGAGACTTATCTCTCTCTGACATCTTGCATTCTCAGCTATTATGCTAACAATTGAAGTAACCTGAAGTGAAGAGAAATCGACAGCTGTTTGTATTGTGTGACTTCAAGGGATACTGGGAAAATTCTCTCTGTTTACAACATCTTCAAGTTTCTCCTCCCAACGCTAATCTATTCACTTTGAACCAGAAGAGTAGAAAGAGCATGAAATGCAGAGCTCAATCACTGGAAAGCTGTCTGACATGAAGTTTAGCTTCTCTGGGGATAATTTTAATGATACTCAGCCCACAGGATTGTGTGAGCATTAAATCAAACATGTAGAGAAATGCATTTTGAAGGTGGGTTGGAGAGTGCCAAGGGTTAGTTACTATTATTAAGATCCAGATTAGATAAAATCACATGATTTCTCCCAGAAGTTTTACAATTAGACCATGGTATTTATACTGAGTTTGTGAGTGGAGTTGGGAGATGGGACACTTGGGAGGTCATAGGCATGTAGCATGAGAATGCCTGGCATTGATGGAAGGGGTAACAGGGGTTGAGCTCCTACTTTCAAGTTGCAACTAAGGACTGAATTGTGTTCAGAACCATCATTCCCAGATGTATAGACTAGCTTTGTGCAATAACTTTGTCAGAATATTCCCAAGCTTTCAGACACTTTCTAATTAGCTCTTGTAAAACACAGATGGCATAATTAGATAACAATTATTATCCATAAGATGAGGACACAAGCACAGGATCCTTTGGGAGGTACCCAGAAGTCTGACAGGGAACCAGGGATAAGGAGCAAATGTACATATTTCAGTTCCCTGGACTCGATTACTGTAGACCACCACTACCACCACCCAGTGACATCAACTTCTTTCCATCTCATCACATCTGTATAGGATAGGTGGAAGGGCTCCTTCTTGTTGTTGTTAAATGCTGTTGAGTCAGTTCCGACTCAAACTACATAGGGTTTTTGAGCAGCAGCTAGTGGGTTTGAACTGCTGACCTTGTGGTTCAAACTGACCTTGCAGCCCAGCACATTATCCTACAGCACCACACCAGAACTCCAACTGTTCCTTGTTGTTAAGTGCCATTGAGTCAACTCCGACCCACAGTGACCCTGTATAGGGTTTCTGAGGAGCAGCTGGTGAGCTTAAACCACCAGCCTTACAGGTCAAGTGGCTTTGCAGTCTGGTGCATTAACCCACAAAGCCACACCACCTGTTCCTTAGTAGACAGTCTCATCTTTCTCCCACCAGTGTAGATAGAAGGAGAGAAATGTCATAGTTGTTTTGCATTCACATCTTCCCTTCCTCAATAACCTCATGGGAGCCCCATGGAGTCTTCTCCATTTTCAAACACATTTAAGTTCAATCTTTTAGAGAACTCCTATTGGTGTACACCTAACCATGTACACCAATGGCATGTTGTCACCTCCTGTTGGCACTTCTTACATTCTGTGGGATTGTTGGTTATCTGGGCACTTACCTAGTACAAAAGATGACTCTGTAAGCTCCAGCCCTCTTTTCTTATACTTGCCTGGATTACTCACAGAGTATTGTTAGGTAGATACTCAGTAAGGGGAATTCAAATCAACTAGATAGCAATGGATTTAACTGAACTGAGAGGAATTTGAGTTAACTAGTGTACCCAAAACAGGCCTCTATGATCCTTTCATCATTGTCTCAGATCAGTTTTATTTTGGAGTCCACTTTCAGTGAATCCACCACTTGTCTGTCAGTTTGTCATACTGTGTTGACTTGTGTGTTGCTATGATGCTAGAAGCTATGCCACTAGTATTTTAAATGCCAGTGGGGACACCAGTGGTGGACAGGTTTCACTGAAGCTTCAGGACTAAGACAGACTAGGAAGAAGAGAAGGCAGATGTTTCTGAAAGGTTAGCCATTGTCTAATGTAGTGCCAGATGTGTCTGTCAAGTTGGAAGGCACTCAAAATAAGACTGGAGAAGTGCTGCCCCCTCAAGGCAGAGCTGACCTTAATGACATGGATGGAGCAAAGCTTTCAGGATTTTTATTAGCTAATATGGCACAACTCAAAATAAGAAGAAACGGTTGTAAACATCTATCAGTAAGTAAAATATGGGATTATGAAGTATGAATCGAGGAAAATTGGAATTTGTCCAAATGAAATGGAGTACATAATGATCAACATTGTAGGCATTAGTAACCTGAAATGGGCAGATACTGGCCATTTTGAATCAGACAATCATATGGTTTACTAGGCCAGGAATTACAAATTGATGAGGAATGGCATTGCATTAAAAAAGACCATTTCAAGACCTATCTTGAAATGCAATACCACCTGTGATAGAATAATATCCATACAGCTACCAAGAAGACCAGGTAATACAACTATTGATCAAATTTATGCAGCAATCACCAAAATCATTGATGGAACTGAAAAATTCTACAAGTTTTTTCAGTCTGAAATTGATCAAACATGCAATCAAGATGCATGGATGGTTACTGGTGATTTGAATGTGAAATTTGGAAACAAACCAGAAGGATCAGTAGTTGAAAAACATGAACTTGATAATAGAAATGATAATAGAGACTGCATGATAGACTTTTGAAAGACCAATAATTTATTCATTGCAAAAACTTTTATCCAATTACATAAACTATGACTATACATATGGACCTCACAAGGTATACACATAAATCAAATTGATTACAACTGTGGGAAGAGACAATAGAGTTCAGGATCATCAGTCAAAACATGGTAAGGGGCCAACTGAAGTTGTATACGAGCATCAGCTCTTATGCAATTTCAGTCTGAAGTGAAGAAAATTAAAATAACTCAGTGAGAGTAAAAAGATGACTTAGAGTATGTCGCACCTGAATGTTAAGAAAAATATGATGTATTAGGAATAATGATCAAAGAACAGATAAGTTGTGATATGACATCAAGAACATCATACATGAAGAAGAAAGATGTCATTTAAAAGACAGGAAAAAAGGAATATCCAAAATGGATATAAGAAGAGACTCTGAAACTTGCTCCTGAATAAAAAGAAGGTAAAGGAACTAGAGGAAATGATGAAGTAAAGAGTTGAACAGAACATTTCAAGGACAGCTCAAGAAGGCAAAGAGAAGTACTACAATGAATTGTGCAAAGACCTGGACTTAGAAAACCAAAAGAGAAGAAGATACATAACATTTCTAAAACTATGGTATTGAGGGAAGAAGTCCAAGCTACGCTGAAGACATTTGTGGAAAACAAGGCTCCAAGAAATGACTGAATATAAATTGAAGCATTTCAGCAAACTGATGCAGCAATGGAACTGCTCACTTGCCTATGTCAAGAAATTTGGTTGATAGGAAGAGACCCATATTTGTGCCCAATTCAGAGAGGACCCAACAGAATGTGGACATCCCTGAGCATCATCATAAATATAGCATGCATGTAACATTTTGCTGAAGATAATTCAACAACATTTGCAACAATATATTCATGGAGAGCTGCCAGAAATTAAAGATGGATTCAGAAGAGGATGCGAAATGAGCAATGCGACTGCTAACGTCAGATGTTAAGAAAGGATGTTTACTTCTGTTTCATTGACTATGCAAAGGCAATTAACTTTGTGAATCAAAACAAACTATGGATAACATTTTGTAGAGCAGAAATTCCAGAACATTTAATTGTGCTCATGAGGAAGCTGTACATAGACCAAGAGGCAGCTTTTTAACAAAACAAGTGGATACTGTATGGTTGAAAACAGTAAAGGAGTGAGCCAGGGTTGTATGTTTTCACCATTCTTACTCAATTTGTATGCTGAGCAAATAATCCAATAAAATGCATTATTTGAAGGAAGAGCATGACATTAGAACTGGAAGAAAACTTATTAGCAATCTTTGATATGCAGATGACACAACCTTGCTTGCTAGAAGTGAAGAAGACTTAAAGTATTTACTGATGAAGATCAAAGTCTATAGCCTTCAGTATGGTTTACACTTCAATGTAAAGAAATAAAATTCCTCACAACTGGACCAATACAGAACATCAAGATAAACAGAGACAAGATCAAAATTGTCAAACATTTCATTTTACTTGTATCCACAATCAACATTCATGGAAGCAGCAGTCAAATCAACATTGGACAAATCTGCTTCAAATGACCTCTTTAAAGAGTTAAAAAGTATCACTTTGAGGACTAAAGTGTGCCTGACTGAAGCCATGGTATTTCCAATCACTTCATAAGCATGTGAAAGCTAGACATTGAATAATTAAAACTGGAGAAAACTCAGTGCATTTGAATTTTGTAAAGAAATTTGTGATGAAGAATATTGAAAATATCATGGGCTTCCAGAAAAACAAACTAATCTGCCCTGGAAAATGTACAGGCAGAATATTCCTTGAAAGCAACAATGATGAGACTTGGTCTCTTGTAGTTTGGACATGTTAGCAAAAAGGACGAGTCCTTAGAGCAGGGCATGATGCTTAGTAAAGTGCAGGGTCACCCAAAACCTTAATGATTGATTGACACAGTAGCTGAAACAATGGAGTTAAACAAAACAACAATTGTGAGAATGGCACAGGACTGGGCAGTGTTTCATTGTGTTGTAAATAGGGTCCCTATGAATTGGAACTGACTACAGCACCTAACAACAACAATATCAGTGAATGGAACACTGAGCTACACAATTGCTAGAAATCATCTGTGATGCTACTTCCTTTCTCTATGTGCAACTCCTATCCAATTCTTTACTAAATCCTATTGATTTTTATCTCTTGCACACTTCAGAAAACCTATTACTTCACTTTATCTTTGCTACAAAACTTTTATCCAAGTTAATACCAACTCTTGAATATACTGGTGTGGTCTACTGAGCATTCTTCTTATATCTGTTTTTGCTTGCTTCCCCACAAACAATTCTCTACTTTAAAGCTAGAGTGATTTTATTGTTTAAAAGAACCCCAGAAAAACAGAAATATAATCATATTGCTTCCCTGATAATATCCATTAAGGGTTTCCCATTGCCATTAAGGTAAATGTAAACATTCTTGTAGTTTATGAGCACAGTCTGGACCGCGCTCCCTAACTCCTCGAACCCCTCTCTCCATCAGTCCTTAGGCTTCACTCGGCTATTCTGGCCTTGCAGATCCTTAAATATTCCATGTTCCCTCATACCTCTGATCATTGCATGCATTGTCTTCTTTACTTGAATGCTCTTCTGAGATTACCATCTTCCTTTACTTAGCTGATATCAGCAAATATGAGTTCATGATCTTTCAAGTCTTACACTAACCATTCTTATAAACATACTCTTCTCTTCTGTTATAGTGCATATCAGAATTTTTAAGTATATGGATGTGTGATTATTTTTACTAATGTCTTTTTTTCCCAGCAAGTACCAAGCACTCTGAAAGCAAGGGGCCATGATCTCCCGAGGGCCTAGCATTGGGCCTTGATATATGATAGAGATCAATACCCATTTGTTGTTGAATGTTGACTGAATGGGTAGCACTGTAAATTGCTGAATGATCACTAAGAGAGCAGAGGTATGATGAGGTAAAATAATCCACTCACCTTTCACTCCAACCCTCCTTTCATTTGAAGCTTATTCATTTCAGGTTCAGAATTGTTTGATTTGCAGTCTTCACTGACCTTTCAAAGATGGGTGACAACGCTGCACATCATAGATTCTTAGAATAACTACTGGCAACCTTTTATTACAATGTGGAATATTTTAGAAGAGTTAATTATTTATAGGGCATTGTACAGAACTGTTCTGTCACACAATCATTAGACTTTAACCCTAAGGGCATGTCAGAGGTCAGTCTTTGCCCATTATATCAGCTAGTTCCCATAGTAAGCCAGATGGATTGACACAGTGCAGGGGTAGGGAGCATCCGGCCCACGGGCCACATAAAGCCACAGAATCATTTGGTTTGGTCCTGCCAAGGCAACCACAGGCTGGATTTGAAATTCCATAAATCTAGGAGCTTTTTTTTTATAGCAACATAAATTTATATTAAGTGATGTTATAAATATCCAAATGGCCCTTCTCCACCTGACATAGCAGCTTAACAATGGGCTTAAGCAAAGCCACAATTGTGAGGATGGTTCAGGACCAGGCAGTATTTAAATTGTTGTATATAGTATCGCTCAGTCAGATCTGACTCAACAGCACATAATAATAACATCATTGCAGGCAGTGGTGGTTCAGATGCAGACTTCTTGGCTAGCATGCAGGAGGCCTTGGTGTAATTCTGTGCCAATGAAACGAATGCACAGCCACTGCCCATCTCTGGAGGATTACAAATTGCTGTGATGTGAAAGAGGTATCACTGGTGCATCCAGACTAATAAGCACCCAAAAGAAAGACTACAATCTACTCCTAAAAATCAGCTAATTACCTAAAGTACACAATGGTTCAGTCTGCAGCTGATCATGAGGATGATGTAGGATGAGACAGTATTTGGTTCCATATTGCATGGAGTCACCATGCTCATCAGCAACCAACAATAACAACAGCGATAAAGAAAAAGCTCACTGCCTCCACTCTATTATGAAGTAGCTGCACTTACTAAATGCTTTGCCTTACACTGTGCTGATAACTAACTCATGATAAACACCCACTCCATCCATGTCACTGGACACACATTCCAAAACACCCTAAGCACTCTTCCAAATGACAACCCTTCATTTATTTGAAGACCACTGACAAGCCATATCTGAACTCTTCTTGTCTATATTTTATTTTGTTTCAAACCTTGATTTTTTTTATTCATGGCTTACATCTTGCTATTTTATTGTGTGCATTCTTGTAAGCTGCCTTAAATTTTATGTAGAAAAAAAATCCATATGTAAATAAATCTTTATTTCATTTCTTTAGGCAACAATTCAAGTTCCCCACTTGACAGTCTTTTCACCAATCAACTGCCACATCTGTGCTTTCTGGTTATTCTGGCACAAGACTAGGGAAAAGACTATAGCATTATCCACAAACTAGATCTTCATTTTAGACAGCAACTGTCAAGACCATAGTGAGTCTCTGTGCACCTTGTCTTTAGACCAATAGGTGAAACTTGGGGAAATGAAATAAAGATCTATCACTGCTACTCAACAATTTCATTTTGCAAAGCAGTTACTCCTGACCTGCTCAAGCTTTGGGAACACCGACCATACCCCCACCTGAGAGCTGAGTTTATAATCTGGCCTACTACATGAACTGCAAGATTAAGGCCACAGAAGGAGAAATCCCCTGATGTGCTTCCACACTAATTCAAAGTTCCTTCCTTTTTTCCTCCTTTACCACCTACTGTCTGCACTTGATTTGAAAGCTGCTATTCTCACCACTCTTATCTTAATCCATTTTTCCCACTTTTGACTAGATCTGCTCTTAAAGTATTGCTGTTACATGATTACCTTCATCTTTCTCTTACAGCTATCCCCTTCCCTTCTGCACACAAAATCCTTGCTTTATTGTTATCCTAAAAATTATTGATTATAAGATATTTAATATCCTATCTTAGTCCAAAGCTAACATCCCAGCTCTTTGTGTTCAGTCATGACTAAACCTCTGGATGAAAGCACTAGTATTAAGCAAAAACAGCTCTAGGTTTTGGGGGGCTTATACAATTGAAATTATTAACTCAAATTTATGAATAAAAAATTACATGCAAAAGTAACTGTTCAGAGTGAGGAAAAATGCAATAAATGACAAAGTGTTTAAAATGGACAAATATCACAAATGTCACAAGATCCACAAAATACCAAAATATGTTTTATTAAACTACCTGGCTAGTTTTTTGGGGGCTGAATTCTCTTAGAGTGATTTTTGTTTACTAAGGATTTTATAATGTCATTTCTATATATAACAAACAAAGATAGTCTGTAGAGCCAAAAATATTTTGTTTATTATTTATAGTTTAGAAATGTTTTAGCTTCCTACCTCATTATTGGTAATATCATATAAATATGTAGTGTTTCTTTCATAGTTTGAAGAACTCTACCAAGTTTCTTTCATATATGGACTGAAAGATTTCAAAACATTTTAAATTTTCGTATTCTGTGACTAATCTTAGATTGTCTTTGAAATGACAGTACCCATTAACCAGTTTGTCATTGATGTCTCATCTCAGTGACATACCTTGAGTTTTGGGTTAACTCAGCTGATGGGAGAAAATTTGTGTTTTGATTGGACACGAACAATCAATTTTACACACATTATGATTGTAAGAACTTTCCATATACTAACTGTGGCTCTGTATAGTTCAAGATTTTCTCCTTTGCTATCCATGGTGTTCCTATGCCAGACATCAAAAGACACATTCATGGTGGGTGTCATAACAGATGAGTCAGCCCAGTGAGTGGGTGGAGGAAAACTATCTAGGACTTCTTCCTGAGAATTCTCATTCACGCCTAAGATTTCCATCATCATTCCAACTTCCTTTTCTTTAGAGCCGATTCATTACACGCTGGCCTCTTCTGGGTACTTCAATCTAAAATCTTTTGCCAAAATGAGCACCACCTTCTTGGATATCCTACCAGCGATGAGAGATAATTGTTGACTTCTCCTCCCTGGACCACATTCCTTTCTCCACTTTTTTACTGCTTTGACCTACTTCTAGCCTTTGTATCTCTTAACTATTGTATAAGCCTCTCCATTGCTTTGGAAATCCTATAACCTAGAGTTCTCTATCCTTCCACCCAGGTGGTATTTCCTTCTCCCTAGAACTGCCAAAAGAGCTCTGATAGTGTAGTGGTTATGAGTCAGGCTGGTAACTGCAAGGTCAGCGGTTTGAAGCTACCAGCTGTTCCACAGAAGAAAGATGAGGCTTTCTGCTCCCGTAAAGATGTACAGCCTCAAAAACCTATGCAACTCTCTATGAATTGGAGCTGACTCCATAGCACACTACCACCACCACCAGAATAGTTAAACTTTTTATTTCTCTCATAGGATTTATTATACTTCATCTTCTATTTATGTAGCACATTAAAGGACTCCTGGTAGTGTCATTTGGTAAAATGACAAGTGTTGTTTGGTAAAACACAAGGCTGGCTGCTCCTGTAAAGAATCTGCTTTCTCAGAACTCCAATGGAGCAGTTCTACTCTGTCCTACCGAGTTTCCATGAGTCAGAGTCAACTAGATGGCGGTGGGTTTGGTTTGGTTTGGTAGTACTTGGAGAGCTTACAGTGTGCTAAGCACTTTGTTTCCATTGTCTCATTTAATGCCCATAGTTACCATGTCACTGGCTATTATTAATATGATGAAGAACCTGAGTCTTAGAAAAAAATAATGAATAACTTGCTCAAGGTCACAGAGTACACAGTGACAGAGCCAGAATTTAGTCTCAGCTCTCTGACCTTTGGTTAATGGGGATTGTTGCTGTTGTTGTTAAGTGCCATCAAGTCAATTCCAAACCATAGTGACCCTGTATAGGGTTTCCAAGGAGCAGCTGGTGAGCTTGAACCACCTACCTTGCAGTTCAAATGACTTTGCAGCTGATGCATTAGTCCACAGTGCCACATTACCAAACGTTAATCCCCATTTACCAAAATAAATAAATAATACTAATTTATTTAATTAATAAATAATACTAATTGCTATTATTTTACTAGGTGCATGCTATGTGCTTTATAAACCTCAGGATTACTGTGTCAAGGTGTTCCCCCTTTTTATATAAGAGGAAACTGAACACAGAAAGTTGATGCCATTTCCCTAATGTCTTCAAGCTAGTAATGGCAGAGACTCAGTTTGTCTCCAGGCCCATGTCACAACCATGACATCAGGTAGCTTTTCTCTCTGCTCAATTGACTTCCATCTTCACTGTCTTGGCACCTTCTGCTATGCAGTGGCCTCCATTAAGGCATGGACCTTCTTACCCAATGTTTTAAATACTAAACAAAATGTTCATTTAGGAATTATTTCAACATTAGAAAAACATTGCGAATACAAAACTTTTTTTTTCTGAATCATTTCACACTGTAGTACCCCACAACTCTCAATACCTAAGTGTATGTCTCCTGAAAAAAAAAAAAAAATTATATTCTTCTATATAGAGCCATCAAAATGGGGGCTTTATACTGATTCATTAGACCCATTGCTGAGCAGTTGATTTTGGCTCATCTTGACACTATAGGACAGAGTTGAACATCCCTATAGGGCCTCCAAAAGGAGCTCTGGTAGCATAGTAGTTACGAATTGGGGTGTGAACCTCAAAGTCATCAGTTTGAAACTACCAGCGGTTCCACGGGAGAAAGATGAGGCTTTCTACTCCCGTAAAGATTGACAGCCTCGGAAACCCTATGCAGGGTCACTATGAGTCGGAACCGACTCCACAGCACATTACAACAACAACATAGGGCTTCCAAAGCTGTCAATTCTTTACAGAAGTATACAGCCACATCTTTTGTTTATGGAGCAGCTGATGGGTTCAAACTGCTAACTTTTAGAGTGGTAGGTGCATGCTTAATAACTGTACCACCAGGTCTCCTCATTTATTACAACTATCTCATCTCAGACCCCACTCAATTATTGCAATAATCTTCGTTATAGCAAAAGGATCAAAACCAGAATTAAACATTTATCTGTGTCTTTAGTTACCTTCAATCTAGAATAATTTCTCAGTCTTTTCTCAACCTTCATAGCCTTGACACTTGAAAATTGTAGACTTTCCTCCAGCTTGAGTTTGCCTGATACTCTCTGGAGGTTAGATTCAGGTGATAGATTTTTGGCAGTAATATGTCTGAAGTGATGCAGTGTTCCTGTACTTCAATCTAACAAATGGTCGCAGTTTCTTTTCGTCTGTTTTCTGACAAGATTTACTTTGATAATTAGATTAGAATGGTGTTTGCTGGGGCTCTCTGGAAGTTACTTTATTCTTTTGGATTGATAAATATTTTTTGAGTAGAAACTTCTGAGAGACTGTGTAAATTTTTTTTTTCCTTTCCAGATTTTCACTCATTTAGTTTTAACAACCATAGATGCTTCTTGTCTTAATCAGTTATTATTATAATTGTTACTAAATGGTGGTTTTTTAATCCAATGATTCCTTTTTAGGTTTATAATCCTATATTGTTGTTTCTGTTGTTAAGTACTGTGGAGTCAGTTCCGACTCATAGTGACCCTGCACAGGGTTTCCAAGGCTGTAAATCTTTACAGGAGCAGAACGCCTCATCTTTCTCCTGCGGAACTGCTGGTACTTTCGAACTGCTGACCTTGAGGTTGGCAGCCCAACTCTTAACCACTATGCTACCAGAGCTCCTTATAATCCTATATTAGCATTGTCTATTTTGAATCTCAATTTGTCCCAAACTTATGTAAATCTTCCTTACTTTCTGATATAATCTGTATAAAATACAGATTTCTCTTGTATTTTCCTTCCTAGAATGAGCCATTTTTTCCAAAGAACTGTGGCTCCTTTTGATAAAAAATGGCATTTAGAAACTGAGATCTAGTCTTATGTGGGCTCTTTCTAATTGGACTATCACTACTCCAGGATCTCTCAGTGGACAAAGATGGGAAATACATGTATGTATACACATATACAGAATCCTGGTGTGGTGCTATGGGATAAAGCACTGGACTGCAAGTTCAGTTTGAACCACAAGATCGGCAGTTCAAACTCACCAGCTACTCCTTGGAAACCCTTTACAAGGTCAGAACCAACTTGACAGCACTTAATAACAACAACATATGCATGTATACATATGAACACACACTGGCAAACATGTATATATATATATATATATATATATATATATGTTGTTGTTGTT
>NW_006408626.1:4420485-4469904 GCF_000296735.1 Chrysochloris asiatica
ATATGTCTGTACATATTAATATATATATACACACACTGTATTTGTAACTATATTTTTATATCTGTCTGTACATATTAAAAACAATGAATTTATACTAATACTTCAGTTCCTAATCTAATGCCACATGGTCATTCATTTTTCTCCCTTTACAAATGTATAACCTCCCACATTTTATTACTTACTGAATCCATCTCCCCATTTGTAAAAATCCCCTAATGCTGCCATAGTCTCCTACCTCGATTTATAACTCTGGGTTTCTGCTCTTCATTTTTTGTAATCTTGTAATCTTCTATTAAGAAAAATGTTGTTAATTATCTTCCCAAGACATCTCAATTATTTCATGAATTTAAACCAATTACCGTTAGATTTTTTCTCTACCCAGGCTGCCTAATATCTATTACCTGAAATTTGAAACCCCATCATGTGATTTTTGTGACACATGATTTTAAACTTTCTTCAGATTAAGACTCTACTTCTCTATGAGAGTTTTCTCTCCCATCATACCCACGAGAAAATCCGACCCAGTGACCATATTACTGTTGTTGTTAGGTGCCATCAAGTCAGTACCAACTCATAGTGACCCTATGCACAACACAAGAAAACACTGCCAAGTCCTGCACCAACCTCACAATCGTTGCTACATTTGACCCCATCGCTGCTGCCACTGTGCCAATCCATCTCATTGGGGGGTTTTCTCTTTTTCTATGACCCTCCGTTTTACCAAATATGATATCCTTTTCAGGGACTGGTCCTTCCTGACAATATGCCCAAAGTATGAGAGAAGAAGTCTAGCCATGCTGGTTCCCAGGGAACATTCTGGCTATACTTCTTTCAACACAGATTGGTTTGTTCTTTTGGCAATCCATGGTGCTTTTAATATTTACCTCCAACATCACAATTCAAATGCGTAAATTATTCCATGGTCTTCCTTATTCACTGTCCAACTTTTGCATGCATATGAGTTCATTGAAAATACCATGAACTGGGTCATGGACCCCTTAATCCTCAAATTGACATCTTTGCTCTTCTTTAAAGAGGTCTTGTGCAGCACATTAGCCAAATGTAATATTTCATTTAATTTCTTGACTGCTGCTTCATTGAGTGTTGATGGTTGATCCAAGCAAAATGAAGTCATTGACAACTTCAATCATTTCTTCATTTGTCGTAATGTTATTTACTGGTCCAGTGGTAAGGATTTTTGTTCTCTTTGCATTGAGGTGCAATCCTTGTCAAAGGCTGTGGTCTTTGATATTCATCAGTAAGTATTTTAAGTCCTCTTTTCTTTCAGCAAGCAAGGTTCTATCATTTGTGTAGTTTGCAGGTTGTTTATCAGTCTTTCTCCTATCCAATCTTTTCTTCATGTAATCCAGCTTCTTGGATTATTTGCTCAGCATTTGGTCTGACACTGCCAAGGCAACTGCAGTTCCAGCCATCACATTGTTGCTGTTGTTAAATACCACTGGATCAGTTCCAACCCATAATAACCCTGTGTGAGGTTTCTGAGAAGCTCATGAGTTTGAACCACTGACCTTGCAGTTGAAAAGGGTGAGTTAATTAAATGTTTGACCAAATATAGCAGGCTAATTTTTAAGTTGATAATTTTGTGTGGCCCATGAATCATGTTATAAATTTTGGCAGAAAAAAAGGTTTCCCGGCCCTGCTTAAGAGCGTCTCACTTTGAGAACATGATTCTGCCATCACATATCCTGATCCAGGATAATTTTCCCTTGAATTTTTCAAAACTGTAAATCTATTATGAAAGAGCATGGGCAGACTTCTTCATAAGCATTATATTTCATTTGGTTGATTTATTTTTAAATTAAGGTACAGATGTAATGTGTTTATAAAATAAACAGATGGAAATAGGTTTATTTAATTTTATAGTTTACTGTAAATATATGGAATACAAATATATTTTAAATGATATTTATTCTTCAGGGTTTTTAGAGAGATTAAAGGTCACCAGCAAACAAAATTTTGGTATCTATAATTCTTAGACTTAAATGACAAACTAGGGACACCTTTGAAAGTATAGACTAGAAATTCCAGCAACTATTGAAAGACTGATGAAACTTCTGATCTAACTCACCAGTACTCAGGTAATATAGACACCGAATTTATAGTGCCCTCATCAATAGAGTGCATTGTAGTAACAACTCACATATATTATTACATGTATTCCTTATAAGAACCCTTTGAGGTAGACAAACCCACAATCTGCCATATGACAGAATCCAAATGCAATCCCAAACCTTCATTCATCCTACCACATCGTGCTGCCTCTCCAGACTAGATTATGTTTGTAATAGTTTTCCATTTCCTCAACCACATCTTCTTATGTTGTGTATCCACACTCCCTTCTACCTAACGAGGTAGATAAATCAAGCCAATCAAGTCTAAACTCATGGGAATAAACGCCTTCTGAAAAGATGTTTTCTTTAAGGTAACTGACTTATGTTAAAAAAAAAAAAAAAAATCTCCTTCAAGCTAAAGAACAAGGTATCTAAATGAATTCCCAGGAAGATTAAATTCAGAAACTAGAAAACCAGCTTGATATTAATTATGGCAATTTTGAAAAACTCATAAAGCAGAGAGAATTTTTTTCCCCTTTGGGATTATCATGTTTATATAAATAAAAGGTAGCAAATTCCATGCATAAACTATTTTTCAAAGATGTCTACACTATATCCAAAGACATAAAATAGGGTAAAATAAGAGTCAGTTTCTGGCTGTTATTGCAAATCCCCCCCAAAAAAAGAGAGAGAGAGAAAGAAAAAGATATCATTTCTGTTTTTAGTTCATCAATTACTTCCACCATTTTTATTACTGAAAAGTGAAATAATTCTATCATTTTAAGGGAAGGTGATAGTTCCATATGATAAGTACTGGACTGAGAACCGCAAGGTCCATGACTTGAGGCCTCCAGCTGCTCAGAGGGAGAAATATGAGGCTTTCTACACCCACCAACATTTTTAAAAGCCTTGGAAACCCTATTTGGAGTTGCTGTGAGTCAGAACCCACTAGAAGGCAAATAACAACAATCATTTTAAAATCAGTGAAATGATTTTGAACATTGGCCTCTTATTTTTAAGTAGTATTTATTTTGCTTTATTATTATACACTTAATATATAGTCATTATTTTTTTAATTCATAAAGTTATGAAGAAGAAAATTAAAATTGCATACACCCTGTTGTTGTCGCTACTGTTGTTAATTGCCATCAAGTTGGTTCTGACTCAAAGTTACACTGTATAGCGTTTCCAAGACTGTAAAACTCTGCATGAGCAGAAAGTCTCCTGTTTCCCCCATGGAGTAACTGGTGGTCTCAAACACCCTAACCACCCAGAAATAAATAACTACTAGAAACGAATTTCTCTTACTTTTGTCCTGAATTTTCATGATCAGTCTTACTTTTCTAAAATTGGGATTATACATAGAATTTTTTTTCTGCTTATTGTTTTTTACTTTTATATCAATAATAGCTTTTTCCCCTGACATTTTGATAATAAGTGCTGTCCAGAGGTACGGACTTATAGCAACCCTGTATAGAGTTCCCGAGGAGCAGCTGATGGGTTAGAACTGTTGACCCTGTAGTTCTCAGTCCAGTGCTGATCCTACAGTGTCATACCAGGAGTCCATTAAAACTTTGTAGTATGACATTACTGGTGAAAAAATAATCTGTGTAATGTATACTAATTTATTGAACTATAATTTAATTCATTAATAGAAATGTGGGTCACTTATTTTTCACTATTAAAAATAGAATGTGATAAATGCTTTTGCATATAAATATCAGTCCAAAACTTTGGATAGATTCCTAGAAGTATAATCATTGTTTGAAAGGACATGAACTTTTTAAATCATGGTGATTCGTATTGTCAAATCCATCTCCAGGAAAGCCACGCCAGTTTACATTTCAACCAGCAGATCATCAAAACCCTTTAGTAGTACTTCATATTTTAATTTCCTTTTGCAAATTTGCTACTTTTTAAATTGTATTTCATGCTTTCAATTTGCATACACTTGACTGAAAGAACACTGAATATTGTTTGCATATGTTAAGTGGCTACAAAAACCTGGTAGAAAATTCCATTATCCTTTAATTCCATTTTTCCATAAACCTTTTGAAGTCCCATTCTTTGTGTATGCAGGTGTAAGTGTCTTTCCATTTTATGTCAATTTTTCTAATGGAATATTGATATTATTGTTACATTTCTTCAGTATAATTTTTATATCAAATGTAATAATTTCATCAGATTTGTTGCAAATCTGATTAACCAGCTTATTTACTGCTAATTTTATGTAGTAAAATCTTTAATGTTTCACTATGCATTCAAACCACTACCTGTCTGTCAGTTTGTCATACTGTGGTAGCTTGCATGTTGCTGTTATTCTGTAAGCTATGCCACCAGTATTTTAAATACCAGCAGGGTATCCATGGTGGACAGGATTCACAGAGCTTCCAGACTAAGACAGACTATGAAGAAGGAAAGATGGACTACTTCCAAATATTTAGTCATTGAAGACCTAATGAATAGCAATGGAACACTCTCAGCACCAGAATATTGAATATTGAAGCTTGATGAAGAACATCAGAATATTATCAGATATAGTGTCAGATATAGGAGAAAAAGAGATCCTCAGGCACTCAAAATAAAACTGGGGAAGGGTTGCTGCCTCAAACTAGAGTTGACTGAGATGACATGAATGGAGTAAAGCTTTCAGGACTCTCATTTGATGTTGGAATACAACTCAAAATGAGGAGAAATATCTGTAAACATCCATTAATAATTGGAATATGGAATGTACAAAGTATGAATCTAGGAAAATTGGAAGTTATCAAAAATTAAATGGAATGCATAAACATCAATATACTAGTGAGCTGAAATAGACTGATATTGTTCACTTTGAATCTGACAACCACATGGTTTACTGTGATTGCAATGACAAAATGAAGAAGAATGGCATCACATTCATCATCAAAAAGAACACTTCAAGATCTGTCTTGAAGTACAATGCAGTGTGATAGGATAACATCCATATGCTTACAAAGAATACCAGTTAATACAACTGTTTGTTATCCAAATTTATGCACCAACCACTAAAGCCAATGATGATGAAATTGAAGAATTCTACCAAGTTCTCAGTCTGAAATTAATCAACATGCAGTCAAGATATAGTGATAATTGCTGGCGATTGGAATGCAAAGGTTGGAAACAAAGATAAAGGTTAAGTCATTGGAAAATATGGCTTTGGTGACAGAAACGCTGGATAGAATTTTGCATGATAGAATTTTGCAAGACCAATGACTTCTTCATTGCAAATACCTTTTTTAAACAATATAGGTGATATGAACATGGATCTCATGAGATGGAATACTAAGAAATCATATTGACTACATCTGTGGAAGAGAGATTGGAAAATCTCCTTATCATCAGTCAAAGCAAGGCTATGGGAAGACTGAAACAGAGCATCAATTGTTTATATGCAAGTTCAAGTTGAAGATGAAAAACAAGTTCACAACAGCCAGAATATGACTTTGAACATACCCCACCTGAAATTAGAGATCACCACAAGAACAGATTTGATGCATTAGACATTAATGACCAAAGACCAGAATTGTTGTGGGATAGCATCAAGATCATCATACAGGAAGAAAGCAAAAGGTCAAAAGAAGGAAAACACAGAAATGGATGTCATAAGAGACTCTGAAACTCGCTCCCCAGTGTAAAGATGATATGGTAAATGGGATAAATGAGGAGGTAAAGGAGCTGAATAGAAAATTCATAAGAGCAGCTCAAGAAGTCAAAGTCAAATATAATGAAATGTGCAAAGACCTGGAGTTAGAAAAGCAACAAGGAAGAACACACTCAGAATTGCTCAGATGAGGGAACTGAAGAAAAAATTCAA
Organism: Chrysochloris asiatica; assembly: GCF_000296735.1. Taxonomy (NCBI): domain Eukaryota; kingdom Metazoa; phylum Chordata; class Mammalia; order Afrosoricida; family Chrysochloridae; genus Chrysochloris; species Chrysochloris asiatica. The sequence goes on from NW_006408626.1 coordinate 4,426,396, forward strand.
ACCTCAATTTGCTTTATCAACTATGCAAAGGCTTTGGATTGTATGGATCATGACAAGCTATGGACAATATTGCAAAGTATGAACACTTGATTATGCTTATGAGGAATCTGTACCTGGACCAAGAAGCAATTGTTCGAATAGAACATGGTAACACTGAATGGTTTAAAATTTAAAAAGGTGTGCGACAAGGTTGTATTCTTTCATCATACTTATTCAACCTGTATGCTGAGCAAATAATACGAGAAGCTGGGTTATATGAAGAAAATCGTAACATCAGGATTGGAGGGAGACTCATTAACAACTTGCAATATGCAGATGATACAACCTTGCTTGCTGAAAGTGAAGAGGACTTAAAACATTTCCTGATGAAGATCAAAGAGTACAGCCTTTCGTATGGATTACATCTCAATGTCAAGAAAACAAAAATCCTCACCACTGGACCAATAAACAGCATTCTTATAAACAGAGAAAAGATTGAAGTTGTCAAGGACTTCATTCTTCTAGAATCAACTATCAACACTCACGGAAGCAGCAGTCAAGAAATCAAATGATGTATTACATTAGACAAATCTGCTGCACAAGACATTTTTAAAGTGTTGAAGAGCAAAGATGTCAGCTTGAGGACTAATGTGCACCTGACCCAAGCCATGATATTTTCAATAACCTCATATGCATGCAAAAGCAGGACAGTAAATAAGGAAGACAGGAGAAGAATTGATGCTTTCGGGTAATGGTGTTGGAGGAAAGTATTGAAAGTACCACGGGCTGCCAAAAGAACAAATAGACTCATTTTGGAAAAAGTTCAGCCAGAGTGCTCCTTGGAGGCCAGGATGGCCAAACTTCATGTCTCATACTTTGGACACATTGTCAGGAGGGACCAGTCACTGGAGAAGGATATCATGTTTAGTAAGGTGGAGGGTCAGAGAAAAAGAGGAAGACCCCAACATGATGGATTAGCTAAGTGGAAGCATCAGTGGGCTCAAGTGTGGCAACAGTAGTGAGTATGGGTCAGTACCGACTCGATGACACTTAACATCAACAATAAGCAAAATATTGAATGATGCAGAAAGCATCAAAAATAGATGTAAGGAATATACAAAGTCACTGTACCAAAAAGAAACAGTCAAAGTTCAAATATGATCAAGAAGGAAGAAGTTGAAGGTGCACTTGAGGCATTGGTAAAGAATAAAGTTAATGGAATACAAATTGAAAGTTTTCAACAAACTGATGTGGCAATGGTAGTACCCAGTCATCTATGCCAAGAAATTTGAAATACAGCTACCTGACCAACTTATTGGAAGAGATTTGTACCCATTCCAAAGGGAGGTGCTCCAAGTAATGCGGAAATCATTGCATAATATCATTAATTTTGCATGCAAGTAATATTTTGCTAAAGATAATTCTAAATCAGCTTCAACAGTGCATTGACAAGGTTCAAGCAAAATTCATATGAGATCATGGAATGAGGGATATAATTGTTAACATCAGATGGATCCTGGCTGGAAGCAGAGAATATCAGAAAAGTGTTTATCTACACCTTATTAACTAAAAATCTTTCCATTGTGTGAATCATGACAAGCTATGGACAACATTGTGGAGAATGAGTATTCCGGAACACTTAATTGTGTTCATGAGGCACCTGTACATAGACTAAGAGGTAATTGTTTGACTTGAACAAGGGATCACTGTAAAGATTAAAATTAGGACAGCTGTGCGCGAGGGTTGTGTTCCTCACCATACTTATTCAATATGTATACTGAGCAAATAATTCAAGAAGCTGGATTATATGAAGAAAAACATGGCATCAGGATTGGAGGAAGACTCATTAACAACTTGTGATATACAGATGATTCAACATTGCTTGCTGAAAGCAAAGAGAACTTAAAATTTAGAGATCAAAGCCTTCAGTATGGATTGCACCTCAGTGTACAGAAAACAAAAATCCTCTCTATTGGAGTGATGAATAACATCAAGAAAAATGGAGAAAAAATTGAAGTTGTCAAAGACTTCATTTTGCTTGGATCAACCATCAACATTCGTGGAAATAGTAGTCAAGAAATCAAATCTGCTGCACAATACCTCTTTACCATGTTGAAGAGTGAATACCTAAAAGGGTTCTAGAACTTACCCAGTGAAATAGGCTTCTTGCAGAGTCTTTGCAGTATATAGGACTTTAGGTGGAATCCTGAGCCTCATCCAGAATCTTCTGAGGTAGGATAATCCCACTAGAAAGGATGAGCAGGCCAGTTTAGAACAGCTAGAGTGACATAAGATACATCTTTAAAGAAAGATTAGCAGGAAAAATCCAAAACAAAAATGACAGTCTGATTGGCTACTACAAAAACAAACAACTTATTCGCTGGAAAGCCATTAAGAAAATCAATCAAGTCTCTTCATGACAAATGCCCTCCAAGACTGAAACTCAATGGGAATACATGAGCAAGCATGTAAGCTTACTGGTGACCACATTGGTCTACTAGTGAGTGGAAGAGTGGGAAAGGCAGCAATGAAGAAATAGGCTGAGTTCAACCATTCCATAGACTCCTGGTGACCTGGAGATGAGTGAGAGAAGAGGAAAGGCTTGTTGGTCCAAAGTGTGGTGAGACCTGGGGACTCCTGAGCCCATGGACAAGGACATAGCCACAGAGGGCTAGAGCTGAGAGTGAAGCATTCAGCTTATATGAAGTGAAGGGAGATGCACAGGAATGCCCAAACTTGCAGATAGTACCCATTTGTCCTAGCCTTGATAGCTTGATAATCAGAACTTGACTAGAGGAAGACAAAAAAAAAAAAAAAATTTGATAAAGGAACCAAGCACAATTGCTACAATTTGATGAAATTGACCTATATTTATGGATGTAGTAACTAAAAATACCAACTGAGAGGAAAGGAGCCTTCACATCAAGTATCAATCCTATTTTCTCTATATACAAGGTAGGTAAGGATGGGCAACTTAGACATTGGCTACCTAAAATGAGGGGATGGTAAAGACATAAAGTGATTGGTTTACAAGTTTTTAAGAGGGAATTTAGCTTAAGAGTGTGCAGAGGAAGGTAGAGACCCCACTGAATAGTTTTCATCTTGTCTAGATGGGTCTGGTGAAAAGAGATGGGGATAAAATTCTTATGATTCAATAGTGAGTTATCATTATCATGACTTATTGTGACTGTTACAACTGCAAAGGTAGAAGTTTTGTAACAAAAATGGGGAGTAGTTAATTTAACAGTCCAGAAACAGATGACCCTAGGACTGTCAGGGAGAAGAGCAGAAGTGGAATGTGGGACCCTATCCAGAGAAGCAGTGACACCAGAGATGGAGCAGAGATGAAGCTATGGAGAGAGTGAGCAGCTGAGGACTCTGAACTCATGGAAATAGAGGGGCTGGGTGCTGGTGGCCAGGAGGAAGGCTAGCAGAATGTACCCTTTAGTTGTTTAAGTTATTATATATTCCTGAGTGTTTTTGTGTACATCCTCCCACCCCCAAAACAAAACAACAACAAACAAACAAACAAACAGGGAATGGAAGCAAATACTGTTGAATGATGATGCACGGAGGAGATTGTAATCATTGCAATGAAACAATGATGGAAAGCCAATCTTCTTCCATGTAAATTGTCATTCAGTTCACAATAAAAATTAAAAAATATATATATATAGCACTAAGGAATAATGAAGCAAAATTAACAGGCCTCCCATGTTATTTCCTGTGACACAGCCCATTCATTGCTTTTTTCAATATTTTTCTTGCTTGTTACCATCTCTTCTGGTCAGGTATCAACCTTATCTCATTTTGTCCTCTTATAGTGATTTAATGACCAGCCACTACCATCGACCTGCATAAAATAAATAAAAGTTTGTTGTGCTAAAAAAAAAAAAAGCATTGAAGAGCAAAGATGTCAGTTTGAGGACTAAGGTGTGCCTGCCCAAAGCTACGGTATTTTCAATAGCCCCATATGCATGTGAAAGCTGGACAATGAATAAAGAAGACTGTAAAAGATTTTATGCATTTGAGCTATGGTTTGGGGGAGAATATTAAAAGTACCATGGACTGCCAAAAGAACAAACAAATCTGTGTTGGAAGAAGTACAGTCAGAGCACTCCTTAGAAGCACAGATGGCCAGACTTCATCTCTGATACTTCAGACACATTGACAGGAAGTAACAGTCCCTTGGTAAAGTGGAGGGTCAGTGAAAGAGAGGAAGACCGCAATAAAATGGATTGGCACAATGACCACAGCAATGGGCTCAAGCAAGCACAGCATTGATTGCGAGGTTGATGCTGGACCAGGTAGTGTTTTGTTCTAATGCACATAGGGTAGCTATGAGTTGGTAGCCATGTGATGGCACGTAATAACAACAACAATGCATTCAAAGGTCATAACATTAAAAATCTGGATAAACATTTTGGTAAACTGATAGTTTGTTTATAAAATCTGTTCATTTGTATCTGAACATTAAACATTAAAACAAGCTATTTTGGGAATCCTGTAATCCCTTATTAAACAATCTTTACTGTGAATTATACTGAAACGCTCTTCTAAACTCGATCTTCCATCAACTTTTTTGAATGAAGCTTTGAACTGACCTAGAGTCCTTTGGGAACTTTGTTTCTCTCTAGGCATAACAGTATTTCCCCATTATCAGAATTAAATTTTATCAAAAGTAGCTCAAGAATCTTATGGGGGACATTAAATGTCTATTGCCAAATAACATTTTGATGAGTTAAGTGTAAATGAAAGTAAAATATATGGACTATATTTCCTGTAAATAAATAAGGATATAAAGTGAAAAGGTGCTTGGCCAAATAGGTTTGGGTCTGTTAAGAAGGGAAACTGAGTTTAATTCAAGTCTAAAATACAATTCACTCACCAATTATGGATCTGATCTTAAAATAAATTGGATTTATGCTGACCACAAGTACCAATAATACTTTAGAGAAGGCAGGAATCCCAGTAATATTTCTTTTCAACCTATATTACAGGTCCCTTGGTGGCAATATTTTTAAAAGAGAGAAGAACATATGAAGTATATTATTTTTTCTTTCATTTCAGTCCTGCCACCTTGAATGAGATGGATTAGTACAGTGGTTGCAACAAACGGGCTCACACATAACAATTGTGAGGATGCCACAAGACCACGAAGTGCTTTATTCTGTTGTATATAGGGTTACTATGAATGTTTTAAAGTGTTGAAGAGACAAGATGTCAGTTTGAGGACTAAGGTACGCCTGGCCCAAGCCATGGTATTTTCAATAACCTCATATGCATGCGAAAGCTGGACAGTGAATAAGGAAGACCGTAGAAGAATTGATGCTTTTGAGTTATGGTGTTGGAGTAGAATATTGAAAGTGCCATGGGCTGCCAAAAGCACCAATAGATCTATTTTGGAAGAAGTGCAGCCAGAGTGCTCCTTGGAGGCCAGGATGGCTAAGCTTCGTCTCACATATTTTGGACATATTGTCAGGAGGGAACAGTCACTGGAGAAGGATGTCATGCTGGGTAAGATGGCGGGTCAGAGAAAAAGAGGAAGACCCCCAACAAGATGGATCAGCCAGGTGGCATCATTGATGGTGTCAAGTGTGTCAGTGGTAATGAGGTTGGCCCAGGATCAGACATTGTTTCGTTCTGCTGTGCATGGGGTCACTATGACTTGGTTCCGACTCGATGGCACCTGACAACAACAACAACAACAAGGCAGAGGGTCAGATAAAAAGAGGAAGACCCCCAATGAGATGGATTGGCCAAGTGGCAGCATCGATGGACTCAAGCATGGCAACAATTGTGAGGTTGGCCCAGGATCGAGCAATGTTTCGTTCTGCTGTGCATAGGGTCGCTATGAGTCGGTACTTACTCGATGGCGCCTAACAACAGCAACATGAATTGTAACTGACTTAATGATACCTAACAACTCTGAAATACAAGTATGCATCTCTGAAGTTCCATGGTAGGTTTGTGAAATAAGACATTATTGAATTTTGATGTGATACCAAAAATACAAAATTATATACAGACAGCCCTATACAATCTGTAATAAAATCCCAGTAAAGCCTATTGTAGAGTTCTGGGGTGGTGCTGAACTGTCAGCGTGAATTGCAAGGTTGGTGATTCCAGCTCACCAGCTGCTCCTCCTCAGAAACCCTATACAGGGTTGCTATGGGTCAGAAACGACTCAATGGTACTTAACAACAAGAACAAAGCATATTGTATTAAAACCTTAGGAGAACTGCTAGACAAAGCAGAGAGCCCTGTCCACTGTTGCAGGAGTCTGGCCTTGCTGGCTTTGTGTGTGACTAGGCTGGGTAGGTGCTGTGCCAGCAGCTGCATCAGGACTTTGTGCAAGTCTAGGAACAGGGGAGGGCTTGGGAGTGGGAAAAAGATGAGGGGGGTAGGAAGTAAGGGAAAGGCAAAGCTGTGGGGACCAGGTGTGCAGGTACCAGGACCATGACTGGAAGCTGCCACCACCTGGTTGGCACAGTAGCTTCTTGATCATGTGCTGCCACAGGTTCTGCTGCCCTGAATCCAGGAGCCTGTGAATACCTCTGGCCCAGCCAGGACCACCAGCACCCACAATAGGATCAGAGGAGCCATAGAAGCTGTTGTCTTTTGCCCAGAGAGAAAGGCTGCACCACCGCTGGGCAGGGGAATAAAGGAAGTAAAGAAGGAAGTGCTGTGGGGATTGAGATGCATCCTGGAACCTTGCTGCTCATTCACTCTCAGGCTGGGAGGTCTTTAAAACCACTGTTGTTTTTAAGTGCCATCTAGTTGGTTCCAACTCACAGTGATCCTGTATATGGTTTCTAAGGACCAGATGGTGAGTTTGAACCACTGACCTAGCAGTTCAAACTGAACTCATGGTTCAAACTTACCTCACAATCCAGTACTTATGCCACACCATAACTTCTTAAAACCACTGTTGTTGTTAGGTGCCACCAAGTCGGTAGCAACATATAGTGACCTTATGACAGCAGAATGAAACACTGCCCAATTCTGGGCCAACCTCACTATTTTTGCTATGCTTGAGTCCATTGATGCTGCCACTTTGCCAATCCATCTCACTGGGGGTCTTCCTCTTTTTCTCTGATCCTCCACCCTACCATACATAATATCCTTCTCCAGTGATGGTCCCTCCTGACAATATTTCCAAAGTATGAGAGACAAAGTTTGGCCATCTGGCCTCCAAGGAGCACTCTGGCTGCACTGCTTCCGATATAGATCTGTTGGTTCTTTTGGCAATCCATGGCACTTTCAATATTCTCCTACAACACCATAGCTCAAAAGCATCACTTCATCTATAGTCTTCCTTATTTACTGTCCAGCTTTTGCATGCATATGAGATTATTGAAAATATCATGGTTCTGCTCAGGTGCACCTTAGTCCTTAAGCTGACATCTTTGCTCTTCAACACTTTAAAAAGGTCTTGTGCAGCAGATTTGCCTAATGCAATACGTCATTTGATTTCTTGACTACTGCGTCCATGAGTGTTTATAGTTGATCCAAGAAGAATGAAGTCCTTGACAACTTCAATCTTTTCTCCATTGATAAGACTGTGTTTATTGGTCCAGTGGTGAGGGTTTTTGTTTTCTTTACTTAAGATGTAATCCATACTGAAGGCTGTGCTCTTTGATCTTCATCAGTAAATATCTTATGTCTTCTTCCCTTTCAGCAAGTAAGGTTGTATCATCTGCATGTCACAGGTTGTTAATGAGTCTTTCTCCAGTTCTGATACCACGTTTTTCTTCATATAACCTAGCTTACTGGATTATTTGCTCAGCATACAGGTTGAATAAGTATGGTGAAAGAATACAACCCTGTCGCACAACTTTCTTAATTTGAAACCATTCAGTGTTCACATGTTCTGTTCGAATAGCTCCCTCTTGGTCCAAGTACAGATTCCTCGTGTGCACAACTAAGTGTTTTGGAATACTCATACTTTGCAGTGTTATCTATAGCTTGTCATGATCCACACAATCGAAAGCCTTTGCATAGTCAGTAAAGCACAGGTAAACATCTTTCTGATATTCTCTGCTTTCAACCAAGATCCATCAGACACCAGCAATGACATCCCTCATTCCATGGCCTCTTCTGAATCTGGCTTGAATCTCTGAAAGTTCTCTGTCAGATGGATGCTTTCAACCATGTCTGTATTACTTGTAGTAAAACTTTACCACATGAGATATCAAAGAGATTGTTCAATGATTTCTGCATTCTGTTGGGTCACGTTTCTTTGGAATGGGCACAAATACGGGTCTCTTCCAATCAGTCGGCCAGGTTGTTGTCTTTCAAATTTCTTGGCATAGATGAGTGTGTGCCTCCTGTGCCACCTCACTTTCTTGAAATATTTCAATTTTTATTCCATCAGTTCCTGGTGACTTGTTCTTTGCCAATTTCTTCAATGCACCTTGGACTTCTTCCTTCAGTACCATTGGCTCTTGATCATATGCTACCTCTTGAAACAGTTGAACATCAACCATTTTCTTTTGGTACAGTGACTCTGTATATTCCTTCCATCTTCTTTTGATACTTTCTGCATCATTCAATAATTTGCACAGAGAATCCTTCAATAATAAAAGTCGAGGTTTGAATTTTTCTTCAGTTCCACCAGCTTGAGAAACACTGAGCATGTTCTTCCTTTTTGGTTTTCTGACTGCAGATCTTTGCACATTTTGTTGTAATATTTGGCTTTATTTTCTTGAGCTGATCTTTCAAATAGTCTGTTCAGCTCTTGTACCTCCTCATTTCTTCCATTTGCTTTAGCATCTCTGCTGGAGAGCAAGTTTTAGTGTCTCTTCTGACATCCATTTTGACCTTTTCCTTCTTTCTTGTCTTATTAATGACTTTTTGCTTTCTACCTGTATGATGTTCTTCATGTCTTCCCACAACTCTTCTGTGTTTTTAGTGTTTAATGTATCAAATCTATTCTTCAGATGATCTCAAATTCAGGTGGAATATATTCAAGGTAGTATTTTGGCTCTCACGTACTTGTTTTAAAAGGAGAGCTATTTTCCCTTAAAGAAAAAAAAAAAAAAATCACTTTCTGAGACCACCGGCATATATGCAGTGAGACGTTAAGTGGCAGAGATATGAAGTGGCACATGCTAGTATTAAAAGGTATGTCAAGCCATATTAATCTTCCTCACCCATCGAAAGCACCAAATTATATCACCTTCAAGGAATCAAGTTAATCCTAGCCAAAATGGCCATCTTTCCACAGTGAGATCTGTCTGTTGTGGCTATTTATGAAATCTCCAGTTGATTCTGTACATGGCTGAATCTTACCTGCCTATTCAATGTTACTCTCTTATCCAAAATCATCCAGGGTCTTACAGGCATTTTTGGAAAGTAAGGAGGAAGAGTCACTAAGACTATTCATAAAAAGGTATAAGCGCTAGTGAAAAGTGAAATGAGGTTGGCCTTTAGACACAATCTTAAAGCCAAATCCTGCTGATATTTACTTTCTATATGATGTTAGAAACATCACTAATAAACATCTCTATGCCTTTGTTTACTTTTCTGTGAAATGGGAGCAATGTCTCTCATTCCTCTTTCATTGGTTTGGGGGAAAGTTACTAGGAAAATATATACTAAAGGATCTGGCCCACTTGTAAACCAAACCAAATTTGTTGCCACCAAATCCATTCTGACTCATGGTAACTCCATGTGTTTCAGAGTAGAACGATATTCTATAGGGTTTCCAGTGGCTAAAGCCTTTCAGAAGTAGCAAGTCTTTTCTTCTTAGGTATCTCTGGTTGTATTAGAACTGACAATTTTGGTTAGTAGTCAAGCACTTAACCATTTGTTCTACCTAGGACTCTGGTCCATTTGTAATCACTGCTCAATATAAGACATTTTCATAAGCCTTCAAGTTGATTTTTGAAGTAATATAATAAAATATTTTGAATGAGCCTGAGGAGAACAAGGACTGCGTTGCAGATGAAGTTAAAAATGTGGGAGTAGCTAGCCTTCATTTTTAGTTTCCAGGAGCCATTGACATTCTTTTTACACAATACCATTCATGTTTGAATTAAGTGACAATACTCCAAGGATATGCTGCCTGATATCTTCTTGATTTATGATTATTATCTGGAATTACTTTAACATAATAAAAAAAAAACACAGATCGAGAAAATTCCAGCCCAACAAGAAGGTTCTCTGAGAGTTCCAGAAACGTTAATAAATATTTCTAAGCAGTCACTGGACCACTCTTTTATCAGTTTGTCATACTGTGGTAGCTTGAGTGTTGCTGTGATGCTGAAAGCTCTGCCCTGGTAGTTTAAATACCAGCAGAGTCACCCATAGTGGACAGCTTTCAGTAGAGCTTAAAGACTAAGACAGATTAGGAAGAAGGAGAGACAGCTACTTCTGAACAATCACTGAAAACCTTACGAACAGCAGTGGAACATGTTCAATATCACCAGAATATAGAATATTGAAATACAATAAAGAGTACCAGAACATTGTCAAATGGTGGTGAGTGTGTGCTGTGGAGACAATTCTGACTCATAGTAACCCTGCATAGGGTTTCTGAGGCTATAAATATTTGTAGGAGCAGAAAGCCTTATCTTTCTCGTGCAGAATGACTGGTATTTTCAAACTGTTGACCTTGAGGTTAGCAGCCTGACTCTTAACCACTATGCTACCTGAGCTCCTTGAGCCCCTAAGGTTGGATGATACTCAAAATACACCTAGAGAAGAGCTGCTTCCTTAGAGTAGAGTTGACCATAATGACACAAATGGAATAAAATTTTCAGTACCTTAATTTGTTGATTGGGGTAAAACTTAGCAAAATGAGGAGAAACAGCTATAAATATCCATTAATCACTGGAAAATGGAATGTACAAAGTATGAATCTAGGAACATTGTAGGTTGTCAAAAATTAAATGGAATGCATAAAAATCAGTAAGTATCCTAGGCATTAGTGGGCTGAAATGGACTGCATAAAAATCAATATCCTAAGCATTAGTGGGCTGAAATGGACCAGTATAGGTCATTTTTAATCAGACAATCATATAGTTTACTATATGACAAATTGAAGAGGAATAATATCACATTTATTGTCAAAATGAACATTTCAAGATCTATCTTGAAGCATAATGCTGTCTGTGATAGGATAACATCCAAAAGCCTACAAAGGAAACCAGTTAATAACAACCACTACTATTCAAATTTATGCACCAACCATAGCAATAATGATGAAATTGAAGAATTCTACCAATTTCTACAATCTGAAATTGATCAGACATGCAATCAAGTTGCATTGATAATTGCTGGTGACTGGAATGCAAAGGTTAGAAACACAGGAAGGATCAGTAATTGGAAAACATTGCCTTGGTGGCAGAAATGATGCTAGAGACTGTTACAGAATTTTGAAAGACCAATGACTTCTTCATTGTAAATACTTTTTTTTAACAACATAAAAGGTGATTATATACATGAACGTCACCGATGGATTATGCAGGAATCAAATTCACTATGTCTGTGGGAAAAGATGGTGGAAATGCTCGATATCAGCCAAAATAAGGACAAGGGCAGATTGTGGAACTGACCATCAGTTGCTCATATGCAAGTTCAGACTGAAGCTGAAGACATTTAAAACAAGTCCATGACAGTAAACTATGACCTTGAATATATCCCACCTGGATTTAGGGACCATCTCAAGAACAGACTTGATGCATTAGACATTAATGAAGGGAGATCAGAAGAACTGTGGGATGATATCAAGAACAATATACAAGAATAAAGGCAAAGGTCATTGAAAAGAAAGAAAATACCAAAATGGATTTCAGAAGAGACTCTGAAACTTGTTCTTGAATGTACAGAAGCTAAAGCAAAAGGAAGAAGTGAGGAGTTGTGGCAGTTAAGGCTTATGTCAACTTGACTGGACCAGGATTCCCAATGGTTTGACAGTTGACATGAGATCAACTCTATGGTGAAACCTAATACAGGCATAGTTTATTCTGTGATGACTGGCTATGAACAACCAATCAAAGGAAAGGATGTTTCCTTGGGGGTGTTGTCAGTTGTAAATATAATGGACATGCAGAAAAAGCTTGCTCTCTTTTCCACTGGGGACTTGGGACTCTACAATAGTGAACCATTCCTTGATATAAACTTCTGTTTATATATATACATATGTAAGTTTCATGGATTTTGCTTCTCTAGAAAACCCAGCCTAAGACATGTGGTACCAAAAGAGTGGTTCTGTTGTTGTTGTTGTTAAGTGCCGTCGAGTCGGGTCCGACCCATAGCGACCCTGTACAGGGTTTCCGAGGGTGTAAATCCTTACGGGAGTAGAAAGCCTCATCTTTCTCCCGCGGAGCAGCTGGTAGTTTCGAACCGCTGACCTTAAGGTTCGCAGCCCGATTCGTAACCGCTACGCTACTTGCTATGAGTTGGAATCAACTCCACAGCACATAACCACCATCACCACCAAAAGGTTTATGAGTTTGACTGCCTTTTGGATATTGATTTGTTTTGCCTATTATTGTAAAATGGAGTCCTGGCATGGTACTGTGGATTAACGCACTGGCCTGCAAAGTCAGTTTGAACTGGAAGGTCAGTGGTTCAAGATTGCCAGTTGCTCATCAGAAACACTATACAGGGCTGCTATGGGTCAGAACTGACTTGACAGCGCTTAACAACAACATTATTGTAAAATATACATGTGTGATGGAAAATGAATATTGGGACTTATGATTACAGAGAAGTCTGTCTTCATCTTATACTTGACTGAATTTGCTAAAAGGGGAGTTAGAATTTACCCAGAAATATGATTTTTGTTTCAAGCCTTTGTAGAGTATGGGACCTTACATGGAATCCTAAGCACCACCCAAAACCTTCAGATTTGGTACATTTGAATTTGAAAATCCATGCAGATCAACTCAGAACTGCTGAGAGAACAAGAGATTCATGATTAAAGAAAGACATACAGAAAAAAAGCAGACTGTTAGGGTTTTTGAGTTTCAAGCAAGCTGCTTTCCTCAGAGGTGTCAATGACAGAACTAAGTCTGTGCCCATCATAAAAAGTTCTTTCTAGAGCTGACAGTTAAAGGGAGCTGGGGAACAGTTTAATATGCTTGTTGGTGACCACCTGGGTCTATTTGTTGGGTGGAAGTGGGGGAAACGTAGCAATGAAGAGACAAGCTATGTTTGGACATTGGCACCCATTGGCCTTGAGATGAGAAAGAAAAGAAAAAGGGCTGACTGGTCAGAAGTTTAGGGAGTTGTGTGAACTCCTGAGCCCATGGGCACTGTAATAGTTAAGGTTCCGTGTTAACTTTACTAGGGTAGGATTCCCATGGGTTAGCAGTTAAGATGTGCTTATTCCCTTGGTGATAAAACCTAATACAGGTCTATGATGAGTGGCTATGAATAGCCAATCAATTGAAGGAATGCTTCCTTGGGGATGTGGCCTGCTCCCAATATAATGGGCATGTGGGGAAGGCTCTCTCTCTTCCACTGTGGACCTGGGGCCCTGCAATTGTAAGCCATTTCCGTGATAATGAACTCATCTTTATATATATATATATCATCACTGGTTTTGCTCTATAGAAAACCCAAGTTAAGACAGTCACTAAACTTAACCCCTGGGGACTAGGGCTGAGAGTGAAGGCGCCTGCTGGTTTGAAGTGCAGGGAGGTGTGTGTGAACCCCCAAACTTGCAGCTAATAACTATTTGACTTAGTTTGGATGTCTAGGGCTGAGTTGACCAGAACCTGATAAGATGAACAGAAAAATATTTGATACTGTAAGCAATTATAAATTACTATAATTTGATGGACTGGGCTTCTGTTTATGGGTTGCTCAAAATTCCAGCTGGAATAGAAGATTCTTCAGATCAAGAAACATGCTTGTCTCCACAGAATACTGGGTTGATAGGGATGGACAATTTTTTACTGGCCATCAACATCGGGGGGTTGGATATTAAGGCATGAAGTGAGTAGCTTACAAGCTTTCATGAGTATGCTTAGTCTCATAATGAGGGGTCAAGGAAAAATCCCCACTGAATAGTTTATCTTCCTTTACAGATGGGTCTGGTGAAACAGGGTAAGGGATGATTCAGATGGGATTTTATGATTCAATTGTGAGTAATTGTTATCAGTATTAATTGTGACTGTCAAAACTGTAAACTCCAAAGCTGGGATGGGTTAGTTTTGCCATCCAACTAGGTTTAAGAAGAGTCAAATCAGAAACAGGTACAGATGATCCCAGAAGGAAGAGAATGTGTGGAGTATGAAATCCCTACCTAGAAAAACAATGACAGCAGAGGCCGTGGCATATGGATTGACAGATCAGCTTTGGGTTGATGGACTGAGTAAAGCTGTGTGCCTATGGATAAGAAGCTGGTTTATAGAATGTGCCTTTTGGACATTTAAATTAATGTATATATTTTTTGTTTTTTATGTGTGCATCAAATATTTTTGCTTTGTTCATTTATGAAATACAATATGTAAATAGGGCCTGTGTGTTTTCAGTTGTACAAGTTTTAGTAATATGTTAGGCACAAGTATGACTTCACATTTTTTTTTTTTAATTAGAGATTATGCATATGGTTTATAGGTGCCATCTTGAAAAGGGATGAACTGTGATTGTTAAGATTTGTGTCAACTTTACTGAGCCAGAATTCCCAGTGGTTTAGCACTTAAGATACGGTTATCCCCATGGTGAAACCTAATACAGGCATAGTTAACTCTATGATAATTGGCTATGAGCAGACAATCAGTGGAAAGGATGTTTCCTTGGGGGTGTGGCCTCTTCCCAACATAATAGACACACAGGAAAAGCTTGCTCTTTACAATTTACAATTGTTAGCCATTTCCTTGATATAAACATCCATATATATATATACACACAAAAATAATTTTCACTGCTTTTGCTTCTCTTGAGAAAATAGCCTAAGATAGGAGGTAAAAGAGCTGAACAGAAAATTTCAAAGGGCAACTGGAAAAGACTTTTTTTTTTTTTTTTTTTTAAGATTTTGTTGTGAATTATGTGTTAGTTTACATGGGCGAACAGTATCTTTGCATTCATCCTATCGTATTTTGTTTCAATGCAATGATTACAATCCCCTGCATGCATCATCAAACAACCAAAGGGTACACCCTGTAGGCCTGCCCCCCAGCCACCAGCACAGAGACCCTCTCCCCTCCCTAAGTCCAGAGTCCCCAGCCATTCCTTCTCTCCAGTCCTTATCTCTACTCCATTTCTGGCATCACTGCCTCCTTGGACAAGGTCTCACACTTTGCTTTTCTCCTTTGATAGTTCCAGGGATCTCCACTCCTGGACTGTAAAAATCAGCTACTCCCCTCATTTTGTTACAAAACATCTACCTTTACCTTTCCAACACTAACTGTCAGACCAGATAACAATAATTCCCTATTGAACCACAGGAGTCCCATGCCCCTCACCTTTTATCAACCCCATCCAAACAGGTTGGAAACAACTCAGTGGAGAATCTACCTTTCCCTGTACCCTCTGGAACTAGGTTCCCTATTGAAAGCTTGTAAGCCAGTCACTTCTTGCCTTTGTAGCCCCTTCCCCCATTTTGGGTAGCCAATAAGACAAAATATTTTAATGAAATATGCAAAGACCTGGAGTCAGTAAACCAAAAGGGAAGAATATGCTCAGCACTTTTCAAGCTGAAAGAACTAAAGAAAAATTCAAGACTAACATACAATGTTTTAAGGATTCTATGGACAAAATACTGCATGATGCAGATAGCATCAAAGGAAGATGAAAGGAATATATAGTCACTGCACCAAAAAGAAATAATCAATGTTTAACCATTTCAAGTAGCTGCATACGACCAAGAATCAAAGGTAGTAAAAAAAAAGAAATCTGAGCTGCACTGAAGACATTAGTGAGAAAGAAGACTACAGGAATTGATGGCATAAAAATTGAAATGTTTCAACTTACTGACGCAGCACTGGAGACACTGACCTATCTATGCCAAGATAGTTGGAAAACAGCATAGAGATCCACATTTGCCCATCCCAAAAAGAGATGACCCAATGGGATGAGGAGATAATCACATGTAAGGAACATTTTGCTGAAGATAATTCAAAAATGGTACATCAAGAAGTTACTGCCAAAAATTCAAGCTGGATTCAGAAGAGGACATGGAATGAAGGATGTCATTGCTGATGTCATATGGATCTTAGATGAAAGCAGCAAATACCACTAAGATGTTTACTTGTGCTTTATTGACTATGAAAAGGCTTTTGACTGCATGAATCATGACAAAATATGGAAAATATTGTAAAGAATGAGTATGACAGAACACTTGTGTTCATGAAGAATCTGTGCATAAGCCAAGAGCAGTTGTTAAAATAGAACAAAGGGATACTGAATGATCTAAAATCAGGATAGGTGTGCACCAGGTTTGTATTCTTTTGCCATACTTATTCAACCTGTATGCTGAGCAAATAATCCAAGAAACTGTATTATATGAAGAAGAATGTGGCATTAGGATTGGAGGAAGACTCATTAACAACCTGCAATATGTAGATTATAAAATGTTGCTTACTGAAAGCAAAAAGGACTTAAAATACTTACTGATGAAGATCAAAGACTACAGCCTTCAGTACAGATTACTCCTAATTTAAAGTAAATGAAAATCCTCACACATGGACCAATAAATAGCATCATGATAAATACTGAAAAGATCAAAGTTTTCAAAGACTGCTTTTTACTTGGATATACCATCAACACTCATGAAAGCAGCAGTCAAGAAATCAAATGACAGATTGCATTAGGCAAATCTGCTGAACATGACCTCTTTAAAGAGCAAAGCTGTCAGTTTAAGAAATAAGGTGTGCACGACCCAAGCTATGATATTCTCATCAGTCTCGTATGTATGTGAAAGTTGGAGAATGAATAAGAAAGGCAAAAGAAGTATCAGTAAAGTTGAACTGTGGTATTGGAAAAGAATACTAAAAGTACCATGGAATGCCAGAAGAACAAACTTATCTGTTTTGCAAGAAGTACAACCAGAATACTCCTTACAAGGCAGTATGGTAAAACATTGTCTCACATGCTTTGGACCTGTTATCAAGAAGGACCAGTCCCTGAAGAGAGACATCATGCTTAGTAAAGGGCACGCTCAGTGTAAAAGAGGAAGACCCCTACCTTAATCATCTAGTGCTGCTTTAGCAGAAATACCACAAGTGAATGACTTTAACAGATAGAAATGTATTCTCTCACAGATTAGGAGGCTAGAAGTCTAAATTCAGTGTGATGGCTCTTGGAGAATGTTTCTGTTTGTTGACTCTGTGTCCTTGTGACCTTGTCTTCTTTCAGCATTTGTATGCCCAGTATTTCTTGGAGATCTATATATATATCTTGGTATCAATCTTCCCCTGGACCTAGAAACTTCATAGTGCAGGAACCCCCATTTCAAAAGGTGCTTTTCACTCCTGGCTCTTCTATTTAGTGGTAATAGATCCCTCTTTCTCTGATTACATCTCTCTCCTTTTATCTCTTGTAATATAAAAGTATTTATGTACCACATCTGTCAGCATCTCCTGTTAAACAAATCATGGTGTTGGTGGAATTAATGGTGGAGTCCTGGGGTGGTACTGTAGAATATGCACTGGATAGCTAGCCACAAGGTTGGTGGTTCAAGTCCACCAGCTGCAACTTAGAAACCCTATGCAGGGTCACTGTGAGTTGAAACTGACTTGAGGGCATTTAACAACAGCAAATCCCACTCTTAGTCCTCTTACTGTTTTGTCACATCAAATCACATCACGGAGGATCGCTACATCTCAACGACCAAACCATTGAGAACCTGAAGCAGTCAATCTGATACAAAACTTTAACTATCACAACCACCAACCAGATGTATTAGCACACTGGCAGAAGTAATTAATTTAAGTAGAGCAATAGAACTGGGCAGTATTGGGTTCTGTTGTGCACAGTGTCGCTATGATTTGAAGCCAGCTAGAAGGTACCTAACAACAATAAATAAATATCACTGAAAGTGAAGCACTCCATAAAATTAGGATCATCTGAAAATATTGTTTTGTCACAAATCTATGGCTAATTTACTTTGGAATTTTACTACATTATAAAGCCCTTGTACCTCAATGCCTAAAGGAGAACTTTGCCAAGAATTATTGGAACTTCATGATTTCTACCAAGCCTCACAGCAAATGAAATCCAAATAATCATTTCTTTTTAATGAATTTTTTATATATAGCTTAACAATTGACTATTATCCGTAAAGCTATTGACAACATATTTTCCAAGATAAAATTGAATTCAAATATTATTTCTTTTTCTGCTATAAACATATTTCTACATTAGTAAGTATACAAGGTATACTCAACTTATATTAAGACTATAAGCTTTTGGAGTCAGAGAGACCAGATTCAGGTCCTGAATTTGCTATAAATCATTTTTGTGACCTTGGGAAGTGATCTACCTTTTCTTAGCCTCTATTCCCAAAGTATAAATTGGGTTGGATGTCATGATCTTTGGCTTAAAAAATATTGTCATTATAATTCAACTCTATCTAAAAATATATGAACTGTAAATCACACAAGTAGTTGTAAATGTCTATAATATACAGAATATTTACATAGACATTTTATTGCTCTCCTTGGCTTTTCTTCCACTTAAAAAACATGTATAAAATTCTCAAAAGGTTTTGGGCTAATCAGTCTCTTCCTTCTGCTTCCTATACTTAAGGCATTTCATTGCCTTTTAGCACCAAGCCTAGAAGGTTGCAGAGTGGAGAAATCCTGTACACCTTAATTAAGAACTCCCTACAGAAAATTCAAGAGTCCCTGGAGTTCAAATGATTAACACCCTCGACTACGACTGAAAAGTTGGAGGTTCAAGTCTACCCAGAGACACTTTGGAAGAACGACCTGGTGAGTTACTTTCTAAAAATCAGTCTTTTAAAATCCTATGGAGCTCAGTTATACTCTGGCATACAGGAGATCATCATGTTGGAGTCAGTTGCATGACAGCTGGTCTCCTGTATACCAGAATATAACTGTACTCCGTGAGGTTTTCAGTGGCTGATTTTTAGAAAGTACATAATTAAGTCTTTCTTCTCAGTTGCTTGGGGGCATACTTGAACCTCCAACTTTTCAGTTAGTATTTGAGTGTGTTAATCACTTGCACACCAGGGACTCTTGCATTTTCTGTAGGGAGTTCCTGATGTGGTGCTGTAGGATAAGCACTGAACTGCTAACCACAAGGTTAGGGGTTCAAAACCATCAGCTGCTCCTCAGAAACCCCCTACAGAATAACTATGAGTCAGAACCAACTAAAAGTCAGTCATTTTACAACAACAACAATTCACTTTGTTAATCTGAAGTCTCCATAAGAATAACATTATTTGTTAGGTGTTATCCAGTTGATTCTGACTCACAGCAACCCTATGCACAACAGAAAGAAACCCTACCAGGTACTGCTCCAGCCTCATCATGGTTACATTTGGATCCACTGCTGCTGCCACTGTGTCAATCCATCTCTTTGGGTACCTTCCTCCTTTTCAATGGCCCTCCATTTTATCAATGCATACTGGATTACAAGCAGGATCGTTGAATCTACCAGTCACTCCACTGGAGAAAGTTGAGGCTTTCTGAACCCTATATACAGTTGCTATGATTCAGAACAGACTCAGTGGCACGTCGTCACCACCACCACCACCACCACTTTACCAAGCATGATGTCCTTCTCCAGGGACTCATCCCTCCTGATAACATGTCCAAAGTATAAGAGATGAAGTCTCATCATTCTGGCTTCTAAGGAGCATTCTGACTGTACTTCTTCCAACACAGTTCTTCTGGCATTTAATGGTACGTTTAATACTCTTCTCCAACACCAAAGTTCAAATACATTGATTCTTCTATGGTCTTCCTAATTCATCAACCAACTTCCACATACATATGAGGTTATTGAAAAATACCATGGTTTGGGTCAGGCACACCTTAGTCCTCAAAATGACAGCTTTGCTCTTTAACACTTTAAAGAGGTCTTGTGCAGCAGATTTGCCTAACGCAATCTGTCATTTGATTTCTTGACTGCTACTTCTGAGTGTTGAGTGTGGATCCAAGCAAAAGAGTGACAACTTCAATCTTTTTTCCATTTATCTTAATGCTATTTACTGGTCCAGTTATGAAGATTTTCATTTTCTTTACATTGAGGTGCAACCAATACTGAAGGCTGCAGTTTTTCATCATCAGAAGTATTTTAAGTCCTCTTCACTTACAGCAAGCAAAGTTGTATCATCTGCACACAGCAAATTGTCAGTGAGTCTTCCTCCAATCCTGATGTCACATTCCTCTTCATATAATCCAGCTTCTCAAATTATGTGCTCAGCATACAGATTGAATAATTATGGTGAAATGATACTTATGCACACCTTTCCTGATTTTAAACCAGTGTCCCCTTGTTCTGTTGGAACAAATGACCCTTCATCTGTGAATGATTGTAGACAAAGTCAAATTACCTATGGGATCTTTATTTCTTTATTTTAAGGTGAGTGATTGGTGGTTATGTGCCATGGAATCAGTGCCAACTCTTAGTGACCCATTTTAGGGTTTCAAATACTGTAAATCTTTATGGGAGCAGAAAGCCTCATCTTCCTCCCAAGGAGTGGCTAGTGGATTAGAACTGCTGGCCTTGAGGTTAGCAGCCCAGCTCCTAATCCATTACACTACCAGAGCTCCTTTTGAAGGTGGGTATATTTGGTTAAATGATGACTGATGTCTGCTCTGGCTCTGTCTTTAAGGATTTATTTTAATAATTGTAGCATTATGTAATAAATTTCTGAAATTGAAGTAAAAGCCTAAAATAAGAAAATAAAATCTTAGAGCTATTTGTGTAAGTTAATTATTCTTACCATCTTTGATCATTGCAATAAATAATTTCTCATTTTGTTTTTAATACTCAAATCTCACTATGTTCCTCATAAAATGAAGTTTGTAATGAATACTGCCCAAAGAATTCAGGTTCCATTTCACTAATAAGCTTGGTCTTGGCCTCAGGCTTTTGGGAAATGATTAAATATTACAAATGTAATCCACATGTAAGAGTGCATGAACTGGTTCAATAGCAAAATTTTACTGAAACCAAATAGAAAACTTTGTAACACAAGATTAAGAGTTGTGACTGGCAGAAAGGCTAGGATAGAAGTGTCATGAAAGATTGAGATGTTGAAAGATAGGAAAGAAACCGAGCAAAGAGTTTCTAAGTAATGGTGAGATTATTCCAGGGACCTTTAAACTTAGGTTATTTTGGTAGTTTTTTTCTCTTGGTCTCCTTAATGCTAGGAAGGTTACTAACAGTTTTCCCTACTACAGTTGCAACAGGGCTTGTTAAGAGGCTTTTCTGTCAAATACATCAGTAAAGATCCTCCTTAGTGGAAGACAACTACAGCTGCAGCATTTTATAGATCTGTGAAATAGCAAATAAAGGAGAAAGTAGCTAAAGAAATAGCAAGGCAATCAATGAACTCTGAAACTGAGACTGAAATGATTTGTATTTTCAAAATAGAAGAATGACAAGTGCAGATCAGAAAGCTGAGATTAAGGATTATGTTCTGAATCAAGGATGTGTCCAGGGTAGAGCCTTAAAAGCAGATCAGAGATGCTACAGAACCAAGATGATGAAAGAAGAGAGCATAAACAGATTACCTACTACCTAGACTACTCCACAGTCTTCCTTAGGAGGTCAAGTAGTATCATGGGAACTGCAAAGGCTTTCAGACCAGACAGCCATACTCCCAGACTCATCCACACACTCTCCATGAAAGCTCTGTCAGGCTAAACATCCTGAGCCTGTTCCTCATTTGAAGAAATGAGACACTATCTGAATTTTATACGCACATTGTGCTTTTGTAAGCACATCGTGCATACCAAAAAGTGTAAACCGACAACACGTTCCATTTTTGCATTAATTTTTTTTTAACTTGGCAAACATACATTACATTGGCAAAACAACAATGTGTATGAATCAATGACAATGATTGCATTCTTGATGTTGTACAACCATTACTACAACCCTTTTCCAAATTAATGGATTCCTTTTTAAAGAAATGTAAAGCCTCTGTGGATGTTCTGTGGATGTGTTGGGCAGGCCAGCGTTCTTCTTATAAAAACATTTCCATTTCTTTGAAAAGAGTTATTAAATCACCTCTCAGAACTCAGATATCCTTAGGGGGTGAAATTAGTAAGAAGTTCTCACAAAATGCTCTGGCAAATTGCTATGTTCCTCTCTCCTCCCCTCCCCCAAAGATTCAATTAACAACAAGGAAAAGGTGGTGTGTTTTTAACAAGTTCTTCACGCTGAATTGCTTAGAGACGTACATTAGGCCTCCTTTTAGTAATAGGAAAAAATTATCTCGTCATGACTCGACTCTCTTTCCCACCTCCGGTGGAGGATTGCAATCCATCAGCCGGACAGCAAGATTGATTTTTTAATTAAGCCGGCATTTGTATCAGCTCACATAGCCACAGAAGGCTTCCCTACTGTATCTTTCCAGCAGACTCCTATTTGTATTCATTTACCCTCACATTTAAGGCATGTTTAAAGTTGGGGCGGGGAAGAAAGAGGGTGGCAGATAGCCACTCTTTCCATACAAATATTACAATAGGATCACTGCTTCTCTGGGAGAGAATTACGTCAAGCTATTGAGCAAAAGAGAGAAAACATTGATGAGAGTCCATTTGACTCACATGTGGGTGAGATTTGCCCCCATGGCTATGGCCCTGCCCCCACCACCCCCCAGAGGCCCAGAACTGGACACAGCTGCTGGCTAACACAGATGGCTGGAGGAGGCAGATTTTAGCATTTCTAAAGCTCCATTTCAAGCAGTGCTTGCCAAAAAGGTATAGCAGGCTTTTTGTGCAGGCCTCGCTGATGAGATGTGCTCCTGATTTAATTTACTTAGGGGAAGAATATGAAACCCTGAACAGCTCAGCCGGATTCGGCGTCCTCTGGGACTCTGCTGGAGGAGAAAACTTACTTTAGCAATTCTGGATCCAATGTGCAGTGCCTTGTTGCTGGTGACCTTCCTTCAGTGAGAAACACTGGGGAATAACGCTGGAATCAGTAAGAAATGTTCTCATCTCTTTCAGTTTGTTCCTGGTACATTCATTACCTAATATTTTATTTAAAAGTGGTCTTTTACTAATTCAAAATGCTAATTTTGATTTGGAAAATTGGGATGCAATTTACTTATATTCGATATATATATATATTTAATGAAGAAAATAACAGGAGGGTTGCTGAGACAAACAAAGTGACTAGGAGGTGGATGTGTGTGATGGGCTTATTTAAGAAACAATTTGTTTTAAAGACCTTACAGGGAAGAAAAAAAGAAAAAAAATGCTTTCAAGTAGTGTCATTCCTATTCATTAAGTCACTGCTGGTCTTTGGTAGCAGCATCCCAGTTAGTCACATCCCACTGGGCTGCACTAACACCACACATTCCAAAGGAAAACCATCATCTTTTCCAAGCCCTCTTTCTGTCTACCCTAGCTCTGTACATGGCACCTAGTCATCAGGTCACAAAACCTGTAGCTCGCTGATGACCTGTTTTCCCCATGACCCCCACATCCTATCATTTGCCATATTTAACACAGAAGATATCTGACTATACCCAGCATTAATTTGTTACCAGCTCCTATTTGAACTACTACAACAGACTCCATCTCTTCTCCCCACATCCAGTGTCTTCTGTTTATTGCCCCTCTATTCCTTGCCAGGGAGTCCTGGTGTGGTGCTGTGGGTTAATGCACTGGATTGCAAAGTCATTTTGAATCACAAGGTATGAGGTTCAAGCTCACCAGCCACTCCTCAGAAACCCTATACAGTGTCGCTATGGGTCACAACCAACTCGATGGCACTTAACAACATTCATTGCCAGAAGGAAATTCTGGCAGTATAGTGGTTACAAGCTTAGCTGCTATTCTCAAGTTCAGCAGTTTGAAACTACCAGCGGTTCCGTGGGAGAAAGATAAGGCTTTCTGCTCCCATAAAGATTTGCAGCCTCGGTAACCCTATTCAGAGTCTCTATGAACCAACTTCATGGCACATAACCACCACCACCACCATTCATGCCAGGAGTCCTGGTATTGCACTGTAGGATAAGCACAGGACCAAAAAGTGGGCTTTAAGCAGAAAGTTGGTGTTTCAAATGTGCCAGCCTTTCCTTGGAAACCCTATGTAGGGTCACTGTGAATCAGATTCAACTCAACAGCACTTTACAACAACAATATTCATTGCCGGGGAGTCCTGGTTTGGTGCTGTAGGATATGCACTGAACTACAAGGTTTGTGGTTCAAACTTACCAGCAGCTCCTCAGAAACTCTATACAGCCTCTCTATAAATGGGAACCAACTTGATGGCACTTAACAGCAACAGTAGGGTGTTCTGAAGAGTGGCTGATGGGTTTGAACCACTGACTCTTCGGTTAGCAGTGCTTACCCTAATGTGCATCGCGGAGAGTACAGTGGCTCAGGAATGTAAGCACTGCAAACTACAAGGTTGCAGTTCAAGCCCACCAGTTGCTTCACAGGAAAAAAAATGAGGCTTTCTCCTCCTGCAAAGATTTACAGTCTTGGAAACCCTATGCAGGGTCACTATGATTTGGAACTGACTCCATTGCACTTAACAACAACAATAACAATAATGTGCTTATTGATTCAGTTATCCTGTACTCAAAGATTTTCTGTGGCTTCCCACCAAATCCTATGTGTGCACCAACACCTCAATTCAGCAACTCTACTATACTTTCTCATAGGACAAACCCATGGTTCAGTAGTTTGCATTGGAGAATGGGACCCATTCCCAGGTATTTGGAAATTATGTCACTGTAGTGTGGTGGTGGTGATGTGCTGTGGAGTCGGTTCCGACCCATAGCAACCCTGTACAGGGTTTCCGAGGCTATAAATCTTTACGGGAGCAGAAAGCTTCATCTTTCTCCCGCGGAACAGCTGTTAGTTTCAAACTGCTAACCTTTTAAGGCTCACAGCCTGATTCGTAACCACTACGCTACCAGAGCTCCTTCAGTGTAGTTTAGCTGAGAAAAAATGTAAGTCTGGCCAAACTGACTGTCAGTCTCTCTCTAAATGTGCTGTGATCCCATTCAGCTTCAAATCAGTACTACAAGCCACTTCTTTCAAACAAACTATTGTAATCACTGCCACCCTGCTTCCCCCTCCCACGCCACACACACACACACACACACACACACACACACACACTCACACACACACGTGCATACCACAAACAGACTTTCTCTTCCCTGCAGTTCCTTAGAGAACTCTTCACAGTGAGCCTTTCACACATAATTTGGTATGACAATCCTGCTATTGGACTGTAAACTCCTTGGGAGAAGTTACTTATCTCTGGTGCAATTTACACAATGCTTTGTATTCAATATGTTCTCAACACCCAGTAAATAAATTGATCTGGGATGAAGATTTGCACAAGCAATGGAAACCAGAGGCCCAGGAAATGTGGTTGTACCTGAAGGACTAGGTGCTTAGTAAAGACAAATCAAACCAGAGTCTCAGATAAGGAAGAGAAACCAGAGATAATTTGCAGCTCATACAGGCAGCCTGAGAAAGAGATGGCAGCAGTCCAGATGAGAAGTCAGTCAGTAGAGTTCTGAGCCTCTGTGGTCAGGCAGAAAAAAGGGCAAAAATGACAGTAATGAGTAGATCAAAGAGGTGTCAGAAACAAAAGGACAATTTGCAACCAAACATTTTCTCAAGTAGTAAAAAAACTGGGTGGGAGGTTGAACCAGGGAACTCAACAGGAGTTAAAGGGGAGCAGCTGCAAGGCATTGGAACTGGGACGCAGCTGAACTCAATGTTTGCCCCAGGCTCTGATCTCATATGTGGTTCCTCTTAGAGTGGGCATCAATCTCAGCTCCATTAGGAGAAGGTCTACAGGAGGACACAGGCCACTGGGAGCACTTGGCCCATGCATATACAAGAATCAGCAATATCTTTTAGAAGGCAAACATCAGGGGGTAAAAGCAGTAACTGTCTAACCATAAAAACAAGAGTGCTATTTGAAGGGAATGACTGAAATCATAAAAAGAGGGAGGTAGTGTTTCAAAAGCATGACCAAGAAAGGTGAGTTAGACACATTACCAACACATGGAAAGAAAGATAACTTTTGGAAAGAAAACACTTGAAGATGAACTTTGTCTTAGAAGAGATGGGAGGGGAGAAAGACAAAAAAGGAGTTACAATAGTAAAAACAACTATGTTGTGTATTAGCACTTGTTGTTGCCAGGTGCCATCAAGTCAGTACTGACTCATAGAGACCCTATGCACAACAGAATAAAACAGTGCCCATTCCTGGGCCAATCTCACAATCATTGTTATTCCTGAGCCCATCGCTGCCACCACTGTCCCAATGTATTTCATTGGGGGATCTTCCTAGACAGCAAGAGACAATGAGAGAATGTACTATAGGGAAAATTTCAAAGGGAAAGACACTGAGACAACAAGGGGAGTCAGAATGGAGTAGAGACAAGAGTCAGAAAAAAATTATGGAGAGTAAAGATGTCCCTTCAGTGGAAACATCACCCTCAAGTAGTGTAGCATAGTCATAAACTGGGGGACAAGAGTTGGGATGAGAGTTGGAAGAAATTAGAGTTGGAAGAAATTATCAAGCTAAGTAGAAGCTCCATTATTTCAGAAAAGTTATGACCATTACCAATGGCAAGCAATACACAATAAAACCCACCAATGACTATTGATTGAGATGTGAAGCACTGGAAAGTTTTTAAATTATCACCTCTCCAGTGGTGATCGATTAAATGTTACAGAATGGAAGGTACGAGGTCGTGGAGGTATTGAGAAAAATGTTTCCACTAATATATAGTTATTGTGAAGATGGCATAGGACTAGGTGACATTTTGTTCCATGTACATAGGGTTACTGTGGGTCAGAACAGACACATATGGCACCCAACAACAATAATATATTGCTATTATTGTGTGTAGCTATTGAGTCTATTCTGATTCATAGCAACTTTATGTTTAACAAAATAAACTATTGACCCACCTGATGATGGGTATGTCTGATCCATTGTTGTAGCTACTGTCATTTTTGGTGACTCTACTTTACCAAAGGAGCCAATGTTCGCATAGTGAATTACAAGCTGAGCTGCTAACTACAAATTCAGCAATCTGAATCTGCTAGTCATTGCATGAGAGAAAGATGAGACCTTCTGCTCCTATAAAGATATACAGCCTCAGAAACCCGAGACAGGGTCACTATGAGTTGGAACTGACTCAATGACACACCACAACCACCACCATACTTTACCAACCATGAGGTCTTTTTCTAGAGATTGTTTTGCTCTGATGACTGAGATGTAGTGCTGTGGGAAAAGGAAATGCCTGCTTTGTAAAGTATATATATTTTTAAAGCTTCATTTTTCCTCTTTCTTCTTATGCCACCCATATTCCTATGATCATTTTTTAATTAAAATCCCAGTAAAGGGAAAAAACCCGTGAACTTCTTGAATTTGGGTTGCTGCCATCCTCAGTATATCCCTTTATCTCTAAGAGTCTCACTTGCATTCACAAAGGAATGGTGACAAACTTAATTAAAGGAAAAATTCATTCGAATCTAGATCACCTAAAATTTCTCCCTACCTTCAGCAATTCTTCAAGTTCCTAAAAGTGCCATTTAAAAGAAAAGATTTGCACTGAGGCAGAACTTTGTAGCTGTGAAAGTAATTCAGAGATGCTTACAGAGAGAGGAACGTGATCTGAAAGTACTGGAAAACTTGGTACTCAGTTTACATTTACTGTGGTTTTCTATTTACAGGTAACTATGGGTTAATGAAGGAACTCTGGTAGCGTAGTGGTTATGAGTCAGGCTGCTAACCTCAGGGTCAGCAATTCAAATCTGCTAGCCACTCCTTGGGAAAAAGATGAGGCTTTCTGCTCCCATAACGATTTACAGCCTCGGAAATCCTATACATGGTTGAGTTAGAACTGACTCCACAGCACACTACCACCAACACCATGGATTAATGCATTGGAATACAAGGACAGTTTGAACTGCAAGGTTGAAGGTTCAAGCCAACCAGTTACTCCTTGGAAACCCCTATACAGGCTATGAGTCAGAACCGACTCGACAGCACTTAACAATAATAACTACATGTTAGGGACAGAAGGTCCAGGGAGCTGAGTCAGAATTGACTATTCATTCATTCACCTTCCTCACTGAAGAAGATCTAATCACTTTGCATAAAGAGAAAATAAGAGGCAGTTAGACAAAAGTGAGTAGGAGAGTAAGGCTGAGTGAATTTCCTTTCTCCCCATCAGGACAAATTTCAATAGTCAACTGGGCCATTCATTTAACCCTACGGCTCTTTTTAAGGTTTTATTCAGAGAAGAAATCTCTTTGGGGAGTAAATTGACATTTGGAGCACAAAGGGAAAGACTGAGTGCTATGCAAGACCATTACTTTCTTTTTTGAGTTTCTAAATTTGTGTAGAAATACAGTCACATGCACAATCATCTGAAGAGCTCTTTTTTTTTTTTTTTTTTTTCACTCTCGGACAATAAATTGCTGCCACTTAATAAAAGAATAGAAAATTCATCCCAAGCAATCATGTTGTTACATCCTAGACCCAAAATGTAGATGGAAAAAGAATCTCTATAACCTAAGTACATGTACTGAGGGGTAGTGGCAATGTGAAATAAGTGTAGCCTCTGGACTCAGACCTAAGGTTGTTGAATCTTTACTTCAAATTTATAATTGCAAATCTCTTAATTGCAATTTCTTCATTGCTAAAATGTGAGTAATAATACTTGCTTTTCATGGTGGTTGTAAGGACAAAATGAGACCATATACCGAACCTTAGCACAAGGTTTGCACACAACATGTATTCATTGAAAAATAATTTCATGAAGGGACTTCAAAATGTTCATGGAAAAATTCCATTATCTTTTAATATCATTTTTCCTTGAATGAAGTCCCCTTATATTGGCAGGAACACAGAAAGTCAGAAGAAAGCTTTTCATTAGACACATTTGCTGTTGGGATGTGAAAAGCAGATGCTGTTGAATCATCTCCAACTCATGGCAACTGCACTTTTAAATATTAGTCCATTTCATTCAGGATATTACATTTAGCTTTGATTTCTGCCTAATTGTTTCACAGGTGTTTTCCCCAACTAGATGGTAAGCTTTTCATGGGTATCTGGGAGCCCTTATGCTACAGAGGTTAAAGCACTCAGCTGTTAACCAGAAGGTTAGTAGTTCAAACCCATCAGCTGCTCCATGGGAGAAAGATGAGTCATCTACTTTCATAACATTTACAACCATGGAAATCATGTGGGATAGTTCTACTGTGTCCTGTAGTGTTGCTATGAGTTGGAATCGACTTTCCAGCAATGGGTTTCAGTCCTACCTTTTATTTATTCTATACCTTTGAGCATTCATTTGGCAATAAGTATACAGAAAGTCTTCAATAAAGACTCACTAAATGAAAAATGTTTTTGATTACTATAGAATAAATGGAATGTCTCTCATATGGGACATGACATCAATTAGTGTTATGTTTAACAAGTGGATACATTCGAATCACTTGGGAAGATTTTAAACCATTCTTATGCCTCTCCCCAGACCAATTAACTAGCAATGTGACCCAGGTATTGGAATTTTAAAATGAATACCATATTGTTACACTCTGTGAACTGTTGATGAGCACAGAATCAGAGCAAAGGCAATTTCATCAGCCTTTGAAAGTTTGACACAGTTATATAGACTATAAGGATAAGACTAAGACAAGACAAAAATACTCAATACATTTCATTGAAAAATCTCTTTGCACAATACTATTACATTTTTACAATCTACTTTTTTCTTTGTAAACTGGCTGGAAGAGAATATTCATTTACTTTAATGGATATTTGTTCTAGTTAACATGCTAGATGCTGATGGTAAAAGAGAGTGAAAAGCAATCAAATCTTTGCCATTAACAAGTTTACAAATTTAGAGCGGAAGGCAGACATTGCAGATGACAGTGAATAAATATAATTCATAATTACATCAACTGATCATATTGTAGCTTCTTTGTTATTGTTGTTGACTGCTAGTTGTCTTGGAGTTAACTCTGATTCATCATACCTTTATGTATAACAAACAAAATGTTGCCTGATCCTCTGACATCTTCATGAGCATTAATATATTTGAGTCCATTGTTTTGACTGTTATTTTAAAGACCTCATTGATGAGTTCCCTCTTTTTGTTCACTGACCCCCTGCCTTAAGGGTAACAGCAGCTTCTTTTGTCATTCATTTCTACGGATATATTACTGTGAATTTTATATTTTACGTAGTATTTTCTTGAGTTTTGGCTGAACATTTATACAAGTTAGGTTCTCCTTTGACAATTTCTGCACAAACTGTTTGATGACATTAGTTACATATCACAATGTGTCAACATTCTTTCTAACTGTGATTGGCTTATTCTCTTTCTGGTAGTCTAGTTTCCCGGTCCTCTTATTTTCTCATCATTGCTTTTGCGTAATTGTTAACCTTTTGATCTCATACTGATAGTTTTGAAATAGGACAATATATTGTATTTTGTGTGCCACTCTATTATTCCATTTAAAAAAATGTCACAGGATCAAGGTAAGCTTGGTTCTAGGTCTAAAAATAAGAATTTACATTCTACTTCATATTTTTCTCACATTCTATGCAGGACCAACTATTGTGGTTCATGTCAGAATACAAAACTAGACAGTAGCTGGATACCATCTAGTTCTTCTGGTCTCAGGATAAATGAGGTTGTGGCTCATGTAGACTTGTTTCTTTCTCTGCTCTTTTGATTACCTTCTTACTGTTTTGCTACTAGAAAATAGAGATTCTTTGCTGTGTTTTAAATGGCCATTTGTAAGCTTTTATGATCCTAGCCACTGTTCACTTCAGTAAGATGTAGGTCATGATATTTATAAAATATGTTATGCCAATTGATTGAATTGCCCCATGAGACTATCAAAAAATACTGAGACTTTATTAACAAAGGAGAAAGAACCTACAGATTGGGAGAAAATTTTCTGGAACTATATAAAGTGGTGTGGTGCTGTAGGATAAGCACTAAACCACAAAGTCTGTTTGAACTGTAAGGCTGGCAGTTCAAACCCACCACCTGCTGTCACTAGGAGTTGGAACTGACTGGGCATCACTTAATAACAACAACCTATAAGCTAGTGTCAAAAACTTCATGGAAAAAATTCCATTTTTCCACAGTCTTTTTGAAAGTCCCCTCATATGAATGCTCCATAATTTGCTTATCAATTCTGTTGATGGACACTTCAATTGTTTCTATATTTATCTTCTACTGTGAATAAAGCAGCAAAGAACATAAGTGTGCATATACCTGTCAGTACAGTTATTCTATGTCTGTAGGATCTATACTTAGGAGTAGGATTGCTGGAGCACAGGGTAGTTCTATTTTTAGTTTTTCAGAAACTGCCATACCATTTTCTATAGTGATGGTACCATTTTACAATCAGGGTTCCAGTCTCTCACATACTTGCCAACATTTGTTGTTATATGTTTTATTTTATAAGTGCCATTTTAGTCATTGTATGATGGTATTTCATTGTGGTTTTGATGGTCTTACTGTCAAGAGAGACCAGTCACTGGAGAAGGATATCATGTTTGGTAAGGTGGAGGGTCAGAGAAAAAGAGGAAACCCCCAACGAGATGGAATGGCAAAGTGGCAGCATTGATGGACTCAAGCGTGGGAACAGTAGTGAGGTTGGCCCAGGATCGGGCAGTGTTTCTTTGTCCTGTGCATAAGGTCACTATGGTTCGGTACCGACTGGATGACACTTAACAACAACAACATTGCTAATGATCATGAACATCTTTTCATATATCTATTGGCTGTTTGGATATCCTCTTGGTAAAAGTTCTGTTCATATCCTTTGCCTATTTTCTGATTTGGTTGCTTGTCTTTTTTGTTAAGTTGTTGCAGTTTTCTATAGATTTTAGAGATAAGTCTTTTATCAGATAAACCATTTCCAAAGATTTTTTTCACAGTCTGATGGTTGTGTATTCACTCTGTTCATAAAGTATTTTAATGAGAGTACATTTAGAAGTTTTATGAGATCCATGCATCTATTGTAATGTTTCTGATCCTAGATTTACAGAAGATAAGTTCTCATAGTTTTCATCTTATGTTGACTTCCAGGAATTTTATGAAAGTTTTAGGTCTTTGATCCATTTTGAGTTAGCTTTTGTTTATGGTGTGAGGTATGAGTACTCTTTCATTTTTATGCAGAGGACATCCAATTTTGCCAGCACCGTTTATTAAAGAGACTCTTTCTACCTCACTTAACAGACTTTAACCCCTTGGTGCAAATCAGTTATCCATAGTGAACTGGGTGTAATTCTGAGTTCTAGATTCTATTCTACTGGTCTGAGTATCTGCCATTCAACCAATATCAGGCAGCTTTGATTACTGTGGCTATATATATTATTATCAAATACTATGAGACCTCCTACTTTATTCTTTAACCCCTTGTCACATATTGTTGTTGTTGTTGTTGTTAAGTATCGTGGAGTCGGTTCTGACTCATAGTGACCCTGCACAGGGTTTCCAAGGCTGTAAATAACTGGGTGTAATTCTGAGTTCTAGATTCTATATTTCAGCAATTTATTAGTTTCAGCAGTTTTCCTGTGAAATCTTTAAGGTCTTCTCTTTGTAGGATCATGTTTTTGTGAATATAGTTTTTCATCTTCCCTCCAACTTGGATATCTTTGTTTATCTTGTTGTCTTGCTGTGCTAGGATTTCCAGTGGAGTCCTGGTGTGGCTCTGTGGGTTAATGCGCCAGACTGCAAAGCCGTTTGAACTGCATGCTTGGTGGTTCAAGCTCCCCAGCTGCTCCTCGGAAACCCAATACAGGTAACTGTGGGCTAGAACTCGACAGCACTTAACAACTTCAAAATAACAGGATTTCTGGTACAATGTTGAGTAAGGGTGGTGATAGTGGGAATCTTTGTTTCATTCCTGTTCTCAAAGTTAAGTTTCTTAGCCTTTCTCCATTGAGTCTAATATTGGTTGTTAGTTTTGTATCTATGCTCTTAATTACATTGAAAAATTTCTCTTCTGTTTCTGTTTTGCTAAGAGTTTTTATCCGTTAATATATTTTTATCCATTT
The DNA here is from genome assembly GCF_000296735.1 of Chrysochloris asiatica. NCBI lineage: Eukaryota > Metazoa > Chordata > Mammalia > Afrosoricida > Chrysochloridae > Chrysochloris > Chrysochloris asiatica. Next base: position 4,459,558 of record NW_006408626.1, read on the forward strand.
ATACAACAATTATATAACCATATGGTTCTTTTCCTTTGTTTTATTTCTGTGCTGAATTACATGGAGCAATTATTTAAAACTGAACCAGTCTGTAATCCTGATATAAATCCCATTTGATCATGGTGCATGACTTTTTTTTATATGTTGATGAATTCTGTTGTCTAGAATTTTGCTGAAAATTTTTATATCTATGTTCATACGGGAAATTGTAAACTTCTTTTTTGTGTGTGATGTCTTTGTCTGGTTTAAACATCTGAGCTATGCTGGCTTCCTAGAAAGAGTTTAGTAGTTTCTTTGCTCTTCAAAATAATGTTAAGAGATTTGCTGACAATTCTATGAATGATTGGTAAAATTCTCCACTGTAGCCATCTGGTCCTGGGCTTTTCATTTTTGGCAGGGGACAGGAGTTGAGGAGGACAGATGAAGTGGGACAGGTATTTTTATGGTATCTTCTATCTCTACTTTTTTTTTTTTTGTCTCCATGTAAATGGAGAAAAGATTGAAGTTGTCAAAGACTTCATTCTTCTTGGATCAACCATCAACACTTATGGAAGCAGCAGTCGGGAAATCAAACGATGTATTGTATTGGGCAAATCTGCTGCACAAGGTCTCTTTAAAATGTTGAAGTGCAAAGATGTCAGTTTGAGGACTAAGGTGCACCTAATGCAAGCCATGGTATTTTCAATAATCTCATATGCATGCGAAAGCTGGACAGTGAATAAGGAAAACTGTAGAAACATTGATGCATTTGAGTTATGGTGTTGGAGGAGAATATTGAAAGTACCATGGACCGCCAAAAGAACAAATAGGTATGTGTTGGAAGAAATACAGCCAGAGTGCTCCTTGGAAACCAGGATGGCCAGACTTTGTCTCTCATACTTCAGACATATTGTCAGGAGAGATCAGTAACTAGAGAAGGATATGTTTGGTGAAGTGGAGGGTCGGAGAAAAAAGAGGAAGAACTCCAACAGGATGGGTTGGCACAGTGGCAATATCAGTGGGCTCAAACGTAGCACCAATTGTGAGGTTGGCCCAGGATCAGGCACTGTTTCATTGTGTGGTATATAGGATCGTTATGAGTTTGTACTGACTCAATGGCACCTAACAAAAATATCTCTTATTTTGTAAAAGGTCTGTTTAAATTACTTTCCCTCTGTTTGTACTAGTTTAGGTAGGTATCATGTTTCTAAATATTTGTCCATTTCTTTCTCAGTTCTCAAATTTGTAGTGAAATTTTTCTTAATAGTCAGCTGTGATCTTCTTTATTTCTGTTGGATCAGTTGTGATGTTGACAGCTTCTTTTCTTAATTTGATATTGTTCCTCTTCTGGTGTTTTTGGTTTTGGTTTTTCTCAGTGTAGCCTGTGGTTTGTCTATCTTACCTATCTTTTTAAAGAGCCAACTTCTGTTTTTATTTTTATTTTTATCCTTTCTATTGTTTATTTCTATTTATTGTATGTCTTCCCTGTTCTTTTTTACTTCCTTTTTCTGGTAGCTTTTGGTTATCTTTGTGTTTATTTTTTATCTGTACATGATTTAAGTTAATAATTTTAGATCTTCCTTTTTTAATGTTGGCATTTATTGCTATAAATTGCCCTCTGCTTACTACTTTTGCTGTGTCTCAGAGGTTTTGATAAGTTGTGTTTTTATTTTTGTTTGAGTCTAGAAATATTTTTTTTACTTGATTTCTTCTGTGATCCAATAGTTTTTATTGATATATTAATTATGTTGCATGTTATTATTTTTCTTTATTTTCATGTTGTTGATTTCTAGCTTCATACTGTTATGCTCTGAGAAGATGCATTGTATGATTTCAACCTTCTAAAATTTGTTGAGACTTGTTTTGTGTCCTAACATGTGATCTGCTTTAGGAAATGATCCATGTGCTTTGGAAAATAATTTGTGTATTGATCTGATGCTCAGTGGAATTTTCTATATACAATGGGGCTTCAAATTTTTCATGGAAAATTTGAGTTAAAAGATAAGTGAATTTTTTCATGAACTTTTTGAAGTCTCTTTGTATGTCTATTAAGTTCAACTGCCTTAAAGTTTTGTGGAAGTTCTAATGTCCTTAGTGATATTTGCAGATGGTCTATCTGTAATTGAAAGTAGTGTGTTGACGTCCCCTGCTATTATTGTAGATTTGAATATTTCTCCTTTCATATTAATCATTCGTTTAATAAACTTTAGTTCATTGTTGGTAAGTGCATAGTGGGGGTGGTTATGTGCCATGGAGTTGGTTCTGACTCATAGCTACCCTGCATAGGATTTCTGAGCCATAAATCTTTACGGGAGCAGAAAGCCTCATTTTTCTCCCATGGAATGACTGGTAGTTTCAAAGTGCTGACCTTGAGGTTATCAGCCCAGTTCATAACCACATATATATGTTACCAGAGCATATATATTTATAATTGCTTTGTCTTCTTGCTGGATTGACTTTTTATTATTATTATGTAATATCTTTATGTCTTATAGTAGATTTTGTTTTAAAGCTTATTTGTATGAGTTTAACAACCCTGTTCTTTTTGTTTACTGGTTGCATGGGATATTTTCTTCCATCCCTTTGTTTTAGTTTGTTTGTGTCCTTATGTCTAAGATGTGTTTCTTGTAGACAGCAAAAGAAAGGATTATGGGAGTTCATTTTTTTAAATCAATCCTGCCTTTCTCTGCCATGGGCAAGGGGTGTTTAGACCATTTACATTTAAGGTTATTACTGAAAATGAAGTGTCTATGTCTACCTCACTCACTTTGTGACCTGTTTTTTGAGTGTTTTGTATTGTCTTTATTTTTCTTTATTCTGATTTTTCTTTTTTTGTTGTTTTAATGGTTTCTTGTGAAAAGTCTTTATGCTGATTTCCTTCTTCTAAATATTTCTTCTTGGTGACTTCTTAATGGTTACTGCATATGTTGAATTATACAACTTATAATTGGAGCAATGCTTAATATATGAACTATAGGTAACCTACAACCTTAACATAGTAAATCCATTCCTTATATACTCCTCCTCTCCTATTTTTATTGGTACATCTCCATTAATATCAATATATAACCTATTTTCCATATGTTTACTTTGTATTTTTTATATAAACTTGATACATTGTTTGTGGGCTTTAATTATTGAGTATATTCCCTGAAAATATCATATACTTAATGATTTCTCACATTGCCTTTTTTTGGAGATGTCCCACTCTATTTTTGTTTATTTTTCCCCTTGTGTATTTGTTGTTGTTGTTAAGTGTCAACAAGTCAGTTCAGACTCACAGCAACGCTGTATAGGGTTTCCGAGGCTTTAAATCTTTGTGGGAGCAGAAAACCTCATGTTTCTCCTGAGGAGCAACTGGTAGGCTAAAACCACAGACTTTGTGGTTTGCATTAGTTACATGCACCCCCTTGTATATAGATACGAGTATTTGTTTAATGTTCTTGCCTTTCCATTTGGAGTACTCCTTTTAATAGTACTTGCAGAGCTGGTCTGGTAGTGGCAATTTCCTAGAGCTTCTGTTTATTTGGGAATGTCTTGATTTTCCCCTAGTTTATGAATGAAATTCGATAGGTAAATAATTCTTATCTGACGATTGTGTTCTTTTAGTACTTTACATGTGCCAATCCGTTGACTTCTGGATTCTAGAGTTGCTAGGCAAAATCCACACTGACAATTATGAAAGCTTCTTACTGTGTTTTTCTCTTGATGCTTTCAGAATTCTCTTCTTGTCTTTCATTTTGAAGAATTTTTTTAAGATATGGTGGGGAATTGATATTTCTTTTAATTCTAGTTTGTGTCGCTTCCTTTATTTGCAGGCCTGGTTCTCTGTTCAGCTCTGGGAAATTCTTTTTGATGATTTCCTGGAAAATTGTGTCTATTAACTTTATTGTTATCATGGTACTCTGGAATTCCAATAATTCTAAAACTAGGTTTCTTAGTGGAATCCCATATTTTCTTTTAGGTTTGTTTGCTTTTCTTTTTCCCTTTTTCTTGTTTCTCTTTAAACTTAGTTCAGTTGTTTTGTCCTGTCATTTATTCTAACTTCTATCTGTTCAACCATATTGTTGAGTGTTTTTCTTGCTTCTTTTTCTAATTCTGATTCTCTAATTTCTTATATTTCAGTTCCAATATTTATTGTGGATTTAAATTTTTTTTTTTAAGTTTCCACATTATTCTTCCATTTGTTTCGTGATCCTCCCCAGTTTGTTTTCTGTGTGCTTTTTGCTTTCTTAAAACATGTGATTGTTAAGTGTTGTCAAGTTGGTTCCATTCATAGTGACCCTGTATAAGGTTTCCAAGGCTTAACAGCTTCATGGAAGCAGAAAGTCTCATTGTACTCCCACCAAACAGCTGGTGATCTCAAACCATGGGCTTTGTGGTTCACAGTTTCATGCTTATCTTATGGAGCCAACACACCCCCTCTTTGAACATACTTTAGTGCTATAGTCTGAACTTGATGAATTATTTGCCTTAAGATAGCCTCAATAGGATAAATTTTCTCTTCATGGTTTGTTTTGACTAGCCCTTCTTCTCTTGTCATTTTGTGTGCTTTACTGATTTTTGTTGATCTTGGATCATTTTGTTATTTTTTTTTTATTTAAATTTTATATTCTGGTTCTTGTGGGAATTTTTTTTTTTTTTTTTATTTTATTTTTTTTTTTGTTGTGTATTGTATGATAGTCTACATGGGGGAACGTTTTTTTTTTTTTTTGGGGGGGGGGATGTCTTAGTGGTGCAGGGGCCAAGCACCCAGTTGCCAATCAACAGGCAGAGGCCTGCAGTTCTGTAGGACAAATACGTGGCACCCCACCTTCCCAAAGACCCAAAAGCATGAGGAAATCCATAGGGCCACTCTACTCATTCTCACTGAGTCACATTATGAGTCAGAATTGACCCAAAAGCTGCATTCTTGGTATCCTCTTCTAAAAACCACTAAAGGGCTTATCCTTAGGGGTTTTTTGTTTCATTTGTGAGTTTTTTGGTGGTGGTGGTGGTTTTCAGTACTGATTGAAGAGTTCTAAATGCTTGATCTCTGAAATTCAAAATGCATGTGAGGTAAGTGGATGGGGTTCAAGCTCTTTTCAGATTAACTGACATAAGCATTGGGGCTCAACTTCCCTCTGGCATAGGTAGGAGGTGTTCTATGTCTTTCCTTCATGGTTGCCCCTGTGCAGTCTCACCCACAGTGTCTCACTGCGGGCCGTTTTACCTTCATTGACCTGTCAGTCGGCAGCACATTCTCCTTGCCCTCCTGCCCCTATTGTTCCTCCCAGCCCTAGTGCCCATCAGTAGCATTCTTTTGCATTGTCGTCATTTCCCTTCACTTTTTACCAATTTCATGACCCATGAACTCCCTCAGCTACAGCTTCTTTAGATTAGCTCCTTTTCTATGTTCTCTGTTTAAGATGTTACCCCACCCCATCCTAAAATGACTGTGATGTGTAGGCACTCCACATGTTAATGTGTAGGTTCTCCCTGTTTTTGTGTCATTTCTGCTCCTCATCTCCCTCACTTCTGGAATTGCCCCAACTCTGTAATACCTCAGCTGTTGTACAGAGTTCTGTGATCTCAGTCTGTATTTGTTTTCATTTGTTGTTCAGTGGGTTAGTTGCTGGAGGAATAAGTGAAAGACTCCATTCATTTTACCATCTTGCTCCACATTCTCCTACTATAGTGATCTTGACTGAACCGAAATCTTCTCCAGTAATGTACTGATCATCCTATAAGATAGGGTTGTTTTTGTAGCTACTAAATCCATCTATAGTGTGCTGCTGTTGATTAGGTTTGTTTTCAAAAAGGAATTCTATACTGTGTTTTAGTGTGGCACTGTAGGATAAGCACTGGATTGCTAACTGCAAGGTCAGCAGTACAAACCCACTAGCCTTTCTTCAGAATTATGAATTGGAATCAACTCAACAGTACTTAACAACAACAAGAGAAAAATAGCCTGCTGGAAGTAGCTTCATATATTTATGGACAAACACAGTATATAAATATTATGTGCTCCAGCATTATAAATTATATAATTCAATAAATATAACATATATGAAAAATATCCTACCAGCTAAAACAGCTGAAACATCAGGAAAAAAATAAAAACCAGAAAAACAGCTCTCAAGAGAAAGGATAGTGATCCCTGAGTTATAAAAGAAAAGGAGGTGAGTCCTAGGATTGTCCCAGCTTACTTTCTGGAGTGTTGAGGGAGGAAATCTAGGCAGAGCATGGAGATCTATCTAAGTTGAAGAAATAAAGCTGATAGTCCAAAGAAGGCCAGATGACTATGGTTAGCAGGGCCAGGTGCTAGTGAGAAAGAGCTGCACAAAGAGAAAACTTCAGAAATGTGCAGATGGTTTCCTCCAGTGTGCAGCTGAGTACTGATGAACAAATGAGAATATAGAAACTATCCAAAAGGACTCAAGGGAACAATTCCAGGAACTCACACAAGCCCATGACTAGTTCCTGTTCCTAATAAGCAAAACAGAGAACTTCATAAATCATTATTCTTCTATTAGGAATCAGCAAACTATAGTTCTCAAGCCAAAACTGACCCACTACATATTTTTGTAAGTAAGATTTTTGTAACATAATCACACCAATTTCTTTACATATTTTCTGTGGTTGCTTTTATACTACAATGACAAAATTGAATAATGGAAGCTGAGATCAATACCTCATACCTCACAAAGTCTAAATTATTTGCTATCTGGCTTCATATAGTAAAACAAAACAAAACAAAAAAACATGTTAAACCCTAAGTTAGAGTACTAAGAAAGCCCTTACCTCAATAGGAGGACGGGAAAATTACCTCTAGACTAAGTGGTGCTATGGTTCCCTCTAACAAAGTATGCTCTAAAATCAAGATTCAAAAGGATAAAACCATTTAAAAGAAATTAACTATGTCCCAGTAAAAAGCTCAAAATATTTATAGATTTTTTTTTAACGTCTAGAATGCAACAAAATAAAATGTACAATATCTGATATGCAGTCAGAAATCATTGGGCATGAAGAAGAGGGAGAACTTCCTAATTCATTATACAAGGCCAGCGTTTTTCTGATGCTAACATCAGATAAAGGTACCACAAGGAATAAAAAAAAAATATTATAGAGTTTTAAAAAACTACAGACCAGTGTCCTTTGTGAATATAAATATAAAAATCCTCAGCAACATACTTTCAAACTGAATCCAACAACACATTATAAAGACTACACCATGGTCAAGTGGGATTTATCCCAATAATGCAAAAGTGAATCAACACTAATAAGATCAATGTAATATACCACAAAAATAGGATGTGAATGGAAAGTATCATCTGATCGTCTCAATATATTCAGGAAAATGTTTGACAAAATTCAACACACTTTCATGATATAAACACTCAGCAAACTAGTTATAGCAGGAAAATTGCTTAACAGGATAAAGAGTTTTTGTGGAAAACCCAGTTAAAAACTAAATCATGAAAGACTGAAAGTTTTCTCCTATGATCTAGAACAAGACAAGGATACCTGCTTTCACTACTGCTATCCTTGGGAACCCTATACAGGGTCACTGTTAGTCAGAACCCACTCAAAGGCACTTAATGACAACAACATTCAACAGAAATGCAAAAGCTTATTCTCAAATTCATTTGGAAACATAAAAGGGCCTTGAATAGCCAAAATAATTTCGAGACAAAAGAATGAAGGAGAAGGATTCATGCATCCTAATTTCTAAACATACTATAAAGCTGTAGTAATCAGAACACTGGTGTGGCACTGTGGTGGGTTAATGCCCTGGATGGACTGCAAAGTCAGTTTGAAACACAAGGTCAGTGGTTCAAGCTCACCTGTCGCTCCTCAGACATTCTATACAGGGTCGCTATGGGTCTGAAATGACTCACTGTCACTTAACAACAACAACAGCAGTCAAAACACTATGGTACAGAGTGGTTCTATTCCTAGACAATAGAATAGAACTGAGAATTCAGAAATAAACCTATACATGTATGGACAATTGATTTTTTTTTTTAAGTTTTTATTGTGAATTGAGTGATAATTTACATGGCTGAACATCAGTTTTGCACTCAACCAGTCATATTTTGTTTCATTGCAATGATTACAATCCTGCATCATCCTCTATTCCCTCTTTCTTTTTCTAATGTACACAAAAACATGTAAGATTGTGTAATCATTTAAACAACCAAAGGACTTATTTTGCAAGTCAGCCTCCTACCTGGTAGCACACAGCTTTTCTCTTTCCATGAGTCTAGAGTCCTCAGTTGCTCTATTTCTCCATGCCATCACCTCTGCCTCTGTCCCTGTGTCACTACTTCTCTAGTTAATATCCTATGTTCCACTCATGCTCTCCCTCCTAGGGTCCTCTATTCCTGGAATGTAAGATTAACTACTCCCCCCATTTTTTTTTTTTTTTTAACATATCTCCTACCTTTACAATTGTTACAATCACAATTAGTCATGATAGCAACTAGTCATTATTGAAGCAAAAGCAATCTACCCCTGTCTCCTTTCACCAGACCTATCTAGAAAAGATGAAAGCTATTCAGTGGGGATTCTACAATCCCCACCTCACTCTGAAACTAAACTCCCTCTTGAAAACTTGTAAGCCAGCCACTCTGTGCCTTTTGCAACTCACTCCTCCTCCCACCACCATTTTAGGTAGCCAATGTCTAAGTTGCCCATTCCTTTCAACCCTGTGTACTGAGGGGGTAGATTGATTCTTGATGAGAAGGCTCCTTCCCTCTCATTTGTTATTTTGAGCAATTACATCCATATGCAATTTATACTTGCTTCCTGTATCAAACTTCTTTATCATCCTCTAGTCACGTTCTGATCATCAAACCATCCAAGCTAGGTCAAATGGGTACTGTCTTCAAGTTTGGGTGTTCTTGTGTGCTTTCCCCCATTTCATATCAGCTGGACACTTCACTCTCAGCTCTAGCCCCCAGTGGCTAGGTCAGTGTCCATGGGCTCAAGAGTTCCCAAGTCTCCCTAAACTTCAGACCAACAAGCTCTTCCTCTTCTCCTTCTCATCTCAAGGTCAACAGGAATCTATGGAACATGGTTGAACTCAGCCCATCTCATCATTACTGCCTTTCCCCTACTTTTACTTACTAGTAGAGCAATGCAGTCACCAGCAAGGTTACAAGCCTGCTCAAGTGTTCATTGAGTTTCAGTCTTGGAAGGGGATTTGTCCTGAAGGGCCTTGATGATTTGCCTTAATGACTCCCCCAAGTGAACAGCTTGCTTGTTCTTGTAGTAGCCACACAGTCTTTTTTATTATTATTATTTCCCCTGCTGATCTTTCTTTCAAGAAGTAACTTCTATTCCTCTAGTTGCTCTGGGTTGGTCTGCATTGACTTTCAAGTGGGAAAACCCCATCTCAGAATTTTCTGGATGGGGTTCTGTATTCCACGTAAGGTCCTACACTCTACAAAGGCTCCACAAGAAACCTATTTCACTAGGGCAAATTCTAGAACCCCTTTTAAGCATTCCAATCTGTTACAGGCTGAAGACAGGCTTATAAGATTCATATTTCATAATCAGGTTCTCGCTATTACTTTCTATCCCACTAAAATGTCAATTTTACAATAGTAGGCAAGGGAAACCAATATCCATAAGACAGTTAAGCACATTAACATTATTTCCCTTCTTTTACCCATTCAGATTATGCCTCGATCCCTGTATCACAGAGCCCTGGTGTTCCCAGTTTAAGTATAGATCACTATTTACTTCTATCCCACTTAGCCCATGCAAGCCTATCTAAGTTCTTCCTTGTTCTTCCACCCCTCACTCCCTTCTTGTGTACTGCCCTCCCCTTCCTTGTATATTGCTCTCCCGATCACCCAAGCTATGATGTGACTATACCCTAACTTGTGGGCAATTGATTTTTCACAAGTACATCAAGTGCATCCATTGTGCAAAGAAGAGTCTCTTCACCAAAGAGTGCTCAGCAAAATGAAACAATGTCCGATCCTGGGCCAACCTCACTACTGCTGCCACATCTGACTAAGTCCATCAATGCTGCCACTTGACCAATCCATCTCGTTGGGGGTCTTCCTCTTTTTCTCTGACCGTCCATCTTACCCAGCATGATATCATTCTCCAGCAACTGTTCCCTCCTGACAATATGTCCAAAGTGTGAGAGATGAAGTTTAGCCATCTTGGCCTCAAAGGAGCAGTCTGGCTCTACTTCTTCCAAAACAGATCTATTGGTTCTTTTGGCAGCCCATGGTACTTTTAGTATTCTCCTCCAACACCACAACTCAAATGCATCAATTCTTCTACGATCTTCCTTATTCACTGTCCAGCTTTCGCATCCATATGAGGTTATTGAAATTACCATGGCTTGGGTCAGGCACACCTTAGTCC
>NW_006408626.1:4471540-4481978 GCF_000296735.1 Chrysochloris asiatica
AGTAATTGATGGTCTGTTCCACAGTCTGCCCCTGACCTTGTTTTCACTGATGATATGGAGCTTTTCCATCTTCTCTTTGCACAAATGTAGTCAATTTGATTTCTATGTGTTCCATCTGGTGAGGTCCATGTGTATAGTCATCTGTTATGCTGTCTAAAGAATGTCATTAGTCATTAGAAAAATGCAAAGTAAAAGCCACAATGAGATGTCAACTCACACTCACTGGGATGACTTTTATCATATTGTAAGGAGCTCTGGTAGCATAGTGGTTACAAATCAGGCTGCTAACCTCAGGGTTAGCAGTTCAAAACCACCAGCTGTTCTGTGGGAGAAAGATGAGGCTTTCTGCTCCCGTGAATATTTACAGCCTCAGAAACCCTATGAAGGGTTGCTATGAGTCGGAACCAACTCTACGGTACATAACCACCAAACCATCATATATTGCTGGTGACTTTATAAAATGGTGTGGCTGCTATGGAAAATATGCAGTCCTTCAAGAAGTTAAATAAAGAATTGCCATATGAACAAGCATTTTCACTCCCAGTAGACTAGAAAGTAGGGACTCAAACAAATATATGCACACCGATGATCATAATAACATATTCATAAGAGCCAAAGAGTGAAAACATTTCAAGTGTCCAACAGATAAATGTATTATACGCAGAGCTCTCAGCCAATTCATTCTGGTACAACCCCCTACTGAGAATTTGCATTTCCATCCCAGATATACTAAATCAGAATGAAATGTTAACAAGATGTATTATGATCCAGAATATATAAGAGTCACGTGGAGGTATATAAAAATCACTTGGGGATCTTGTTAAAGTGTAGGTTCTGATTCAGTATATCTGGAATGGAAATGTAAATTCCCAACAGAGGGGTTAAAATGGTTCAAAGCCCTAAGTAAATCTATACAATGAATACTATTCAGTCATAAAGAGAATTAAAATCCTGATAAATGCCACAACATGGATGAACCTTGAAAACCTTGTGCTGAGTGAAAAAGTCAGACACAAATGAACAAACTTTTATAAAATATCTAGAATAGGCAGTGAGACAAATGTTTATTCATTTTTATCAGGGACTAAAGGGAGGAAAGAATGGGAGCTATTGCAGAAGGAGAACTGAATTATGTAAAACTTTTGAAAATAGGTGATGGTGATGTAGCATGACATTTTGAAAGTAGTTAGTGCCACTGAATTGTATACTTCAAATGGTAGAACAGCACATTTATTGTTAAGTGCTGTCGAGTTAGTTCTGACACAGAGCGACCTTATGCAAACAAAATGAAGCATTTTCCGATCCTGTGCCATCCTCACAAGCATTGTTAAACTTGAATCCATTTATTTTGCCACTGTGCCAATCCTTCTCATTAGGTGTCTTCCTCTTCTTCAATGACCCTCTATTTTATCAGACATGATATCCTTCTCCAGGGATGAAGTTTTGTCATCCTGGTTTCTAAGGAGCATTCTAGCTCTACTTCTTCCAACACAGATTTGTTTGTTCTTCTGGTAGTCCGGAGTGCTTTTAATATTCTTTTCTAATTACATAACTCAAATGCATCAATTCTTCTATAGCTTCCATATTCATCGTCCAACTTTTTACATGCATATGGGGTTATCGTAGCCCTGGTGTGGTACTATCAAATAAGCACTGGATTGCTAACCACAAAGTTGGCAGTTCAAACCCACTAGCTACTCCTTGGAAACCCTATATAGGGTCACAGTGAGTCAGCACCAACTTGATAGTACTTAGCAACAACAATACAAGGCTATCAAAAATACCATAGCTTGGGTCAGGCACACTTTAGTACTCAAATTGAGTAGGCAGGCTTGCAGGGTATACCCTCTGGTTGGTTGATGATGCATGGAGGGGATTGTAACTATGGTAATGATACGATATATGATAGAATGAATGTAAAACTAATGTTCTCCCATGTAAACTATCACATAATTAAAAAAAAATAATTAAAAATTAATAATTGAAAAAATGGTGAAGACAAAAAAAAATTATAGCCTAGGAAACTATTTTGTCACATGGGGTTGCTATGAGTTGAAAAAGATTTGATGGCACCCTACAATAACAGTGCACAGGTATAAGAAAAATATATGAAAACATGAGCACAAAGAGAAGGGGTATACATGAAATTATACTGTTGTGAGGTTTTTACATTTTTGTGAAGCTTACTATTTAAATTTAGACTATAGTAATGTGTAGATGTATATTGTAATCTCTAGAACAACCACTTAAAAATACACTGCTGTTAAGCCCACTAAGGCATATATTATTTCTTTTTTGTTTATAACATTCCTATTTGATTCTTGGTTTTGTTATTTTATTGTGGAGAAAATATATATTAAAATCCTATGATGATATCTATATGGACAATTTAATGACATTGGTTACATTCTTCAAGTTGTTCAATAATTCCCGTCATCCTTTTCCAAATCATTACACCAGCATTAACATAAACTCAGTACCTCTAAGATAAAACTTTCTCCCTCCCTCCCACCCTTTGTTATTGTTGTTGTTAAATGCTGCTGAGTCAGTTCCAACTCATAGAGGTCCTCTATAGGGTATCCTTGGAGCAGCTGGTGGGTTTGAACTGTGGTTAGCAGTCCAGTGCTTATCATACAGTGCCACACCAGGATTCTTTGTTGTTGTTGTTAAGTACCGTGGAGTCAGTTCCGACTCATAGTGACCCTTCCCAGGGTTTCTGAGGCTGTAAATCTTTACAGGAGCAGAATACCTCATCTTTCTCCCGCGCAACTACTGGTAGTTTCGAACTGCTGACCTTGCAGTTCACAGCCTGATTCGTAACCACTACGCTATCAGAGCTCCTGGATTCTTTAATAACTATTAATAATCCTTGATTTCTATATATGTGCTTATATAAATAATATTATACAGTATCTGTCCTTTTGTGACTAACATATTTGACAACATGCTGTTTTCAAGGTTCATCCATGTGGTAGCATGCATCAGGACTGCATTTCTCTTTGTGGCTGCATAATATTCCATGGCATGTTGTGATGATAAAGTTATGTGTCACCTTGGCTGGGCCATGATCCTCAATGATTTGACAGTTATGATGTAACCACCACCATGATGAGGTATGCTATGAGCAGCCAATGAATTGAAAGGGAGTTTCCTTGGGGCTGTGGCCAGCTTTCAATATATGTAGACACTGTTAAAATTCCCTTGCTTTTTATTGGATCTGGATCCTGCATTTGGCTCATTTTCTGACCTCTGGTTCTTTGGCCTTGAACCAGTGACCTTCTGTATTGCCTACCAGTTCTAGAAGTCGTTAACAGTCTGTCATCTTACCTGTCAAACTGGGGTTCCACCTGCTATCTGGCCTGTTGATCTTGGGTTTGTCAGCCCTGCCTGCTACATGAGACAAGAAAAGTCTCCTGCCTAGCATCTGACCCATGGAGTTGGAACTTTCCAACTTCTACAGCTACATTAGTCATTTCCTTGAGATAAATCTTTCTGTATATATCACTGTTTTTGCTTCTCTAGAGAACCCAACCTAAGATGCATGGATATAGCACATCATTTTTATCTGTTCATCAACTGATGGACATTTCAGTGGTTGGTATTGTGAAAAGTACTGCCACAAGAATTGCTGTATAGGTACTAATTGTTCCTTTTTCCAAGATACATTTCTCTGCTGACAATCTGCATTTATTCATTTTTCTTGTCTACTTCTTCCATTAATATATATGGTTATTTTTAAAGTTCTTTTTCAAGAATTCCAAATCTGGGATATGTGGTTCCAGAATTTTATGTCTTGTCATATTTTATGACATCACATGTAAAATTTGTTGTTTTAAGTGGTATCAAGTCAGTTCCGACTCATAGTGACCTTATTTAGAGTTTCCAAGGAGTGACTGGTGAGTTTGAACTGCCAACCTTGTGGTTCAAACTGACCTTCCTATCCAGTGCTTTATCCCACAGCACCACACCAGAATTTCATGTAAAAGACTAGTAGAAGCTAAAGTAAATAATATAACCCCCCACATGAATATACAGGGGAAAAAAACAAAACAAAACAAACTTCTTTTCTTCTGTTGGGCCACTACTGTGGGGTGGATTAGTTCAGTCTACATTAATTAGATTTTCGTTATGACCATATTCAGCCATAGTCAATTTCAACTTCGTGACCATAAAAGGCTAAATAGAACTACCCTGTAATGTTTTCTAGGTTATTATCTTTAAGGGGTAGCAGGATGGCTTCATAGGATAAGCACTGGACTGCAAACCATAATGTTGGCAGTTCGAGTCTACCAGATGCTCCATCAGAGAAAGATGAGACTTTCAGTTCCCACAAACAATTAAAGCGTCCGAATCCCTATACAAGGTCACTATTAGTCAGAACCAACTTGAAGACATTTAATAACAACAGTCTTTAAGGGAGTAGATTATCAGGTCTTTCTCCTGCTGAGCTGCTGGTGGGTTTGAACTACTGACCTTTTGATCAACAGTCAAGTGTTTAATAATTGTGCCACAGGGCAAGATTTGGATTTTCCTTCCAACAGAGCTTGAACTCTGACAACCTGTGAGACTATGGATGTTTTTTATACTTTACAGCCCAGCCTCTAGGTTTTTAACTGGCTAAGGCACTTGACTTTTAGAGTTGATGGGTACAGACTTGCTCTATGCTTGGGAGTTCCCAGAATTCCAATCCATTATGCCACCCCAAATGTAGCAGTTAAAAGTTTATTATAAGTCTGCCTGGTTTTTCATCACCCCAATCTCTGTGCATTTCTTCTCGCTTTTCCACTAGAAGTAAAAGCAACTGTGGGCTTCTCTGCTCTCCTAGGTAGGACTCTTCTTTCTTGGAATTTTACTCTCTCAAATCTTTGGTGTATTTAAAAAAAGAAAAAAAAAACAAACAAACTATGATTTTGTACATTATCCAACTTATTCACATTAGTAGAATGAGAGTAATGATACCTTGTGACTTTCTTCATCATAATTAAAGCTGGCATTCCAACAAGATTACAACTCAAAATGGTGACACAATTTAGCCATTTGTTAAAAGAATTATAAAGGAAACAAAACATAAGAGACATTTGTTTTAATTCAGATATTAAATTAATAAACATACAGGTTCTTAAGCCACATACTAATGAGACTTGAAGTTAGTTTAATTAATTACGTACCAAAGACCAATGTATTATCTTTGGATGTAACTGGCCACATACTCAAAATTAGAGTTGATGAGAACTTATAGATCATTGTATCTAGATGTTTTCACATCTAGTCCAGAGAATCCTTGTTGTTGTTGAGTGCTGTTAAGATGGTTCCAACTCATAGTGACCTTGTATTGGGTTTCCAAGGAGTTGCTGGTGGGTTTGAAATTTGAAATTAACAGTCCACTCCCTATCCTATAATGTCATACCATAACTCTTGCCCAGAGAACCTAGAGATATATAAAAGTTTATTTAGAGCTGCCACAATGGAAGTCTTGTCTTCTCTGGGTTCTCTTCCCCAAACTCATAATAGCAATTTCTGCTCACATGAGTTCCAGGTAACACTGTAGGAAAAGCAGTGGACTGTAAACCACAAGTTCAGAAGTTCAAACCCACCAGTCACTCCACTGGAGAACGTTAAGGCTATCAACTCCCATAAAGATTTGTTGGAAACCCTAAACAGGGTTTGAATCAACTCAATGGCTGTGGGGTTTTTATATTGGGTTCTAAATTAGACATCATTTGAAATAGGAGTTCAGAAGTATGAAAATCACAAATAACCTTTCTCTCTCATACACACCACATACATATATACACAAACAGGCATACATACATTATTGTTATCAAGAAAACTTAGGCTCAGATATGTAAAATGACTCTACTGAGGTCACACAGCTAACTAATAGCATAAATAATACTAGAACACTTAGAACTCTTTCCAATCCAGTATACTTTCTTCTTTACATGTTCCTTCTTACTCCTAATTAATCTTCCGGTCCTAAACTATTGTATGTCTCCACCACACTGGTCAATTTCAGCATAGAACCATGGATGAGTAGGTTTAGTTGGATTGATGAATGATTTCTAGGGCTTCAGAGACTTGTGTGACATCAGTTGGACCCAGGTGAAATGGTAATCACCAGTGTATAAATGATTTGGACACTGTAATTTCCCCATGTGATTCAGTTTGCTTTCTCCCGTTGATTTATTTAGAATGTGTGCTGATACACCTCCCAACCTTGCTACACTTTGAGCACCAATAAACGTCAGATAGATTAGACAGGCCCATTACTCAATAGGCACATTTCTAAAATAGTACAAAGGTGAAATCCTAGCAGTTTGAGATGATTGGAGTATTTACAGGATGTTAGGAAAACATCTGCTTCAAAAATTCAGAAGTTCAGGAGTTGATATAATGTTTTATTGGGAGCCTACACCAACACTAGTCACTGTACAGAAAATATTTAGCCATTATAGACTGAATGAGTTTTGAGTACCTATTATATAGAATGGGCTGTACAGACATTGGCCATCTAATAGTCACTTAGAGTGAATACATTTTGCTTTTATCAAAAGAGAATAGAGCTTGCTTTTATAGCTTTGCTCAAAGATGAATGTGGGTAAAAGGAGTTTTGTGTGTGTGTGTGTGTGTGTTGGTGTTTTCCCTCTAGACTGACCACTTAGCTTTGAGCATATAGCATCCTTGCTCTAATATATTTTCACCTAGCATCATGGAGTAGATAAAAGGTTGAACAAATCTTGAATTCTTGTTTATCTTCATCATTATCATAGAAAGCATTTATTGATCACCAATTATTGAGCCAACTATGTGGACTATCTCATTTAATCTTCATAAAAACCCTGACATAAAGGTACAATTGTTCCCATTTTACAAGTGAAAGAAAAAAAAACAAACTATGGCTTGGAGAGGTTAAATAACTTCCTCAAGGTCACCTATTTAGTGAGTGGCAAAGCTGGGATGCCAACTAAATCAGTTTGATTCCAAGTCCTACCTTCTTACCACTATTTTTATTAGTTATATGGAAAATAATTCTGCCTTAGGTTCAAATAACCAATCCAACCAAATTAAATTGTTCTGGTTACTTAATATACCTGAAATAACCAGCCCAACCAAACTAAATTGTTCTAGTTACTTAATGTACCTTAAGAAAAGTATAGTCCCTTTCAAGGGATTGTCCAGAATAATGTTAGTTGGTTGGTACACCCTGCAGTTGCTAATAGATTAGTTCAAGAGTCATGCTTCTGCTATCTCCCCTTCACTAAGATTATTATCTTCTGCATTTTCTTTTTGGTGTTGTTCCCTCACCACAGCTAATCTGGTAGTTGGTGGGGAGTTTGCGTATAAGGAAGTTACCTGAGGAGTGGTAAAGAAAGAATTTGAACTGGGCTCAGCAGGAACCAACCAGTATTTTCAGCCTATGATACAAAATTAACCTTGTAATGTTGTATTCATACATAGGTTTACACATCAGCAGGGTTCAGAGTAGTGATTTCTTCTTTTTGCTTGGCATTTCTAGGGAAATAGCAGTTGGAGTCATCTTTTCTTAATCACAAATTTTGGTGCTGTGTCTTTAGAATAGAAAAGCATCACATGATATTCAATGCATAGTCTGCTAATTGATAGCTTTTGCCTCTCAACTAAACGGTAAAGGGGAAGGGTGCATGCTAAACCGATTGCCCTATTTAGGCAGCTTCCTGGCAGAAATGTGGAAATGGATTAATATGCATAACAGAGGTTTATGAGATCCTGGGAGACAGTAGAACCTGCAATAACCTTAATATCCTGTCACCTTTCATTACCAGACCCCACTGAACAAGAAAAGCCTATTTAGCAATCTGCCTGGCAAGAAAAAAATCCATATCTTTTTTTTTTTCCCCCATCATTTTAACCTAGATTTTTTTATCCTGTTCTTTTTTATCCTGGGGATATTTTCTTCCACTTCACTTCTCAGAGCAAACAACATCACTGTGCTCAAGTTATATGGTGTTCTGATTTTGTCAAATTTTCAGCAAATGTGCCACTCTAGAGTCCTTGTTTTTATGCATACGCAGTGCTGTCACTATGGTTAGTGTCACTCAGTGATGTAATTCATGGAGCCACACCTCCCCCATGGACCTACTCTCATACCAGACCATACAGAATCCTTAGTCATGTTTAATGTCAATTTTAATCACAGAAAAATATGTGATATAGTCATAAATTACTTGCATATAATATTTCTTAGATTATAATGAATAGTAACAACAAAATTGTTTTTAAAAATCTTTTTACAATGATTTTACAACATGAATTACATTAGTAGTAACTGAGAGGACTTTTTTCCTCCTCCTTTTTCTTGAATTACTTCCTTCTCAAAAGTGTTATTGACATAGGTTCACAAATACTAATTACCACAATATTGTAGTGAAAACACCAGAAAACTTGGCAAAATCGGTGACTCTAAAAACATTGGCAGCAGCTAAAACCACACATTCTTGCAGCACATGTAGATGAAATCACATGATTCAAAGCATCATCTTAACTAGGTAATAATGATAGCTCTGACCAAAGTATGTTAGAAGGTTCAAAAAGGAAATTATCATAGAGTTATAGCCTTGCAGGTACATTGGTTTTTTTCTATAACTAACAACAATGATGTTTTTATGAAAAATAATAGATTTCAATTGAAACACTGCACAAAAATTTTATACATAGTAATTTTTGTTTTACCCCCTCTGATATGTTACCCGGTGTGATCTGTATCCCCCTAATGATACCACTGCACATATGCCCTCAGACATCTGGAATGCAGATGTTTTGAACAACTAGAATTGAATAACTGTAATTCTATATTGAGCAACTAGAATTCTGGGGTCTAGCAACATGTTAGCTAGAGATAACTCCATCCTGACAGTTATCTGGATTTAAAGGTAGAAAAACATTCCTTTCCTTCAAGAAAGAAGGGAAGAATTACTCAAACTGGAAAATAAAAAAAGCAAGAATATTTTGGATTAGCACCTGGGCTTTCTCAGACATACACAAATCCAGATGTCTTGTCAAGTTGTCAGTTGCATTTGCTTAAAGAATCCTGAGGTTGCTTGTCATGCCAAGTGCAGTGTGCTCTAGAGAGGGGTATATGGGAAAATTCTAAAAATACCACTGCACTTAAACAAATTCAGATTAATTGTATTTCCATAGTTTTTTAATAGCACTCAAGAAATTGATAATTCTCTCAGTCTCAGTAAATGCTTTCCTAACTTTCCAATTTAGATGGCCTATCTTGAGATTGCAAATTCTTTCCATTCACAAGATATGGCTTAGCTAAAGATTGTATAATCAGAGGAGTTAAAATCATGTTTTTAAAATATCACTAGGCACTATAAAGAGACCTGTATTATACAAATTAGCAGCTATATGACCTTGGGTAAGTCACTTCTCTCATCTAAAATATGAAAAGGAAGGTGAGAGCATTATAATTTGTTCAATTACTGAGCCTTTTACCATCACTCAATATAAATGGCTTGCAACAAAGCTTCTGACTTCAATTTTTTATTCTATTTTCTGAGTGTCTCAATTGATTTAACAACCGTTTATTGAGAGATTCTATGCTATGCACTGCAAAAATTTTAAAATTCTATATAAGGATGAGACATTAAAGAATTTTACAAAGATCAGTTTGTAACAAGTCAGGCATCCAGATTTTCTCCATAAAATTCAGAAGAATTGTTTCTTATCATATTAGTTGGGGCTAGCTCATTGCCAACCTTGTTACACCAGTTTGCATTTTATTCCTTGAGAAATCCTTTAACCACTCCTAGTATGATGCATGGGGTCCTGGTGTGGCACTGTTGGTTAAACACTGGACTGCTAACTGCAAGGTTAGTAGTTCAAACCCACCAGTTGCTCATTGCAAACTCTATACAGGGTCACTATGAGTTAGAACCTACTCAATGGCATGTAACAACAACAGTATGATGCATTATGACTTCAGTTCTATGCACTACAATATCCTTATTTATAAAATGCACCTCATAAGTTAGAAGTTTAATGATAATGAATGAGAAACAGAAGAACTGAGTTACATTTCAGGTCATAACACTAACTGGACAGCAGTAAGGGACAACTTACTGTCTGATAATGGCTCCTACTTTCTTTATATAAATCATTCAAGATAGGGGATTTGTTGTTACATGCTGTAAAGTCTGCATAACACAGCAAAACCCTGCTTGATCTTATTTCATTCTCACAATTGTTGTTAAGCTTTATTCAGTTCATTACTGCTGCCACTGTGCCAATCAATGTTTTTAATGTTTTATTTTGAATTAAGTGATAGTTAACATGGGAGAACATTAGTTTTACATTCATCCTATAGTATATTGGTTCATTGCCATGGTTACAATTCCCTCCACTCATCATCAATCAACCCAAAGGGTACATCCTACAAGCCTGCCCCCCTCGC
>NW_006408626.1:4482877-4492326 GCF_000296735.1 Chrysochloris asiatica
AGAGCGTGTATTGCCATTGAGCCTTAGTCTTGGAAAGGGATTTACTCTGAGGGGATCTGACCCCTTGCTTTGATGTCTCCTGCACGAACAACTTGCTTGTTCTTGTAGTAATCAGTTGGTCTGCCTCTATTGTTTTGTATTTTTCCTGTTGTTCTTTCTTTCAAGAAGTATCTTCTGTTCTTCCAGCCGCTCCAGGCTGGTCTGCCCATCCTTTCAAGAGGAAATTTCCCACCTCTGAAGATTCTGGATGCTGTTCAGGATTCCACCTATGCTCTTATGTAACACAGAGGCTTTGCAGGTAGCCTCCTTCACTGGGCACGTTATAGCCCCATTTTAGGTATTCCAATCAATTATAGGCAGAAGACAGACTTACAAGCTTTCTGTGGTGATATTACTGGCTATTCCTTTCTCTCCCCTTCCAGTGTCTATTTTATAATGTAATGCAAGAAAAAACAAGATTCAAAAGACAGTCAAGCAACTTAACATTATTTCCCCCCTTTTCCCCATTCCAGCCATTTCTCAATCCATGTATCCCAGAGCCCTGTTGTTCCAAGGTTGTGCATACATGTCCCACTTAGCCCATGCAAACCTGCCTAATTGTTCTCCCAATCTGCTTTGTTCTTCCATTCCCCTCTCCTTTTTTGTATATTGTCCCCCTCCCCAGCACCCAAACTATCCTGTGTCTATTCCCTGCCTGTGCTCCACCTTTCCATCCCTCCCCTCATCCCACACCCCACATTCCAGCAACCAGCAAAGAATCCCCCAACTCCCTTTAGTATGGGTTCTTGTTCTTAGTCTTTTACAGTACTGGCCCTATGCAGGATTTCTCCTTGTGTGACTGACTAATTTCACTCACCTTAATGTCCTCAAGGTTCATCCATGTTATGCGGTGGCTTGCAGTTTCCTTGTTATTCTTCAAGGTAGCATAAAATTCCATTGTGTGTATGTACCACAGTTTGTTTATCCACTCTTCAGTTGATAGACACTTTGGCTGTCTCCATCTTTTTGCTATTGTAAATAGTGCAGCTATGAATGCTGGTGTGCATATATCTACTCATGTTATGGTTCATATTTCTTGTGGGTAAATATCAAGTAGAGGAATTGCTGAATCATACAGTATTTCTATTTTCAACCTTCTGAGGAAGGGCCATATTGCTTTCCAGAGAGGTGGGACCATTTTGCAGTCCCATCAGCAATGCAGGAGTGTCTCAGTCTCTCCAAATCCCCACCAGCATTTATTGTGCTCTATTTTTTTTTTTTTTAATCTTTGCTGTTATTGCTGATATGAGATGATATCTCGTTGTTTTGATTTGCATCTCTCCAATGGCTAGTGACCATGAACATTTCTTCATATGTTTGTTGGCTGCCTAGATCTCCTTCTTGGTGAAGTGTCTGTTCATGTCCTGTGCCCATTTCTTAATTGGATTATTTGTCATTTTCTTGTAGATGTGTTGTAGTTTCCTATATATGTTAGAAATAAATCCCTTATCTGATGTGTCATTGCAAAAGATTTTTTTTCCAATCTGTGAGTTCCCTTTTTACTCTTTTGGTGAAGTCTTTTGATACACATAAATTTTTAATTTTTAGTATATCCTACTCACCTATTTTGTCTATTTTTGTTTGTGCATTTTTTTTAAGATGTGTGGTAGTCTGTTTATGCCCTGAATTAGCGCCCTCACATCTGTCCCTATTTTTCATTGATCTTCATAATTTTGGGATTCACATTTAGATTTTTAATCCATGTTGAGTTCATTTTTGTATAGGGTATGAGGCAAAGGTCTTGTTTCAGTCTTTTACATATCGCTTTCCAGTTTTGCCAGAACCATTTATTAAATAGACTGTCTCTTCCCCATGCAATATGCCTATGTACTTTGTTGAAAATCATTTGGCTGCATGTGGTTAGGTTAATTTCTGGATTATCCATTCTGTTCCATTGAACAATGCATCTTTCATTATACCAGTACCAGGCTGTTTTGACCACAGTATCCATGTAGTAAAGTTTGAAATTGGGCAGTGAGAGACCTCCAACCTTGTTCTTCCTTTTAAACAGTGCTTTGCTTATCCTGAGTCTCTTTCCTTTCCATATAAATTTAGTAATTGTCCTTTTCATCTCTTGGAAGAATGTTGTTGGGATCTGGATTAGGATTGCATTGTATTTGTAAATTGCTTTGGGCAGTATTGACATTTTCACGATTTTGAGTCTGTAGTTCTCTTTTGGTTTCTTGTAGTAGTTTTTTGAAATTTTCTTTGTATAAGTCATTTGTTTCTCTGGTTATGTTTATTCCTAAATATTTCAACCTTTGTGTGGCTTTTGTAAATGGTATTGCCTTTCTAATGTCTTTTTCATTGCTATCACCGTTGCTATAGAGAAATCCAACTGATTTTTGTATTTTGATCTTATACCCTGTCACTTTGCTGAATCTTTTGATGAGGTCTAGTAATTATTTTTACTGAGTCTTTGGGGTTTTCTATGTATAGGATCATATCCTCTGCAATAAGGAGAGTTTTTCTTCCTCTTTGCCAATTTGGATGCCTTTAATTTCTCTATCATGTCGTATAGCTCTGCCTAAAACTTCCAGCACAATATTGAATAGGAGTGGTGATAAAAGGCATCCTTGTCTGGTTCCTGTTCGCATGGGGAAGGTTTTCACTATCTCTCCATTGAGAGTGATGTGGGCTCTTGGTTTTGTATATATGCTCTTGATTATGTTGAGGAATTTCCCTTCAAATCCTACTTTGTTGAATGTTTTTTTACCAACAATGGATGTTAGATTTTGTCAAATGCCTTATCTGCATCAATTGATATGATCACATGGTTCTTTTCCTTTTTCTTATTTATATGATGTATTTCATTGATTGTTTTCCTGATGTTGAACCATCCTTGCATTCCTTTTATGAAAACTGCTTGGTCATGATGTATTATTTTTGATGTTCTGTTGGATTCTTTTGGCTAGGATTTTGTTGAGAATTTTTGTGTCTATGTTCATGAAGGATATTGGTCTATAGTTTTCTTTTTTAGTGCTGTCCTTACCTGGTTTGGGTATGAGGGTTATGCTTCCTTTATAAAAAGTATTAGGGAGTTTTCCATCCTCTTCTATGTCCCACAATAATTTGAGTAGAATTGGTGACAGTTCTTCTCTGAATGTTTGGTAGAAACTCACCTGTGAAGCCTTCTGGACCTGGGCATTTGTTGGTTGGAAGTTTTTTGATGACCTGGTCAATTTCTTATTTTGTTATGGGTTTGTTCAAGTTTTCTGCTTCATTCTGAGTAAGTTTAGGTAGGTCGTGTTTTTCTAGAAATATATCCATCTCATCTAAGTTTTCGAATTTGTTAGAGTATAGCTCTTCATACTATTCTGTTATTATCCTTTTGATTTCATTTGGTTCTGTTGTGACTTCGCCCATGTGCTTTCTAATGTGATTTATTTGTGTCCTCTCCCTCTTTTCTTTAGTTAGTTTTGCCAAAGATTTGTCAATTTTATTAATCCTGTCAAAGAATCAGCTTCTTGTCCTATTGATTCTTTCTATAGTTTTTCAGTTTCCCATCTCATTTATTTCTGCTCTTATCTGTATTATTTCCTTTCTTTTGATGACTGTAGGTTCCCTCTGCTGGTCTGCTTCTAATTGTTGAAGATGCTGTGTTAATGTGTTAGTTTTGGTTCTGTCTTCTTTTTGGATGGGCGCATTTATCACAATAAATCATCCTCTCAGCACAGCTTTTGCCGTGTCCCAAAGATTTTGGTATGTTGTGTTTTCATTCTCGTTTGTTTCTAGGAATTTTGTGAATTCATGCTTAAATTCTTCTTTTACCCAGTCGCTTTTCAGCATGGTGTTGTTCAGTTTCCATGCATTCGACTTTGTTGCTTTGGTCTTCTTATTGTTGATTTCTAGTTCTATAGCATTGTGGTCTGAGAAGATGCTCTGTAGAATTTTGATGGTTGTGAATTTATGGAGGCTTGCTTTGTGACCTAACACATGGTCAATTCTGGAAAATGTTCCATGTGCACTGGAGAAGAATGTGTATTGTGCTGTTGTTGGATTGAATGCCCTGTATACATCTATGAGGTCAAGTTGGTTTGATTATGCTGTTTAGTTTCTCTGTTGCTTTGTCGAGTTTCTTTCTGGTTGTTCTGTCCCTTTTCGAGAGTGGTGTGTTAAAATATCCCACTATAATTGTAAATTTATCTATTTCTTTCTTCAATTCCAGTAAGGTTTGCTTCATGTATCTTGGTGCTCTTTCATTGGGAGCGTATATATTTATTATGGTTATGTCGTCTTGTTCAATTGACCCTTTGATCATGAGATAATGTCCTTCTTTGTCTCTTATGCTGGTTTTTATCTTAAAGTTTACTTTGTTGGAGATTAGTATTGCTACTCATGCTTGTTTATTGTTGCAGTTAGCTTGGTAAACTTTTTTCCATCCTTTAACTTTTAGTCTGTTTTTGTCTTTGTGTGTAAGGTGTGTCTCCTGCAGGCAGCATATATGTTTTCTTAGCCATTCTGCCACTCTGTCACTTCACTGGTGCATTCATTCTATTGACATTCAATGTAATTATCGATAGGTATGAATTGATTGCTGTCATTATGTTACTTTTTTGTGGTGCTGTTGGTTCTTTTGTTCTGCATTCCTTCTTGTGTTGGGTTTGTTTTTTTTGTGCTATTTCTTGTCGGTTTTTTCTTAGTTTCCATGTTTGCTTGTTCTGCTTGGGAATTAATTTTTATGATATGTTGTGATGTATTAGCTTTCTTTGGGGTTAATTGTAGTCTACTAACTTTTCTCTGCACTTAAGATACTCCATTGTATCCTGTAATTTACCTGGCATCCTCACCACCTGCGTCTCTGTTTGCTACGTTTGTCCCTTTGACATTGATATATTTTTTGGTCTTTAGTTGACCTCCCAGCTCTTTTGAGTTTGTTGTTGTAGTCTTGTTCTGTTCTGGACTCTACTATCTGTTGACTTGAGTCCCAGGTGGTGTTGTAACACCTATCAATCTCTGTTTGTTGTCTGTTCTTGTTGGTTTTCAGTCCACAGAACTCCCTTTAGGATGTTTTGAAGTGCTGGTTGGTTTTGATAAAATCTCTCAGATTCTGGTTATCCTAGAATGTTTTGATTGCACCATCATATTTGATTGATAGTTTTGCTGGATAGACGATACTTGGTTGGCAGTTTTTTTTTTGTTTGTTTGTTTGTTTTGTTTTGTTTTGCAGGGCTTTGTATATATCTTCCCATTGCCTTCTTGCCTGCATGGTTTTTTCTGAATAGTCAGAGCTTAATCTAATTTGCTTGCCTTTATAAGTGACATTTCTCTTCTCCCTGGCAACTTTTAGTATTCTTTCCTTGTCTTTGATTTTGGAGTGCTTGATTATTACATGTCTTGGAGATTTTATTTTGAGGTCTATCCTTCCTGGGGTATATTTGGCTTCTTAGATGTTAATGAAATTTTCTACCAGAAGCTCTTCAACTATCTCTTTTGTGGACTTCTCTGATTCTTGTTCCGGAATGCCAGTAATTCTTACATTATTCCTCTTCATGTTATCCAGCATGAATCTTAGACTCTCTTCAGATTGTTTTATCCTTTTAGCTGCTTATTCTTCTATCTTGGCAGTATTGAGAGATTTGTCTTCCAGCTCACTAGTTCTGGCTTCCATCTCTTCTAGTCTGCTCCTTTCCCCTTTCAGCATATTGTCCATTTCTGAACCTTATTATTGATCCTCTGGACATCTTTTTGCAGATTTTGAATTGTTTCCAATGCTGTATCAATCTTATTTGATTGCTTATCTCAGGTATATCCACAACCCACTCTTCCTCCTCTATAAAGCCTTTGTCTGTCTCCATCTCATTTGCATCAGATACTCTCTTCTGTTTTTGGACATGTTTCAATAAGTTTTGTTGCTTCTTATTTGTCATGATTATTATTTTTTCTTTAAGTTTAAGTGGATGCTTGAATGTTGGTTGATTCATTACTAAGTGTCTCCTAGTGAATATGATCAGGGGATAGTCTTCCCTTAGCACCTGTAATGTTTAGCAGGTGTTGTTGGGTCTTGTCTCAGTGGTGGAATATTAGGGGGTGTGCTTATAGCTTGGCGATATGGCCATGGTTTCTGCCTCTTCTTAGGTAATGTAGGGAGGAAAAGTTCCCAGCTCCAGGAAAGATGTGTGATCAAAAGGACCAAAAGCAGAAGTGATATAAATGCATAGACAAGAATCATCACTTTGGAGCAGAAATGAAGCTGTGGTTGACTGTCCCGTGCCACACCATCAGTGTTTGTGCAATTAGAAGCCTCCAGCAGGGGGTGGGGGTGACCCCTGTCTCAGTCTCCTTCGCTAGTCACTACCATATAGGTGTGCAGGTAGATATTGTGGAGTTTATGGAAGAAGGATCATCCACTATTTTTGTCTCTGAAGGTCAGTTAGTTATTTGCATGTGCTCACCACAAATCTCAGGATTGTTGAGTCCTGTTATACTGGGATTTTACAGATATCTTTGTGTTGATCCTACAAAGGGAGGTCAGGCAATACAGGGGCAGTGGATTGCAAGGACAATAGCTGGAAATTCCAAGCTGCTACCTGGGAGAAAGGCGAGGTGCCCTGCCCTGGCTCAGATGCATAGCCTCATATTTTGGGCTCGTAGGTGACATCATAAGTTGCCACCAAGCTCCCTCTATACAGTGGAAATACTGTTCCACCTGAAGTCCCGGCTTAGAAACGAAGTTGGGACAGGGAGAGAGAGAGGGGAAAATGTGTAGTTTCCTGTGGCTCTCTCTTTTTTTCTTTTTTTTCCTGAAAGCTCCACTTTCGGCCTGGGCTGACTTTAGCCCCGCTCTCTAAACACTACTGGGGGTAGGGTAGTCACCAAGGCAGTCCAGTCTCCAGATTGCTAAGTCACCCATATTTTCCTTAATATCGTGATTGTTTCACTTGCAAGTGCGGGAAAGTGACATCCTGGATCTTATGGTAAATCCAGAGCTCTGGAGTTGTTCTATGAGCGCTTCCTTCGTCAGTTTCCCTTCCCTTCTCACCAGAGCGTACCCTAACTGGTATTCAGCAGCTGTAGCCCCAAACAGAAGTCTGTGCCAATCAATCTTGTTGGGGGTATTGCTCTTTTTTCACTCTCTACTAAGCTTGAAGTCCTTCTCCCGGGACTGGTCCATCCTAGTAAAATGTCCAAAGTATGAGAGATAAAGTCTCAGAATCCTGGCTTCTAAGGAGCATTCTGGCTGTATTTCTTCCAACACAGATTTGCTTGTTCTTCTGGAAGTCCATGATAATTTCAGCATTCTTCTCCAATATCATAACTCAAATGAATCAATTCTGTGGTCTTTATCATTCATTGTCCTACTTTCATATGTATATGAAGTAATTTAAAATGCCATGGCATAAGTCAGGCATACCTTAGTCCTCAAATTGACAGCTTTGCTCTTGAATACCTGAAAGAGGCTTTCTGCTGCAAATTTTATCTAATGCAATATGTTGTTTGATGTCTGACTGCTGCTTCCATGAGTGCTGATTATGGATCAAAACAAAATGAAGTATTTAACAACTTCAATATTTTCTACATTTATCATATTATTTAAGGAGCTCTGGTAGCGTAGTGGTTACGAATCGGGCTACGAACCTTAAGGTCAGCGGTTTGAAATTACCAGCCGCTCCGCGGGAGAAAGATGAGGCTTTCTACTCCCGTAAAGATTTACACCCTCGGAAACTCTGTACAGGGTCGCTATGGGTCGGACCGACTCAACGGCACTTAACATCAACAACATCATATTATTTATTTGGCCTGTTGTGAAGATTTTTTATTTTCTTTACACTGTGGTACGATCCATATTGATGTCTGTGGTCTTTGGTGTTCATCTGTAAGTGTTTCAAGTCTTCTTCACTTTTAGCAAGCAAGGTTGTATCATCTGCGTATTACGGGTTATTAATGAGTCTTCCTCCAATGCTGATGCCACAGTCTTCTTCATATAACCCGGTTTTTTATATTATTTGCTCAGCATACATATTGAATAAATATGGTTAAAGCTTATAACGCTGGAGCCCACCTGTGTACTTTAATCAATTTTAAGCAATTCCAGTATCCCCTTGTATTTGAATGACAACCTCTTGGTCTACGTACAGATTCTACGGCACAGTTAAGTGTTCTGGAATATCCATTATTCACAATGTTGTTCATAGTTTGTCATAATCCACAAATTCAAAAGATTTTGCATCTTCAATAAGGCACAAGTAAATATTTTTCTGGTAACCTCTGCTTTCAGTCAAGATCCATCTTACATAAGCCATGATATCCCTCATTACACATCTTCTGAATCTGGCTTGAACCTGTGGCAGTTCCTAGTCAATGTACTGTTGCAGCTGGTTTTGAATTGTCATCACAAAGATCTTACTTGCGTGTTGCATTAATGATATTTTTGTGATTTCTGCATTCTTTTGGGTTGCCTCTCTTTGGAACGGGCACAAATATGGATTTCTTCCAATCATTTGGCCAGGTGATTTTCTTCAAAATTTGTTTGGCTTAGACTAGTGAGCCCTTCCAGTGCAGTATTAGTCTGTCGAAAGATTTTAGTTAATACTCCATCAGTTCCCGGAGCCTTGTTCCTCATCAATGCTTAATGGTGTGGCTTTGTAGGATAAACACTGAACTGCTAACTACAAGGTCAGAAATCCAAACACAATAGCTGCTCTTTGGAAACTCTAAATATGAGCACTATAAAATAGAACCAATTTAACTGCAATGAACAACAATAATACAAATAGTTTAGAGGTCTTGTACTAACTGTAAGGAAATTGGCAATTTGAAGTCAAAAGCACCTGGGGTGGGGAGGGGCTGGAGGGGAAGAGACATTGAACACTGAACACCCTATGGTCCACCTTTCTACTCTGACACATAATAGGTCTTCATGAATCAGAATCAACTCAATGACAATTGGTTAGTTATTATTGTAGTTTTATTAAAGAAAGACAAATTAAAAAGCAAACCTTTGTGAATTCAGTTGTCTTCTTATCACCTGTAGATCCTTCCTGAATTGCTGTTAAGTACCATGCAGTCTGTTCTGACTCATAGCAACTCTGTATAGGATTTCTGAGGAGCAGCTGGTGACTATGAACCACAAACCTTGTGGTTTAAACCAACCTTGTGATCCAGTGCTTATCCTACAGCACCACACTAGGACTCTCTGTTGTTGGGTGCCATCAAGTTTGTTCTGACTCATAGTGACCTTTGTACGCAACAGGACAAAGCACTTCCTGGTCCTTTGTCATCCTCACAATTGTTATGTTTGAGCCCATTATTTTTGCCACTATGCCAATTCATACTGTTGGAAGTCTTCCTTTTTGTTGACTCTCCACTTTCCAGAGTGCTCCTTGGAGGCCAGGATGGCTAAGCTTCGTCTCTCCTACTTTGGACATATTATCCGGAGGAAACAATCATTGGAGAAGGATGTCATGCTG
>NW_006408626.1:4493321-4494099 GCF_000296735.1 Chrysochloris asiatica
CATCTTTCTCCCGCGGTGCAGCTGGTAGTTTCGAACCGCTGACCTTAAGGTTCGCAGCCCGATTCATAACCACTACGCTACCAGAGCTCCTTTAGCTTTTTAAAAAACAAACAAACAAACAAAAACCACTCAGGCATATATAATAATTTACATCTCCAAAGGGCACATTCTGCAAGCCTGCTTCTGGCCATG
Source organism: Chrysochloris asiatica (assembly GCF_000296735.1). Lineage (NCBI taxonomy): Eukaryota > Metazoa > Chordata > Mammalia > Afrosoricida > Chrysochloridae > Chrysochloris > Chrysochloris asiatica. The sequence continues at coordinate 4,493,514 of NW_006408626.1, forward strand.
AGCTCTTAGTCCCTCTCTTCTTAGTCCATGAATCTAGAGTCCTCAGCCACTCCCCCATCTCTACTTCCATCTCTGGTGCTGCTGCTTCTCTGGATAAGTTGCCTCATTCTGCGTGTGCACTTCTCTCTTGATGGTCTGAGGGTCCTCTGTTTCTGGACTGTAAGATGAACCACTCCCCTGTTTTTGTTACAAACTTCTACCTTTATAATTGTGACAGTCACGATTAGTCATAATAACAATTATTCACTATTGAATCTTAAAAATCTTATTCCCATCTCTTTTCCCCAGACCCATCTAGACAAGATGTCAGCCATTCAGTGGGGACTTTTGTTCCCCCCATACTCTTAAACTAAACTCCCTCTTGAAACCTTGTAAGCCAGTCACTTCGTGCCTTTATTGCCCCTTTATTTTAGGTCTTAGCCAATGTCTAAGTTGCCTGTCCCTATCTACCCTGTGTACAGAGGGGATAACATTGATACTTGATGTGAAGGCTCTTTCCCTCTCTGTTGGTATTTAGAGTAACTACCACTCTGAGTATAAGGAGCTCTGGTAGCGTAGTGGTTACGAATCGGGCTGCGAACCTTAA
>NW_006408626.1:4509749-4510822 GCF_000296735.1 Chrysochloris asiatica
TTTTCTTTTGGTGGCTGTAGGTTCCCTCTGTTTGTCTGTTTCTAATTGTTGTAGATGTTGTGTTAATGTGTTAATTTTGGCTCCTTTTTTGATGTGTGCATTTATTGCAATAAATTGTCCTCTCAGCACAGCTTTCACCGTGTCCCAAAGATGTGTTTGGTATGTTGTGTTTAAGTTTTCATTTATTTCTAGGAACTTTGTGAATTCACATTTAATTTATTCTACTACCCAGTCACTTTTCAGCAAGGTGTTATTCAGTTTCCATGTATTTGACTTGATTTCTTTGGTCTTCCTATTGTTGATTTCTAATTTGATAACATTGTGGTCTGAGACGATGCTTTGTAGTATTTTGATATTTGTAAATTTATGGAGGTTTGTTTTGTGTCCTAAAACATGATCTATTCTGGAAAATGTTCCATGTGCACTGGGAAAGAATGTGTAATGTGCAGTTGTTGGGTTGAATGCTCTGTACACATCTATGAGGTCCAGTTGTCTGATTATGTTGTTTAGTTCTTCTGTGTCTTTGTCAATTTTCTTTCTGGTTGTTCTATCCATTTTTGAGAGTGGTTTTTAAAATCACCCACTATTATTGTAGATTCATCTATTTCTTTCTTCAAATCTGTTAGAATTTGTTTTATAGATTTTGGAGCTCTTTCATTGGGAGCATAGATATTTATTAAGGTTATTTCATCTTGTTCAATTGTCCCTTTAATCATGAAATAATGTCCATCTTTATCTATTATACTTTTTTTTTGCCTTAAATTTATTTTATCAGAGATTAATACTGCCACTCCTGTTCGTTTTTTATTACAGTTAGCTTGGTATATATTTTTCCATCCTTTGACTTTTAATCTGTTTTTGTCTGTGTGTGAGATGTGTCTCTTGCAGACAGCATATTGAAGGATCTTGTTTTCTTATCCATTCTGCCACTCTCTGTCTCTTAACAGGTGCATTTAATCCATTTACATTCAGTGTAATTATTGATAGGTATTGATTAATTGCTGCCATTATGTTTGTTTTTTTGTGGTGTTGCTGCTTTCTGTGTGTCTTTCTTTGTTGAATTCATGATTTTT
>NW_006408626.1:4512625-4514056 GCF_000296735.1 Chrysochloris asiatica
CACCACCAAAAAAAAAAAAAAAACAAACTAAAAACAAGCACACAAAAAGCAGCAACAACAAAAACTAGACTGAAGACTGCAGTCTATAATCACAGAAGGAGAGGAGGGAGAGAAGGAAAAAAATAAATCTGTAGCCTAATATGAGTATAACTTCAAGTTCCTCTCTTCAGCTTCTTGCTTTCAAAGCTGCCTGAGAGATTTCAGGATGCCAGTGTTGGTTGTTATGCTATGCCTCAGGCTTTAATTTAATTTTTGGTCTGTTTTGTTTTTAAATTCTGTTTCCCTCTCTACATCCCTGTCCTGCCCTTTCCCGTTTAAAACTCGTATGCCGTCTTAAAAAAAAAAAAAAAAAAAAAAGACAAGCCAAAAGTCTTCAGGGCCTGCTCTTGGGCTGAGTATCTGTGTGCATGCATGGCAGAAGAACCCACCAGTGATGAGAGTGGGGAGTGCTCACTCACTCAGGCTCCCCCTCTAGTCACCAGAATGGAGGTGGGCAAACAGTGGGCATGCTTATAACCAGACACACACATACACAAAAAAGAAGAAAATTAGAACAAAGCAAAACTGATAAAGGTCCACCTTTGCTCCAAGGTTCCTGCGGCATTATTCCGAGGTGTTTCTGCTCCCCCGTTTGTCTTGTCTTTTGGTCTCGCACAATATGTCGTCTCTGGGCCTCCAAGCCTAGCCCGGCAAATTCAAAATTATGTGATTTTTTACTTAAGCTTCAAGTTCCATAATCTGTAGGCCTTAAGACCTTCAAAGTATGCCTATCTCTGTGGTTCTGAGTTTTAGAGCTCTGCCCTGGATCTGCTTTGCCTGGTATTCTGTGGTATTTCTGATGGTGAACTTCACTGCACCTCCACCCACTGAGTCCCCAGGCCAGGATCAGGACACACTTTAGCTTTTTAAAAGCAAACAAATAAACAAAAAATATCACTCAGGCATATATAATAATTTACATCTCCAAAGGGCACATTCTGCAATTCTGCCTCCTGGCCACCAGATCTCAGTCCCTCTCTTCTTAGTCCATGAATCTAGAATCCTCAGCACTCCCCTTCTCCATGCCCCCATATCTACCTCCACCTCTGATGCTGCTGCTTCTCTGGATAAGGTCCTGCATTCTGCTTGTGCACTTCTCTCTTGATGGTCCGAGGGTCCTCTTTCTCTAGACTGTAAGATAAACCACTCCCCTGTTGTTGTAACAAAACTTCTACCTTTACAATTGTGACAGTCACAATGAGTCATGATAACAATGATTCACTATTGAATCTTATGAATTTTATCCCTATATCTTTTCACCAGACCCATGTAGACAAGATGCCAGCTATTCAGTGGGGACTCTTTCTTTCCGCCCCCATAGTCTTAAACTAAACTCCCTCTTGAAATCTTGTAAGCCAGTCACTTCGTGCCTTTATTGCCCCCTCATTTTAG
>NW_006408626.1:4514919-4530120 GCF_000296735.1 Chrysochloris asiatica
CCACTCAAGTGTCTATTTTACAATAGTAGGCAAGGGAAACTAATATTCATAAGGCAGTCAAGGATTTTACTACTCTTTACCCTCTTCAAGCTATACCTAGATCCCTGTATCCCAGAGCCCTATTGTTCCAAGGTTGAGTATGCATCACTACTTATCTCTAACCTACTAGACCATGCAAACCTGTCTCAGTGGTATCTATCTTGTTCTTCTGCCTCCTCCCTGCCTTATGTATTGCCCACCCCAACCCCATTGTGGTTACCTTATATTCCATTAGTTCTATCCTCCATTTAAGACAGTCTATTTTATCCTATAATCTACCTGACCTTCCAACCACCTGGGTCTCTGATCCTCTGTGTTTAACCTTCTTTCACACTGTAATTGTTTTGATCATAGACTGGCCTCCCAGATCTGTTCTTATTATTTTATTCTGTTCTTGACTCTTCCATTTGTTGATTGCATTCAGGATGATGCTGCCACGTATGTCATTCTGTAGTTGTTGCTTGTTCTTGTTGGTTCTCAGTCCATAGAACTTCCTTTAGGATGTTTTTCATAGCAGGGTTGGCTTTGGCAAAATCTCTTAGCTTCTGTTTATCCTGGAATGTTTTGATTACACCATCATATTTGATTGACAGCTCTGTTGGGTAGAGGATTCTTGCGTGGCAAGTTTTTTCTTGCAGGATTTTTTATATGTCTCCCCATTGCCTTCTTGCCTATATGGTTTCTGTTGAGAAATCCAAGCTTAATATGATTTGCTTGCCTTTGTATATTACACTTCTCTTTTCCCTAGCTGCTTTCAAGATTCTGTCCTTATCTCTGATTTTGGAGATCTTGATTATTATATGTCTTGGTGATTATCTTTTATGATCTATGCTTCCTGGTGTTCGCTGAGCTTCTTGAATGCATATCTTTTCACTTTTCAGGATGTTAGGAAATTTTTCTTCCAAAAGCTCTTCAACTATCTCCTCTGGACTTGTGTGATTGTTGCTGCTCGTGTGATTGTTCTTGTTCCAGAACAGCAATAATTCTTAAGTTATTCCTCTTCATGTTATCTAACATGAATCTTAGACCTTCTTTAGGGTTTTTTTGTTTGTTTTTTTTTTAATCCTTTTTTGTGTTTGCTCTTCTGGTTTAGTAGTGTTGAGAGGTTTATCTTCTAGCTTACTAGTTCTGGCTTTTATCTCTTCAGTTCTACTCCTTTGCCCTTTCAGCGTATTGTTCATTTCTGCTATTCTATTAATCATTTGGGTCTCTTTCTGTGGTTTTGAATTGTTTCCAATGCTGTATCTATCATTTGATTGTTACTGTAGTGCTTTCCTGACTTCTTCCTTGTTGTTCTCAATTCCATTGTATAGTGTTTTGACACATTTTATAAGCATTTTTAGGAATTCCTTCTCAGGCATTTCCAAAGCCTGCCCATCTTCCAGTATAGAGTGTAGGTCTACTTCCAGCTCATTTGCCTCAGTCACTTTATCTCATTTCTGGACCTGTGCAGATATGGTCATCTGATTCTCTTTTTTCAGCATATTAAGGGGTTATCTGTGGCCTTAATTCTTAGATGGGTGTGTATTTTGATATTTTTTATGCTTTCTGATTGCCTCCAGGTATATGTGATCAAGAATTGGGTTACCCTTTTCACTCTTCTCCTTGAGAAATTTCAAGATGCCACTGTTGGTTGTTTTGACATAATTTTTAGGATTTAATTTTCAGCCTATTTCCTTTTTTGTCTGCTTGTCCCGCTCCACAATCCCCATTCAGGGCTTTTTTCTAGTTATAAACAGTTCAGTGCCAGCTGTGGCCATTTGGTTTTAAGTGGAAACTGTCTCTTTAAATTTTGAGGAGATCTGTGTGCATGCATAATAAAATCCTCCGAGGGTGGGGCTGGGGTGTCAACTAGCTCAGGCACCCCTATAGTCACCAAAATGGAGGTACACAGACGGCAAGGTACCAATGAATAGATACCAAAAGAAAAGAATGTCCACACCTTATCGCCACGGTTCTGTCAAGCATCCGTGGCTCCTCTGATCCTTCCCCCTGCTTGGTCTCATCCAAGATGGTGGCTCCAGGAACAGCTGAGCATCTGAGTTAGAAAGCAATGGATTTCTTGCTTCTGCTACAAATTCCCCTAGCTGTAAGCCTCCCAACCTTCTAAATATTCCTATATATGTGGTTCAGAGTTCTGGCACCATCCCCTGAGCCTGCTTATTCCTGTATTCTGTGTTGTTGCTGACGGAGTTCCTTACTGCACTTCCACCAGATCTGCCATCTTGTTTGTTTTCTCCAATTGATTTTTGTATGTTGATCTTATACCCTCCTACTGAGTCTTTGGGGTTTTCTTTGTATAAGATCATATCATCTGCAAATAAGGAGAGTTTCACTTCCTCTTTGCAATTTGGATGCCTTTAATTTCTCTATCATGCTGTATAGCTCTGCCTAAAACTTCCAGCACAATATTAAACAGGAGTGGTGATAAAAGGGCATCCTTGTCTGGTTCCTGTTCACAGGGGGGAAGGCTTTCAGTTTCTCTCCATTGAGAGTGATGTATGTAGGCTCTTGGTTTTGTATATATGTTCCTGATTATGTTGATGAATTTCCCTTCAATTCCTACTATGTTGACTGTTTTTATCAGGAATGGATGTTGGATTTTGTCATATGCCTTTTCTGTATCAATCGATATGATCATGTGGTTCTTTTCCTTTTTCTTATCGGACTGCAAACCTTAAGGTCAGCGGTTTGAAACTACCAGCCGCTCTGCGGGAGAAAGATGAGGCTTTCTACTCCCATAAAGATTTACACCCTCGGAAACCCTGTACAGGGCCGCTATGGGTCGGAACCGACTCGATGGCACTTAACAACAACAACAACAAATGATGGATTATGTTGATTGTTTTCCTAATGATGAACCATCCTTGCATCACTTTTATGAAACCCACTTGGTTATGATGTATTACTTCTTTGATGTTCTGTTTGATTCTGTTTGGTAGGATTTTGTTGAGAATTTTTGTGTCTATGTTCATGAGGGATATTGGTCTATAGTTTTCTTTTTTAGTGCTGTCCTTACCTGGTTTGGGTATGAGGGTTATGCTTCCTTCATAAAAAGTGTTAGGGAGTTTTCCATCATCTTCTATGTCCTGGAATAATTTGAGTACAACTGGTGACAATTCTTCCCTGAATGTTTAGTAGAAACTCACCTGTGAAGCCATCTGGGCCTGGGTTTTTCTTGGTTGGAAGTTTTTGATGACCCGGTCAATTTCTTATTTTGTTATCAGTTTATTCAAGTTTTCTACGTCATTCTGAGTAAGTTTAGGTAGGTTGCGTTTTTCTAGAAATATATCCATCTCATCTAAGTTTTCAAATTTATTGGAGTACAGCTCTTCATAGTATTTTGTTATTACCTTTTGATTTCATTTGGTTCTGTTGTGACTTCACCCATGTGGTTTCTAATACAATTTATTTTTGTCCTCTCCCTCTTTCCTTTAGTTTGTTTTGCCAATAGTCTGTCAATTTTATTAATCCTTAAAAAAAAAAAACACAGCTTCTTGTCCTCTTGATTCACTCTATAGTTTTTTGGTTTTCCACTTCGTTTATTTCTGCTCTTATCTTTATTATTTCCTTTCTTTTGGTATCTGTAGGTTCCCTCTGCTGGTCTGTTTCTAATTGTTGAAGATGCTGTGTTAATGTGTTGATTTTGGTTCTTTCTTATTTATGATGTGCACATTTATCGCAATAAATTGTCCTCTCACACTGCTTTCACTGTGTCCCAAAGATTTTGGTATGGTGTGTTTCATTCTCATTTGTTTTCAGGAACTTTGTGAATTCACGTTTAATTTCTGCTTTTACCCAATTGCTTTTCAGCATGGTGTTGTTCAGTTTCCATGTATTCGATTTTGTCCTTTGGTCTTCTTATTGTTGATTTTTAGTTTTATAGCATTGTGGTCTGAAAAGATGCTCTGTAGAATTTTTATGCTCGTAAATTATGGAGGCTTGCTTTGTGACCTAACACATGGTCACTTCTGGAAAATGTTCCATGCACACTGGAGAAGAATATGTAATGTGCTGTTGTTGGATTGAATGCTCTGTATACATCTATTAGGTCAAGTTGGTTGATTGTGTTGTTTAGTTCCTCTGTAGCTTTGTTGAGTTTCTTTCTGGTTGTTCTGTCCCTTTTTGAGAGTGGTGTGTTAAAATATCCCACTATAATTGTAGATTTATCATTTCTTTCTTCAATTCCAGTAAGGTTTGCTTCATGTATCTTTCTGCTCTTTGGGAGCACATATATTTATTATGGTTATGTTGTCTTGCTCAACTGACGCTTTGATCATGAGATAGTGTCCTTCTTTGTCTCTTATGCTGGTTTTTATCTTAAAGTTTACTTTGTTGAAGATTAGTATTGCCACTTCTGCTTTTTTATTATTGAGGTTAGCTTGGTAAATTTTTTCCCATCCTTTAACTTTTAGTCTGTTTTTGTCTTTGTGTGTAAGGTGTGTCTCCTGCAGGCAGCATATTGATGGGTCTTATTTTCTTATCCATTCTGCCACTCTCTGTGTCTTACTGGTGCATTCAATCCATTGACATTCAATGTAATTATCGATAGGTATGAATTGATTGTCATTATGTTACTTTTTTGGTGGTGCTGTTTGTTCTTTTGTTCTGCATTCCTTCTTGTGTTGGGTTTGTGTTTTTTGTCGGTTTCTTAGTTTCCATGTTCACTTGTTCTGCTTGGGAATTAATTTTTATGATATGTTGTGAAGTATTAGCTCTCTTTGGGGTTACCTTGTAGTCTAATTTTTCTCTGCATTTAAGATACTCCATTGTATCCTGTAATTTACCTGGCATCCTTGCCACCTGCGTCTCTGTTGCTATGTTTGTCCCTTCTTTGACATTGATATATTTTTGGTCTTCAGTTGATCTCCTAGCTCTGAGTTTGTTGTAGTCTTGTTCTGTTGTTGGACTCTGCTATCTGTTGACAGAGTTTCAGGTGGTGTTGTAACACCTGACAATCTCTGTTTGTTGTCTGTTCTTTTTGGTTTTCAGTCCACAGAATTCCCTTTAGAATGTTTTGAAGTGCTAATTGGTTTTGATAAAAAATCTCTCAGATTCTGGTTATCCTGGAATGTTTTGATTACACCATCATATTTGATAGTTTTGGTGGATAGATAATTCTTGGTTGGCAGTTTTTTTTCTTGCAGGACTTTGTGTATGTCTCCCCATTGCCTTTTTGCCTGCATGGTTTGTTGTGAATTAGTCTGAGCTTAATCTAATTTGCTTGCCTTTATAAGTGACATTTCTCTTCTCCCTGGCCACTTTTAGTATTCTTTCCTTGTCTTTGATTTTGGAGAGTTTGATTGTTATATGAATGACCTGGAGACTTTCTTTTGGGGTCTCTTCTTCCTGGTGTACGTTCAGCTTCTTGAATGTTTATCTTATCATCTTTCAAGATGTTAAGGAAATTTTCTTCCAGAAGCTCTTCAACTATCTCCTCCGTGGACTTCTTTGATGCTTCTTGTTCCGGAATGTCAATAATTCTTACATTATTCCTCTTCATGTTATTCAGCATGAATCTTAGACTCTCTTCAGATTGTTTCATCCTTTTAGCTGCTTACTCTTCTATCTTGGCAGTATTGTCTTCCAGATCACTAGTTCTGGTTTCCATCTCTTCTCATCTGTTCTTGTCCCCTTTCAGCATATTGTCCATTTCTGGTATCTTATTATTGATCATCTGGACATCTTTTTGCAGGTTTTGAATTGTTTCCAATGCTGTATCAATCTTATTTGATTGCTCCTGTAGTACTTTCCTTACTTATTCCTTGTTTTTCCTCCACCCCTTTTCGGAGCATTTGAATTTGTTTCTATATCATTCTTCTGAATTCCTTCTCAGGTATATCCTTCTCAGGTATAACCTGATCTTCCTCCTCTATAAAGCCTTTGTCTGTCTCCAGTTCATCTGCATCAGCTACTCTCTTCTGTTTTGGGGTGTGCTTTGATAAGGTTTGTTGTTTCTTAGTCATCATGATTATTATTTTATTATTTTTAAGCTTAAGTGAATGCTTGAACGTTAGTTGTTTGATTACTGGGTGTCTCTTGCTGAATATGATCAGGAGGTAGGCTTCCCTTATCCCATGTAATGCTTAGTGGGTGTTGATGGGTCTTGATTACTGGGTGTCTCTTGCTGAATATGATCAGGAGGTAGGCTTCCCTTATCCCATGTAATGCTTAGTGGGTGTTGATGGGTCTTGTCTCAGTAGTATAATATAATGGGGTATGCTTATAGCTTGGCTATATGGTCACAATTGTTGCCTCTTAGGTAATGTAGGGAAGAAAATCTCCCACCTCCAGGAAAGATGTGTGATCAAAAGGACCAAAAGCATAGATAAAAATCACCACTTTGGATCAGAAATGAAGCTGTGGACCACTGTCCCATGCTACACTGTCAGTGTGTGTGTATTAGAAGCCTCCAGCAGGGGGTGGGGGTGACCACTCTCTGAGGCCCCTCCTCTACTCACTACCATATAGGTGTGCAGGTAGATTTTGGGGCGTTAATGTGAGAAAGATCATCTGCTATTTTTGTCTCTGAAGGTCAGTTATCTGCGTGTGCTCAGCGCAAATCTCGGGATGGTTGAGTCCTGTTATGCTGGGGTTTTACAAATTGCTTTCAATTGGTCCTGCTCAGGGAGCTTGGGCAGCACAGTGGTCACAGATTGCAAGGACAAAAGCTGGAAATTCCAAGCTGCTACCTGGGAGAAAGGTGAGGTGCCTGGTCCCTGCTCACTCAGACCGCCAGCCTCAGAACCCTGCAGAGGTTGCTTGTGGTCAGACCCTGTTCTGAGCTGCACTGGTGCGAGACATTCAGCTGGGGAGTTTTGGGTCTGTGGGGGACATTGTAAATCACTGACAAACTCCCTCTCTCTGTACAGTGGTAAAACTGTCCCGCCTTATGTCTGGGCTGAGAAATGAAGTTGGGTCAGGGAGAGAAATGAGTAGTTTCCCACTTCTCTTTTTCTTTTTTGTGTGTGCTGAAAGTGCCGCTTTCTGTGCTGGACAGGGTAGTCAGCAAGGGAGTCCAGTCTCTAGATTACTAAATTGCAGGTATTTACCTTAATACCGTGATTTTTTTTTCACTTGCAAATATGGTAAACTGACATCCTGGATTTTATGGTAGATCCAGAGCTCTGGAGTTTTTCTATGAGCACTTCCTTTGTGAGATCCCCCTCCATTCTCACTGGAGTGTACTCTACCTGGTTTTTGGTGGCTGTAGCCTCAACTGGAAGTCCCATAATTTTCTTTCTTAGTGATGACCTTCTCTGGTTTTCATTTGAGGGTTATGCTTGCTTCATAAAATGTATTAGTAAATTTTCCATCTCCTCAATATTCTGGAATAATCTGAGTAGAATTGGTGACAGCTCTTCCCTAAATGTGTGGTAGAACTCACCCTTGAAGCCATTTGGGCCTAGACTTTTTTGATGACCTGATCAATTTCTTCTTTTGTAATCGGTCTGTCAGCTCTTCTACTTTACTTTGTGGTAAGTTTAGGTAGGTCATGCTTTTCTAAAATGTATCCATCTCTTCTAAGTTTTCAAATTTGTTGGAGACAACTTTTCATAGTATTCTGTTACTATCCTTTTGATTTCCTTTGGTTCTATTGTGACATCACATGTGTGGTTTCTAATGCAAGTTATTTGTGTCTTCTCACTCTTTTCTTTTGTTAGGTTTTCTAGTCATCTGTCAATTTTGTTAATCCTTTCAATGAACCAGCTTCTTGTCCTGTCGATTCTTTCTATAGTTTTTCTGTTTTCGGTCTCATTTTTTCCTGCTCTAATCTGTATTTATTTTCTTTTGGTGGCTGTAGGTTCCCTCTGTTGGTCTGTTTCTAATTGTTGTAGATGCTGTGTAAATGTGTTAATTTTGGTTCCTTCTGCTTTTTGACTGTGTGCATTTATTGCAATAAATTGTCCTCTCAGCACCACTTTTGCTGTGTCCCAAAGATTTTGGTATGTTACATTTTCATTCTCATTTGTTTCTGGGAACTTTGTGAATTCACGTTTAATTTCTTCTACCAGTCCTTTTCAGCAGGGTGTTATTCAGTTTCCATGTATTTGACTTGATTTTGTTGGTCTTCTTATTGCTTATTTCTAATTTGATAGCATTGTGTCTGACAAGATGCTTTGTAATATTTTGATATTTGTGAATTTATGGAGGTTTGTTGTGCGGCCTAATACATGGTCTATTCTTGAGAATGTTCCATGTGCACTGGAAAAAAATGTGTATTTTGCTGTTGTTGGGTTGAATGCTCTGTACACATCAATGAGGTCCAGTTGGCTGATTGTATTGTTTAGTTCTTCTGTGTCTTTGTCAAGTTTCTTTCTGGTTGTTCTATCAATTTTTGAAAGCAGTGTATTAAAATCACCCCCATTACTGTAGTTTCATCTATTTCTTTCTTCAAATCTATTAGAGTTTGCTTTATATATTTTGGAGCTTTTTCATTGGGAGCATAGATATTTATTATGGTTATTTCATCTTAGTTGTCCCTTTAATCATGAGATAATGTCCATCTTTATTATGCTGGGTTTTGCCTTAAAGTTTATTTTATCAGAGATTAGTACTGCCACTCCTGTTTTTCTTTTTTTTTTTTTTTAATTATTATTATTGCAATTAGCTTGGTATATCTTTTTCCATCCTTTGAATTTTATCTGTTTTTGTTTCTGTGTGTAAAGTATGTCTCTTGCAGACAGCATATTGAAGAATCCTGTTTTCTTATCCATTCTGCCACCCTTTGTCTCTTAAGTGGTGTATTTAATCTGTTTTCATTCAGTGTAATTATTGATAGGTATGGATTAATTGCTGCCATTATGTTTGTTTTTTTACAGTGTTGCTGCTTTCTTTGTTCTGCATGTCCTCCTGTGCTGAGTTCATGGGTTTTGTGTTCTTTCTTGTGAGTTTCCTCATATTTTTAATGTTTCCATGTTCTTGCATTTTCATTTTCTTGGCATGTTGTGAAGTGTTAATTTTCTTTGACATTATCTTATAGTCCATTAACTTTCCCTCCATATAGTGCAGTCTATTTTATCCTGTAATCAACCTGACCTTCTCACCATCTGGATGTATTACTACATGTTTACCTTCTTTCACATTGTAATTGTTTTGATCATAGACTGACCTCCCAGATTCTCTGAATTTGTTCTTATAATTTTGTTCTGTTCTTCACTCTTCCTTCTGTCAATTTAGTTCTGGGAGGTGCTGCCATTTATGTCAATCTCTGGTTGTTTTCTGCTCTTGGTTTTCAATCCACAGAACTTTCTTTAGGATGTTTTGTAGCACAGGGTTGACTTTGGAAAAATCCTGGAATGTTTTGATTACACCACCATATTTGAATGATAGCTTTGCTGGATAAAGGATTCTTGGTTGACAGTTCGTTTTTGGTTTTTTTTTTTCTTTTCAGAGTTTTATATATGTCTCCCCACTATCTTCTTGTCTGCATGGTTTCTGCTGAGAGATCCGAGCTTAATCTGACTTGCTTGCCTTCGTATGAAACACTTGTGCTTTCCCTAGCTGTTTTCAGGATTGTCTCCTTATCTTTGATTTCGGAGAGATTGATTATTATATGTCTCAGTGTTTTTCTTTTTGGGTCTGTCCTTCCTGGGTTTCATTGAGCTTCTTCAATATTTATCTTTCCACTTCTCAGGATGTTAGAGATTCTTCCAGGAGTTCTTCAACTATTTTCTCTGTGGACTTGTGTGGTTCTTCCTGTTCCAGAATGCCGATAATTCTTTTTATTCCTCTTCATGTTATCCAACATGAATCTTAGACCTTGTTCAAAATTTTTTTCCCCTTTTTTCTGCTTTTTCTATCTTAGTGGTATTAAGAAATTTGTCTTCCAGCTTACTGGTTCTGCCTTCCATCTCTTCTATTCTGCTCCTTTGCCTTTCAGTGTATTGTCTATTTCTGATATTCTATTATTGATCATTTGGACCTCTTTCTGTAGGTTTAGAATTGTTTCCAATGCTGTATCATCTGATTTGATTGTTTCTGTAGTGCTTTCCTGAATTTTTCCTTATTTTTCTCAACTCCATTGTAAAGTGTTTTCAAATGTTTTATAATCAATTTTCTGAATTTCTTCTCTGGCATTTCCAAGGCCTGCCCTCCTTCCAAAATATAGTCCAGGTCTACCTTTAGGTCATTTGTCTCAGACATTTTATCTTGTTTCTGGACATGTGTGATATGGTCATCTGCTTTTACTTCTTGAACATGTTTAATCTGTGGTCTTAATACTTAATACAGAGTGTGTTTTGGTATTTTTTATGCTTTCTGATTGCCTCCAGGTTGATGTGATCTGTGGGATTCCCTTTTCACTTTTCACTCTTCTTATTGCTTAACTCAGAGTAACTTTTGCAGATGTTGTATGCCTTCCTGGTATATGGCAATTGGTTCTTGCCTGGATTGTGGGGTTTTATAAGATGTAATTGTAGCTTGAGTATATGGCAGCAATTGTTGTCTCTTCTTGGGTAATATATGGAGAGAAAGAGTCCTTCAAATGTATAAGGGGGAATAAAAACTAACAGCAAAGAAATAAGAAAGAAGAAACTACAACAACAACAAAAAATATTGGATACTGTAGTCTATAATCACATAAAGGGTGGGAGGGAGAGAAGAAAAAAAAAAAAATCTGTAGCCTGATATGAGTATGCTATTAATATTGTCTTTCAGCTTCTTGCCTTGAATGCTGCCTGATAAATGTTTAAGATGCCACTGCTGGTTGTTATGCTGTACCTCAGGATTTAATTTTCGGCCTGTTTTGTTTTTAAACTATCTCTCCCTCTCTACACCCCTTGTTCTCACCTTTTCCCCATTAATAAACAGTTCTGGGCTAGCTGTTGAGCTGCCTGTCTCTTTAAATGCTGAGAGTATCTCTGCACATGCATGGCAATAAGAACCCAACAGTGGTGGGGGTGGGGAGTATCCACTCACTTAGGCACCCCCTCTAGTCACCAAAATGGAGGTGGACAAACATTGGGGAGCCAATGAACAGATACAAAAAAAAAATCAGAACAAAGCAAAATCGACAAAGTATTTTGTCTACTTTGCTCCTAGGTTCCCGTGGCATTATTCCATGGTCAGTCTGCTTGCTCCCCTGCTTGGTCTTGCTGTTTGGTCTCCCCCAAGTTGTTGGTTCTGAACCACTGAGCAGTTTCTAAAGTATGTGATTTCTTATTTCTGCTACAATTTCCACTAATGATAAGCCTTCAAACTTTTTAAACATTCCTAGATAAGTAGTTCAGATTTTTGGAGCTCTGCCCTGAACTTGCTTCATCTGGTATTTTGTGATATTGCTGATGGAGATCTTCATTGCACCTCTACCCTATCTGCCATCAAGCCCAGCCTCTCAAGTTGAGTTTTGGGGAAACTTGAATTGTGTGAGAAGGGAATGGAATATAACTAGTCTACCAATACTCTCTACCTTCTGAATAATATGTTCTTTCCCTTCACTTTTCCAATCTTTGCCTTTTCATTCAATTCCTTCTGTTATAGCTTGGGATTATTTCTTTGCCTAGGCACATCAACATATGTATCTCATTTAATTCTAATGAGGCTATGAGGTTGGTATAAGTATCCTAATTTTTTATACATAGAGAAAATTTGAATGGAAAGAAGTTACATACTTTACTAAGGTGGAACAACTATAAATTATAGTGGAGTCAGGATTGGTGTTTGTTTCTTCCTATTTCAATGGTTGTATCTTTTCCATGAAAGTACTTTGCAATCATGTATTTTGATTGATCTTTCCTAGTTGACTTATGGTATATTTTAAACTTAGCTAATTCTCTCATTAAACTGTGAAGACAGTTTGAAGTTATCCTACTTCATATTTTTAAACTACTTTCTAAAATATGACAGGGCTAATTTTCAAAACTTTCCTCACTGCTAACTAAACACTGTCCAAATATTAATCAGATTTAAATACTTGGCTAATAAAATAGCCAAGTACAGGCCTGCAGCTCATTTAAATAACTTTACCAAGCCTGAGAAGAAACACAACCACCTAATAATCATGTCTGTTACTCCCTGATGACAGAATACCAACTGATATATTTTAGCAAGTACAAACAATGCTGGAAATGCTAGCAGAAACTTGGAATACAGCTACGTGGCCTATCAACTGGAAGAGATCCATACTTACATGGCCATTCCAAAGAATGGTGATCCAGCAGAACATGGAAATTACCTAACAATATCATTAGTATCACATGCTGGAAGAAAATAAGTAAATTTTTACCGAAGACAACAGAAAAAAATGACTATAACAGTAACTACAAGAAATTCAACCTGGATTCAGAAGAGGACATGAAATGAGGTGTATCATTACTGATGTCAGATGAAACTTGGCTGTAAGTAGAGAATATCAGAAAGATATTTTCCTGTTTTATTGACTATGCAAAGGCATTTGACTATATGGGTAACATTTTAAAGAATGGAAATTCTAGGACACGTAATTGTGCTCATGAGGGGCGTATACAAAAAAACCAAGAGACAGCTGTTTCAACAGAACAAGGGGATACCATGTAGTTTAAATTCAGGAAAAGTGTGTATCAGGATTGTATTCCCACCATAGTTATTCAATCTCTATGCTGATCAAATAATCCAAGAAGCTGGACTATATGAAGAAAAATGCAACATTGGGTTAGAAGAAAACTCAAATTTTAACAACCTACAATATACAATATTCAGATGACACAACATTGCTTGCTAAAAACAGATGACTTGAAACACTTTCTGATGCAAGTCAACGAGTACAGTAATCAGTATGAATTACAACTCAGAATAAAGAAACCAATGAGCAAAACCATGTAAACTGAGAAAATATTGACATTGTTAAGATTTCATTCTACTTGGATCCATAATTAACACCCAGGGAAGCAACAATCAAGAAATCAAGTATTATACTGCATTAGGCAAATCTACTGCAAAAGATCTCTTTTAAATGTTTAAAGGCAAAGATATTGTCACTTTAAGGACTAGATGTGCCTGACTCAAGTCATGGTATTTTAATTCACCTCTTATTCACTCACCAGCTTTCTCATGCATAAGGAAGAACTGATGGAATTGAATTATGGTGTTGGCCAAAAATATTGAAATATACAACGAACTGTCAAAAGAATCAACAAATCTATGTTTGAAGAAGACAGACAGAATTTTCCCTAGAATATGAATGGTAAGACTTCGTCTCACTTACTTTGGCAAACTTACCATAAGGGACAGGTCCTTGGAAAAGGATATCATGCTTAGTAAAATAGAAAGTGAAAAAAAGAAAGGCCTTCAACCAGATGGATTGATACAGTGACTGTAGCAATGAATTCAAACCTAGGCATGAGTGTAAGAATGGTATAGGACCAGTGGTGTTCGTTCTGTTGTACATGTGATGGCTGAGTCAGAACTGATTCAGTGGCATTTAGCAACAACTGTTCGCCTTTCAATAGTAGAGTTGGACAGAAAAACACAAACAATTTTAGCCAAAACAAGGAAAATTAGTTGATTATGAGAAATCCATTAGTGGAAATGTATGAACCTAGACCTTTAGAATCATGAGCCCATTGTTGTTGTTGTTAAGTGCCGTAGAGCTGGTTCTGTCCCATAGCAACCCTGTACAGGGGTTTCCAAGGAGCAGCTGGTGAGCTTGAACCACCAACCTTGCAGTCTAGCCCATTAACCCACAGTGCCACACCAGGACTCCCATGAGCCAATAACTTCTGCAGTTTAATTTCAACAGATGATGCTGTTGTTGCTAGGTTACATTGAAACAGTTCGGACTCATAGCAACCAAATGCACAACAGAACAAAACACTACCTATTCCAGCACAACCCTCATAAGTGTTAGGTTTGAACTCCTGTTGCTGCCACTGTGTTAATATATGACTTCCTGTTTTTCACTGGCACTCCACTTGTTTTTCACTGGCACTCCACTTTTCTAAGAATGATGTCCTTCTCTAGGGACTGGTCCCTTCTGAAACATCCAATATGTGAGAGAAGACATTTCACTATCCTCACTTTTAAGGAGCATTTTGAATGTACTTCTAAGACAGATTGGTTTGTTCTACTGACAGTCCATGGTACTTTTAATATTCTTCTCCAACACCATAATTCAAATGCCTCGATTCTTCTCTAGCCTTCCTTATGCATTGTTCAACTTTCACATACATATGAGATGATTACAAATACCATGATTTGGGTCAGGTGTAACAATCTTCAAAATGACATATTTGTTCTTGAACACTTCAGAAAGTCTTTTGTAGCAGATTTGCCTAATGTAATATGTCATTTGATTTCCTCACTGCTGCTTCCATGAACATTGATTGTGGATGCAAGAAAATTGAAGTATTTGACATTATCAGTATTTTCCCCCATTTAGCATGATGTTTTGAAAACCAAAAAGGAAGAACATGCTCAGCATTTCTCAAGTTGAGGGGACTGAAAACAAAATTCAAGCCTTGACTTTCATTACTGAAAGATTCACTGGGCAAATTATTGAATGATGCAGAAAGCATCAAGATAAGTTGGAAGGAATACACAGAGTCACTGTACCAAAAGGAAATGGTTAATGTTCAACCATTTCAGGAGGTAGCATATGATCGAGAGCCAATGATTTTGAAGGAGGAAGTCCAACGTGCATTGAAGGAATTCACAAAGAACAAGGTACCAGGAATTGATGGAATAAAAATTGAAATCTTTCAAGAAAGTGAGGTGGCACAGGAGGCACTCACTCACCTCTGCCAAGAAATTTGGAAGACAACTATCTGGCCAACTGATTGGAAGAAATCCATATTTGTGCCCATTCCAAAGAGAAGTGACCCAACGGAATGAGGAAATCATCGGACAATCTCTTTGATATTGCATGCGAGTAAAGTTTTACTAAAGGTAATACAGAAATGGCTTCAAGCCAGAGAACTTTCAGAGGTTCAAGCTGGATTCAGAAGAGGCCGTGGAACGAGAGATATCATTTTTGATGTCTGATGGATCTTGGTTGAAATTAGAGAATATCTGAAAGATGTTTATCTGTGCTTTATTGACTATGCAAAGGCTTTTGATTGTGTGGATCATGACAAGCTATTGACAACATTATGAAGTATGAGTATTCCAGAACACTTAATTGTGCTCATGAGGAATCTGTATCTGGACCAAGAAGCAGTTGTTCGAACAGAACATGGGAACACTGAA
>NW_006408626.1:4530510-4536548 GCF_000296735.1 Chrysochloris asiatica
AGGTGCACCTGACCCAAGCCATGGTATTTTCAATAACCTCATATGCATGCAAAAGCTGGACAGTGACTAAGGAAGACCATAGAAGAATTGATGCTTTTGAGTTATGGTGTTGAAGGAGAATATTAAAAGTGCAGCCAGAGTGCTCTTTGAAGGCCAAGATGGCTAAACTTCATCTCTCATACTTAGGAGGGACCCATCACTGGAGAAGGATATCATGTTTGGTAAGTGGAGGAAGACCCCCAACAAATGGATTGGCCAAGTGGCAGCATCGATGCACTCAAGTATCACAACAGTAGTAAGGTTGGCCCAGGATCAGGCAGTGTTTTGTACTGCTGTGCGTAGGGTCGCTATGAGTCAGTACCAACTTGATGGCACCTAACAACAACAAGAAGCATGATGTTATTTATTTGTCCAGTTTTTCAAATTCTTTTCTTTACATTGAAGTACAATCCCTATTGAAGACTGTCATCTTTGATCATCCGTAATTATTTAAAGTCCTCTTCAGTTTCAGCAAGTAAAGTAGTGTCATCTTCAGGTTGTTAATGAGTCTTCCTCCAAGCCTTATGCCATATTTTTCTTCATAGACTACAGCTTCTCAGATTATTTGCTTAGTGTACAGATTGAATAAATATGGTGCTGAAAGGATGCAATCCTGACGTACACCTTCCCTGATTTTAAACCATTCAGTATCCTCTTGTTCTGTTCTAACAAGTATCTCTTGGTCTATGAACACATGTCCTCATGAGCACAATTGAGTGTTCTAGAATACCCATTCTTCACAATATTTTCCATAGTATTTTTATTATCTACATAGTCAAATGTCATTGCATAGTTAATAAAGCACAAGTAAAAACATTTCTGGTATTTTCCACTTTCAGTGAAATTCTGTCAGTAATCATATCCCTCATTCCATGTCCTCTTCTGAATCTGGCTTGAATTTCTGGCAACTCCCTGATCATGTATCACTGCCATCATTTTTTTATTTACTTCTATGAGATATTAATGATATTGCTCAATGACTTCCACATTCCATTGAGTTACCTTTGTTTGGAAATGGGCACAAATATGGATCAGTTCCAATCAGTTGGCCAGGTAGCTGTCTTCCAAATTTCTTGACATAGATGAGTTAGCATCTCCAGTGCTCTATAAATATGTTGAAACATTTCAATTTGTATTCCATCAATTCCTGGAGCCATGTTTTTCACCAATGCCTCAGGGCAGCTTGGACTTCTTGCTTTAATACCACCAGTTCTTGATCATATGTTACCTCTTGAAATATTTAAGCACTGACAAATTATTTTTGTTACAAGGATCCTATGTATTCTTTCCATCTTATTTTGCTGTTTCCAGGCCAGGGTCATTCAATATTTTGTCCCTGTTGTTGTTATGTGCTGTCAAATCAATTTGGACTCATTGCAACCCTGTATAGAGTTTCCAAGGAGTGGCTGGTTTGAACCTCCCACTCTGTGGTTAGCAGCCCAACGCTTATTCTACAGTACCACACCAAGACTCCATTTTGCCCATAGAATCTTTCAATATTGCAACTTGAAGCTTGAATATGTTTTTCAGTTCTTTCAGCTTGAGAAAGGCTGGAAATATTGAAAATGCTCTTCTCTTTTTGTTTTCTAACTCCAGAGCAACAGAAATAGCAATATATATTTTACTTTTTAACTTCCTAAAGCACAAAAAAAGGAAGACAAATGAAATGCATGTATTATGCTTATTTCAAATAAAGTTCCACAGTGTTCCATCTGTAATACCAGCATTAATCCATCTCTAAACCCAGGAGCCTTTAGTTGAGACCCCAAGGAAAGCCTAAGTAATGTGCACAGAAATTGCCCTTTCAAAACTCACAAATGAAATTACAGAATCCTGAGAATGGATTAGGAATTAGACTTCAAACAAATCCCCAATTTGTGGCTTTAAACATACAAAGGAGTTTTTTGTTTTGTTTTGTTTTGTTTTTTTAATGCCTAAGTAGTATTGAATGTAACTATCTAAGTCATTTCATGCTTTATTTAATCTCAACCTGTGTTTTTCATCTGTGTGGTAAAATCACACAGACATATAAAAAGGAGCTATGTGGGATCGGCCTGAAGAAACCCCAAAACAATGCAAGGGAAATTAAATATAGCAAAGATGTATTAGTGAAAATTACCTAAAATGTTGTCATTAACTAAAAAGTTTTTATTTGCAAAAGAATTCTCTCTGGGTTGCTTTAGATGGCATTCCCTTGAGTACCTCTAAATTAGATAAATAGATTAGATTAGGATACAGGCAAGCTATCAGAAATGACAGCTAATAGATCAATCAGAAATTAAGATAAAGCATCTACAAAATAACATAAATCATAAGAACTTTAATTTGATTTAGAAAATTTCAGTGTTCAATTTTCATAAATATGGACATAATCTAAAAGAAAGTATTTTTTATATATAAATAAGCTATAGGACATCTAGGAGTGGTAGATAGATAGATAAATAGGTATATATAGAGAGAGATAAGAAATCAGTGTTTCAGACTAAGGAAAGTCAGAATTCTAGTTAGAAAAAAGTAACTGTAGGAGTCCTTCACCTTATATAGCAGATAGATTAATAAAAATATATATATGAATCATGATTATGTGAATTAAACATACTATATGGCTGGCAATGCAGTCTTCATTTAAAGACAATCTCTGGGTAAGTTCTTTACCAAAAACAATTAACTGCCTCCTCATTTAGCTGTGTTGTCAATTCTCTATTCAATAAATAATGATAGAGTACCAACCATGTTTCAGACACCAAATCTGTAATACTGAACACGGAAGACATGGTCCTGTAGTCAAGTGACTTAGAGTTTACACACAGAGAAAACAAGTAAATGAACATGTTTAAGAATTACAAAATGTGCTGAGTGCTATGAAGGAAATAAACATAATGTGTGATGGAGAGTAACTGGGACCTATTTTAGATCAGATAAATAAAGACGGCTTCCTGAGAAGCGTAGCATCTATTGAACTAAGATCTGAAAGCTAAGAAGTATTCTGACCAGTACTCAGAAAGAGAATAAGAATATGTGTATTTGGAGGTTATATTCAGGGTAGAAGGAAGAGAGTTTAAAGACCCTGAAAGGTAAAGAAACCTGAAAGAAGACTGAAAACCAGCAAGGAAAGGGTGAGGGGCCAGAGAAATGAGTTTGGAGTATAAACCAATCCAGGTTTCTGAAAAATCACTCAGATTGCGATGTGAAGAATTGATTAAAGAAGGGCAGCAAAGAAATCAGGTATATGTTAAAAAAGATGAAGGTGACTCATTGGGTGCACTGGAAAATAGACATAAATATTTAGACATGAAAATAGAAATAACTGGGTTGTTGATGGATTGGACATGAAGCTTGATAAAGAAGTTTGTATCAGATATCCTGGTGTGGTGCTGTGGGTTAATGCTCCAGACTGCAAAGCTGTTTGAACTGTAAGGTCGGCAGTTCAAGCCACCAGCTGCTCCTTGTAAACCCTGTATAGGATCTCTATGGGTTAGAACCGACTCAGTGTTACTAAACAACAATCAGATATCTAATATTTTATCTTAATTTCTAACTAATCTATTAATGTTATTTTGATATAGATGTATATATATCACATATTTTATACATACTTTTACCAATTTTGATATAGATGTATATATATCACATATTTTATACAAACTTTTACCAATTTAATATAAGGATTATATTCTAAAAGTATGTGCTATTTCATTGCACATGAAACTACATTCTAACTCCAGAAGAAATTATATAATCTTTTCATATACAAATACCGAATACCATTCAAAAGAGAATTTCTTTGGTAAAAGTTACTGACACAGGGATATCTGTCATTCTTTCTCTCCATAATATATTTAAAACCCTTATTTCATTTGCATTCCTCATAAAAAGCCTTATTGGTTTGAACATATTTTGTTGTTTTATAAAAAGAACACTGGTTCTTTCATAAAGCTGTCATAAATTGACTGATTAACCCAAAACTGATAAATTCATTTAAATAGGCCGCTGCTTGGAGTAGGACGTTGTAGTACTTTACCTAAATCTAAGAGGCCTAAATGAATACAGAATAGTTGGTGCAATACAAATTATCTAGAAAATCCACTTTTCCATTGTAAAGACAACATAAGAGCAAGAAGAGCAGAATTAAACATTCATATACCATAAGACTAATGACTAACTTTCTGGCCTAACTTAAAAGCTCTAAGATTCAGGAGGAAAAAATTACATGGAAAAAAAAAAAAATTGCTCAGAATGATTCAATCAAGTTTCAAACCCCAGTGGATTAATGCTTGGAATTTTGATTTCCAGAATTTACAAGCCACAAAACAAAACTCATGTAAACATACCAGCTTCAAATTTTTTCCTTTGCTGAAGTTTTCAACAGCTCATGTCAGTTGTCTGGATATTATAGGAATAGAAACATTTGATTTTCTCCCAATATTTCCCAGTGGATCCTCCTGGGCATTGGAGCATACAGAACAGCCAATTACTTTATTACAACACCAGAGTAAACAGCCATGATATTTTCAATAACCTCATATGCATGTAAAAGCTGGACAGTGAATAAGGAAGAGTGTAGAAGAATTGATGCATTTGAGTTATGGTGTTAGAGGAGAATAGTACCATGGGCTGCCTAAAGAACAGATCTGTCTAGGAAGAAGTGCAGCCAAAGTATTCCTTGGAGGCCAGGATAGCCAAACTTCATCTCTCATACTTCGGATATTTTGTCAGGAGGGACTAGTCACTGGAGAAGGATATCATGTTTGGTATGGTGGAGGGTCAGAGAAAAAGAGGAAGAACCCCAATGAAATGGACTGGAAAACTGGCAGCATCAATGGGCTCAAGCGTGGCAACAATTGTGAGGTTGGCCCAGGACCGGGCAGTGTTTCATTCTCTTGTACACAGAGTAACTATGAGTCGGTACCGACTCAATGGCACTTAACAACAACGGCAAATAGTAAACTGCAGATTACTATGGTGCACCTTTACAGGTAACTCAATGACAAACTATCACGATCCCACACAACCCCTCAAGAGTACATAAAGGTACTAGGAAAGACATCACTACAAAAGTTCTTACTTTCACCAGAAACCTGGTTCACGTTTATTACATTGCTGACCCATGTGAAAAATACACGATTCTCTTCCATTCTACTTCTGTTGCTCTCATTTCTTATTAAACTTTTATACCGCACACACAAAGTAAGTGGTGGTCTTCGACTTTTAGGATCATTGTGATTTTTCTTTGTTCAAAAAAAAGTTAAAGTCAGTTGCCATTGATTCATGGTGATCCGTGTGTATCAGAAAAAACTATGCTATGCAGGATGCTCAGTGGCTGATTTTTCAGAAGTAGATCACTAGAACTTTCTTCTGAGATGCCTCAGGATAAATGTAAACATTCTAACTTTTAATTAGCAGCTGAGCTTGTTAGCGGTTTGTTTCATGCATTGAAACAAAATCTGTTGTCATCTCGTTGATTCTGACCCATAGCAATCCTATAGGCCAGAGTAGAGCTGTTCCATCTTGATGGAAGCAGACTGCCACATCTATCTTCCACACAGTGCCTAGTGAGTTCTATCTGCCAACCTTTCAGTGGGTAGCTGAGCACTTCAGCCACTGAGACCTTGGGGAACCTTTTTATTTATATCACACAAATTAAATCTATGTCGCTAACAGTAACCCTATGAAGAGTTTCTCAGGAGCCACTGGTGGGTTTGAATCTGCTGACCTTTCAGTGAGCAGTCCAGTACTTATCCTACAGCTATACCAGGATGCCAAATCTAGGTTGCTGTTGTTGTTGTTAGGTTCTGTCTAGTCAATTCTGGTCATAACAAAATGAAACACTGCCTGGTCATGCACTGTCCTCACAGTATTGTTAAGCTTGAGTCCATGACTGCTACCACTGTGCCAATCTATCCTTGTTGTTGTCAGGTGCCATCGAGTCGGAACCGACTCATAGCGACCCCATGCACAGCAGAACGAAACAATGCTCGATCCTGGGCCAACCTCACCAC
>NW_006408626.1:4538622-4639609 GCF_000296735.1 Chrysochloris asiatica
CAGAAATCTATCATTCGTTCTCCAGCATCATTTCTATCACCAAGTCCAAATCTATCCTATTAGGAGTCTTTCTCTCTTTTTCTCTGACCCTCCACTTAACCTAGCATGATGTCCTTCTGCAGGGACTGGTCCTCCCTGATAATATGTCCAAAGTATGGGAGACAAAGTCTCTACATTCTGGATTCAAAGGAGCATCCTAGCTGTACTTCTTCCAGGAAAGATTGGTTTGTCGTTCTGGAAGTATAAGGCACTTTGAATATTCTTCTCCAACACCATAATTCAATTGTAGTCTTCCTTATTCATTATCCAACTTTCACATGCATATGAGGCTGTTGAGAATATCATAGATTGGGTCAGGCACAATTTAGTTCTCAAACTGACATTTTTACTCTTGAACAGTTTAAAGAGGTCTTGTACAGCAGACTGCCTAATTCAATACCTCATTTGATTTCTTTACTGCTGCTTCCATAAATGTTGTTTTTGGATCCAAGCAAAAAGAAGTCTTTGACAATTTCATCTTTTCTCCATTTATCACGGTATTATTTATTGGCCCAATGGTGAGGATTTTTGTTTTCTTTACATTAAGGTGCAACCCATATTTAGGGCTATAGCCTTTAATCTTCATCAGAGAAAAATTTTAAGTCGTCTTCGCTTTCAGCAAGCAAAGTATCATCTGCATATCACAGGTTGTTAATAAGTCTTCCTCTAATTCTGACACCACATTCTTCTTCATGGAATCAAGCTTCTCAGATTATTTGCTCAGCATACATATTGAATGTGGTGAAAGAATACAACCCTAGTGTACACCTTTCTTGATTTTTAAATAATTTTTAACAACTTAGATTCCCCTTGTTCTTTTCTAACAACTGCCTCTTGGTCTATGCACAGTTTCTCAAGCATTCTGGAACACCCATTATTTGCAATGTTATCCATAGTTTGTCATGATCCACATAGTTGGACACCTTTGCATAGTCAATAAAGCGCAGATAAACATCTTTCTGATATTCTCTGTTTTTAGCCAAGATCCATCTTAATTTAGCAATAATTCTCATTCTGTGTCCCAGCAGTTCCTGTCAATGTACTGTTGAAGTTGTCTTTGAATTATCTTTAGCAAAATTTTACTTGCATGTGATAGATATTGTCTGATGTTTTGCAGGTAAGAAATATATGTTAGCCTCATGAAATTCTTAATATTCCATGTGAGAAAAGACAGATGCTAATGCAAAAGTGATCTATGCCTATTTCCCATTTGAAATTATTTCTTCTCATCCCTTTTAGTTACAAGATATGTTAAGAACTTTGAGGAGTATGTGTCATACTGAAACTAAGGTAGAGATGGTTTCCAGACCCAGCCTCCTCCTGGATCATGTTTAATCTGGATCTCTATTCTCCCTCTGAAGTTCTAGTGTGGTGCTGAAGGTTAATGCACTGCACTGCAAGGTCAATTTGAACCTCAAGGTCAGAGATTCAAACTCACCATTACTCCTTGGAAAGCCTATACAGGGTCACTATGAGTCAGAACCAACTCAATGATAATTAACATTCTCCCTCTGCTCCCACGCCTACCCTCAAATCCTACTTTCCTGCAAGTAACAATTTCTCCTGTATGGGGAGCCATGCCACACTTTAAGATTCAAAGACTATTATGTCCAATACAGTGTAGTTTAGAAGCAGAGATATAGATGGGTATTGGTGTCAAAAGGGAGGGCAATGACTCCATATGATAAGCATTGGACTGTGAATCACAAAATCCATCATTGTTCAAACTTGCTGACTGCTTCATGGGAGAAAGATGAGGCTTCGTGCCTCGGCAAAGATTTAAAAGGCCTCGTAAACCCTATACAGGGTCAACTATGATTTGGAACCAATGCCGTGATAGTTAACAACTTAACAACTGGTGTCAAATCCCATATCTTCTAGTCTGACTCCAGGACCTTAAACAAGTTATTCAATTTCTCAGAACCTCAGTTCAATTCTTTGTAGAATGGAGATTACAATTCCTCTTTTGTCGGCTTAATACGAAGAATCAATAATATCCCTGAAAGTTCCTGGTACATGATAGGCTGCCAATGAATCTTATCATAGCAGGAGTCCCAGCTGTGTTGTTTGCTACTGCTATTTAGCCGTGTCTGGCTGCCTGGTAGGGTGGGTCTGCCAGGAGACTGTTTGCTTCAGGAACTGAGGAGCCTCCTGGGAAAGAACTCATACAGAATAAGACTGTCAGACAAGCTTGGCCCGAGAAGAGAAAGCCTTAGTTATCAGGGGGGAAGGCTGGTTTTGGCTGTGGTGCCATCACGCACACTGGCCGCCTCCCTTAGCCCAAACCCTTTCAGATGTACTCATTATCACAGTCCTGGGAAGAAAGTAGTCTCTGAACAAAAATAAAGGGAGCCATTTTTTCTTCTAAAAACATCTGGTTCACCCTGTTATATTTCTTCCACGTTTCTTTCCACACACTCACAGTCACTGGGGAGAATTCTGGCTGACCCAGTTGCTGTGAGATTCTTGTATTCCCTTGGCCTAGAGGGTTTGACTTACTGAGCCCAACCCAAAGTTACAGAGTCTGGATTCTCTGCTCTGGTTACTAAAATGAAGTAAGCACCTGGCTTCCTCCCTGACCTTACTAAGTCTACATTCTTAAGATAATTTTTCAGTTATGTGAAGCTCTAGAAGGACTTAGCTTTTCTAAGCAACATATGCAAAGTCTAGTTCATGATTAGCAACCCTTGGGCAAGTCACTTTTACATTAACAATCATATTTCCCAGTGGGTCATTATGTCAATTCAGCCTTCACCTCCACAAATAAGGAAGCAGATTCTCAGTACAATCAGGATTAACACTGGGAATTATCACAGTTAATGTTGTTACAGAGATGGTTAAGATTTACAGGTGCAAGTGGCCTAAACTGGTACAACCAGAATTAGAGCTTACTTTTTTGACACTGAGACCAAATTTGTTTCCGCTGTCCTCATTCTTCTCCCTATAGTGGCCTATGACTTTTAGTAGATAAAAACACTTAAACTGGCTCTTCTAGATTAGGGTGATCCAATGAGATTACTCCAGTGATGGAAATATTCTCTATCTGTGCTATCCAATGTGATAGCCACATGTGGCTATGGAGTAATTAAAATATGGCTATCTTCTGTGACTAATGAAATTAATTTTGAATTTTATTTAATAAATTTTAATTGTCACTTGTTCAGTGCCTTCGAGTTGGTTCTGTCTCATCTAACCCTGTATAGGGTTTTTGGTACTTCTAAACTTTTGTGGGAGCAGAATGCCTCATCTTTCTCCCATGGTAATTGTCACTACTGATAGCTAAAAATAAAATAACCTATTACCATCAAGTCAACGCTGACTCATGGAGGCGCCTGTATGTCAGAGTGGAACAAGGTTTCCAATGGCAGTAATTTTAGGTAAGTAGATCACCAGGCCTTTGTTCCACAGCACCTCTGGGTAGATTTGAATGCCAACCTTTTATTTATAGCCACACTGGCAACTAAATCCATTCCCATTACCACTGTGTCAAATTGGACTCATCACAACCCTGTAGGATGGAGTAGAACTCTCCTGTAGGGTTTTCAAGGCTGTAATCTTTACAGAAGCAGTCTACGGTATCTTTCTCCCAGTGAACCACTTGTGGGTTCAAACTGCTGACTTTCCAGTTCTCATCTGAGCGCTTCTTAACCATTGCACCACCAGGGCTCCATCACTAGCAGCTAATGACTTCAGATATTGAACCATGCAGTTCTACGATTTTCAACAAAAAGAGATTCCTATCCCTGTCTGTCATCCAATGGGTGCAATCTGTTATTGGGGCCACAGACATGAGCTGTATGGTTATATTTTCTTTGCAAGTCTCAATTCCTGACAGTGAATTTATAGACAACAATATCTAGTAGAAGGAACTCTGTACAACCTTCAAACTACCCTGAGAGAATTATTTATAAATTTAATCCTAAACAAGTTGTTTTGAGATTCATCACTTGTTAGCAGTGTTAGATTATCCAATAAGGAAAGTAAGCTGGTGTTAATTTGGGCTTACTTACTAATTTGTAGTGCACAATTTCTCATATTTTCACCACATCAAAGATTCTACTTCTAGGTATGGTTGGCATCTGTTTCTCTCCTAAGCCCACAAGGTCTTTTAGGATCAAAGCCTTTTTTTTTTTTTTCAAATTTATAATTGCTGACAAGGATAGAATGCCCATTAAGCAAGGTAAGCATGGGTTTACTAATGCTAATTTACTCATCAGTAGTGAATGTTTTCACATGTTTTTCACCACATCATCATAAAACCCATGTGAAACCATTCACTACAGATTGCAAAGCACAAGCTAATGCTTACCTACCTTGCTTATTGGGCAATCCACCCTTGCATACAAGACTTATAGAACCCCGAAGAGTAAAAACTATTTTATTTGTCTCTACAGTTGCTAGAGACCTTCTGAAATTCCTTGGTTCCCCAGGGAACTGCAGGTGTGGACCTTCTCGTATCATCCACACTGCCTACCTCTCTGTCCATTACTGTCCCTCCAGTAGCCATAGTTAGGAGTTAGCTTGCTCTTGATACCTAGAAGAAGAGGCAGATTACTTCTGAATGTTTAGCCACTGAAAACGTTATGAACAACCTTCTTCCTACTGTCTTAGCCTACAAGCTCCACTGAAACCTCTCCACTATGGTTAACTTTGCTGGCATTTAAAACACCAGTGGTGTAGCTTCCAGAATCACAGCAACATGCAAGCCACCAAAGTATGACAAACTGACAGACAAGTGGTGTAGCAGAAAATGAAAATATTACGAATAGTAGCAGAACATATTTATTTAGTGCTGAAAGATGAACCCCTCAGATAGAAGGCACTCAAAATCTAACGAGTTGCCTCATTAAAAAAGAGTTAACCCTAATGACGCAAATGGAGTAGAGCTTTCAGGATCTTCATTTGCTGACTGGGCACAATTCAAAACGAGAAACTGCTGTAAAAATCCATTATAATCAGAACATGGAATGTAAGAAGTATGAATCTAGGACAATTGGAAATTTTCAAAAAATAAAACTCATTAAGATCGATATCCTAGTGAGCTGAAATGGATTGTTATAATCAGAACATGGAATGTAAGAAGTATGAATCTAGGACAATTGGAAATTGTCAAAAAATAAAACTCATTAAGATCGATATCCTAGTGAGCTGAAATGGATTGTTATTGGCCATTGTGAATCAGACAATCAGATGGTTTACTATGTTGGAAACAAACAATTGTATCAGAATGTCATGTTATTGTCAAAAAGACCAATTCAAGATCTATCTTGAAGTACAATGCTGTCTGTGATAGAAAAACATCCTCACACCTACAAGAAAGACCAGTTTCTAGATGGTAAGACACATGTTGCCTCAGCTGATGGGTGAGGCTATGTACTATTAGGGGGAGGACAATATACAGAAAGAGGGAGGGTGACAGAAGAATAATGAAGTTAGGTAAAGATGCAGGAAGGTATGCATGGACTAAAATGCATAGATGTAAATACTGATATATACACAACCTTGGAACAACTGTTTTCAGTGTGTAAATACGTGGATTGAGACATAGGCTGAATGGGTAAGGGAGAAAGAGCGGGATATACTTATTTATATACCCCATAAATAAACAAGAGTTTGAAAGAAAAAAAAGGAAATATTCTTTGATGTTTGCCGGGGTGGAAGGGACAGTAGTAGTTCACTGGCTAAATGGTAGACACATGTTAACTCTATTGACAGGGAGGTCAATATACAAGAATAGGAAGGTTGGCAGAAGAATGATGAGGCCAGTGCTAAAGGGACAGAGGTAAATAGTAATATACGTACAACCTTGAAATAACAATCTTCTGTAGGTAGATACATAGACAGAGACACATGCTGAATGGGCATGGGAGAAAAAGTAGAACATGCATATGTTGTTGTTAAGTGCCACTGAGTCAGTTCCTCATAGAAACCCTGTACAGAGTTTCCCAAGAGCAGCTGGTGGGTTGGCTTAATTCCTGTGGGAGCCTTGTCTGATTTCTCCTGGATTCACAAGTGAGAAAGACAATCAAACTCAAAATCAGTCCAAGATTGATCACTATGAAGTGGAGGTCAGACATGCTTCCACCCTACAGTCTTCTTTACCCTACCCTATTCTGACACCAACCATCCCTCCCACAGCACTCTCTGCTTCACAGCTGGCTTCAATAATCAATTGCAATGGACACACAGAATTCATAACAATACAATTATGGGACTTATTGGGGATCAAAACCAACTCAAGATGCAGGAGTTCTCCAGTCAGGAATGCCTCTTGGTTGCCATACTGCAGGCATGCATCACTCTAGTCTTTAGCTTTCAGCAATGTGGCCCCTTGGCCTCTGCCTCAGTCCATGGTCCTAAAGCCTACAGCTGTTCTGTCTCTCCATGCTACTGCCTCTGCTGACACCTCTACCGCCGCCCCTTCCATTGCCTCTGCCATTGATTCTGCTGTCACCAACTTTCTGGCAGGAAATCACACACTCCACTCATGCTCTTCCTTCTTTATAGTCCTGGAATCTTCAGTCTCCGCTTCTGAGATGGCTCTTTTTAAGCTAAACTAACCAATCCCAGCCTTAGAGTCCTATATACCTTATTTGCATTGTCCCACCCAGTCACTGGTGGGTTAATATGCCAGACTGCAAAGCCATTTCAACTGCAAGGTCTGTGGTTCAAGCTCACCAGCTGTCCCTCGGAAACCCTTTACAGGGTCGCTATGGGTCGGAATTGACTTGATGGCACTCAACAAAAACAACTGAATCCCTTGGTGGGAATTAAGAAGATGTTGGACAGAAAAACCATATTAAATAAATTCAAGGCACCACACCTACAGACATACAAGAGTTTGAAAGAGGATATAGGTACATGAGTATTTATCTTACTTGTAAACAAAACTATGAAGGTGAGGGAGCACAGAGCAGGCAAAATAATGACAGTTTCTTAGCCATTATCAAACATTTTAAGGCAATAGGTAGATAGCTGAGCCTGGGGGTTCAGGACCATTGTCTCAGGGGACAGCATGGTCAATTGGCATATCATAGTCCACAAAGACAATGTTCTACATCCTACTTTGGTGAGTGCATCTGGGATATTTAAAGTTCATGAGCAGCTGTATAAAGCTATTAGTCTCTCCATGTGCAGAAGAAAGAAGAGTGGTGAGAGCTAAAGATGCTTGGAATCAATTAGCCCAACAGACAGAGTCCCCATGACTCTAAGACCAGAACAAGATGGCGTCCCACTACCACTACCCCCTACTTAGAAAGGGATCTCAGTAAAAGGTTAAAAGGTCCAAGATAGACTGGCAAAATGTGTGAACAAAACTCAAAATTAGTTTTGTAAAAAAAAAAAGACCAGGCTTATTGGTCAGAAAGAGACTAGAGAAACTAGAGACAATGACCCTAGACCACTCTTCAGGTCTGGAAAGGAACTCATCACATGGCCCACTTTCAGCCAAGCAGTAAGTAGGTATATAGGCAAAACAACATTAGCAAGGTATGTTGGTGGTGGTGGTGCGTGCTTTAGAGATAATTCCAACCCCTAGTTACTCTGCATAGTGTTTCCAAGGAGCAGCTGGCGAGCTTGAACTACCAACCTTGTAGTTCAAACAGCTTTGCAGTCTGGTGCATTAACCCATGGTGCCACACCAGGACTCCAGCAAGGTATGCTTACTATGAATTATGAAATGGCTAATCATTTAAAATCAAAGGGACAACATGTACCTCAAAGGTGAGAAGGGGTGGGAAGGAGGGTTAAGTGGAAAGAGAAGTCACAGAGAGGAAACGGAATCACTGTTGTTGCAAGGAGAGGATGGCGATCATTGTGATGAAACAAAGTGTATGATTTATTGAATATAAAACTGATGATCTTGTCTATAAACCTTCATCCAATTTATTTTTTAAAAAGTTAAAAGATCAGTTAATACCACTATAATTAAAATTTATAGACCAACCACTAAAGCCAGCAATGAAAATGCAGAATTATGCTAATTTCTTCAGTCTGAAATTGATCAGACATGCAATCATGATGTATTTACCATTACAGCTGATTGAAATGTGAAGGTTGGGAACAAAGAAGAAGGATAAGTAACTGGAAAACATGGAATTGATGAAATGATACTGGAGATTGCATGGCAGAATTTTGCAAGAACAATGACTTACTCATTGTAAATATATATATTTTTAAACAACATAAAAGCTGACTATGGACTTCTGGTGTGGTGCTGTAGGATAAGCACAGGACTGCAAAGTTGGTTGGAATGACGTCAGCAGTAGAAACTCACCAATCGCTCCTCTGAAACCCTTTAATGGGTCACTATGACTCAGAACCAACTCGATGGTACTTAACAACAACAACACATGGGCCTCCACAGATAGAATACACCAGAACCAAACTGACTACTTCTGCAGGAAAAGAAGGTGGAGAAGCTCAGCTCAGTGTTATCATTCAAAACAAAGTAGGGACAGACTCAGAAACAGATCATCAATTGCTCATATGCAAGTTAAGGCTGAAGCTGAAAAAACTAAAACTACTCCATAAGATCCAAAATATAACCTTGAATGTTTTCAAGGCCAATATGATGCCTGAGTTTAGAGACCATCTCAAGAACAGATGTGGTATATAAGACACTAATGACCAAAGACTAGAAGAGCTGTGGGATGACATCAAGAACATCATCCATGAAGAAAGCAAAAGAAAACAAAAGAAAAGACCAAAATGGAAGCTTGCTCTTCAGCATAGAAAAACTAAAGCCAATGGAAGAAATGAGGCAAAAGAGTTGAACAGCACATTTCCAAGGGCAGCTTGAGAAACAAAGTCAAATTCTATAATGTAATGTGCAAAGACCTGGAGTTAGAAAACCAAAAACGAAGAACTTGATCAGCATATCTCAAGCCAAAAGAACTGAAAAAAAAAAAATTCAATCATCAACTTGACATATTGAAGGATTCTATGGGCTTTGGTAGCATAGTGGTTACGATTCGGGCTGCCAACCTCAAGGTCAGCAGTTTGAAACTACCAGCGGTTCCACAGGAGAAAAATGAGGCGTTCTGCTCCCGTAAAAATTTACAGCCTCAGAAACCTAGTGCAGAGTCACTATGAGTCGGAACCGACTCCACGGTACTTAACAACAAACAACAACAGTAGGCAAAATATTGAATGATACAGAAAACATCAAAAGAAGGTGGAAGGAATACAGAGAGCTCTGGTAGCCTGGTAGTTACAAATCAGGCTGCTAACCTCAAGGTCGGCAGTTTGAAACTACCAGCTATTCCACGGGAGAAAGATGAGACTTTCTGCTCCGATAAAGATTTACAGCCTTGGAGACCCTGTGCAGGGTCACTATGAATCGGAACCGACTCCGTGGTACTTAACAAAAACAAACAAAAATACTGAAAAGAAAAGGTCGATGTTCAAACATTTTAAGAGGTAACATATGATCAAGAGCCAATAATACTGAAGGAAGAAGTCCAAATCATAGAGCATTGTCTTTCACAGAATATATCCTGGATGTTAAACAATACATAACCGTAACTGAGTAGCAAGGTTGAGTGTAAAATGAAAAAGAAAAAGAAAAAAAGCAAGGACCTAGCCCAGGTCCCAAGGAACATAAACAAAATCAGAGGCAAATTCGTTGGTCTTTTGTTAGGTTCCTGAAACTACAAGATCATTTATATCCTACAGTGATTTATTGACATCCTTTCTAGGAATTTCAATTACTGTGCCTCCTAAAGTCCACCTGTTCTGAACAAAGCTCCTGCCCAAGGGTCATCAGCAGGGCCTATTACACAGAAACAAAAATGCCTGCCTTTTGGTAATTCTGCCCCTACCCATATGGGGGCTTCTCATATAGTCTATAGGAGTACTGGTGTGGTGCTGTGGGCTAATGTGCTGGACTGCAAAGTCGTTTGAACCACAAGGTTGGTGGTTCAAGCTCACCAGCCGCTTCTTGGAAACCCTATAAACGGTCACTATGGGTCAGAATCAAGTCAACGGCACTTAACAAAAACAACAACATATAGTCTAGGGCATATTGTGTACTACTGCTTTCTCTCATCCAAGGGAGCCCATGCTTAATTTATCATTTTGGACCATAGCTGCACTCCTGCTGCTAACATTGAGTTTTTTAAATGCTTATACATGCTAACACTAAAGCTTTTGATGGCAGACAAACCTATCACAGAATAACAGGTGACCACACATGAGTTCAAAAGAACTCTGATGGCACAGTGGTTAAGCACTTTTCTGCTAAGCCACAGATCAGTAGTTTGAACCCAACAGCTGCTCTTTGGAGAAAGATGGAGTAGTTTGATTCCATAAAAATGACAGTCTTGCATACTTTAAGGGGTCCAGTCCACCTTGCTCTGTACGATTGCTGTGAATTGGAATTTATACAATGACAACAGGTTTGGAGGGGGGCTTTGGTACATGAGTTCATGGCTGACAATAAGAAAATCTTGTATACCAAAGTTAGATTAGAAAGGTCATGGGCAACTGAATCCTTTATTTCTACCTGTCTCCACAATGTTTCTTGGTTCTAGAGAATATTATATCTCTGGGGACAAATTCAATGGACACATTTACCACCTGCATATCAACGAGCAAACCAGGCATTAAAAGGATTTTAGAACCCTTAGAACTTAAGCTAACAAGGATAAGAGTTATGATGGATCTCTAGGAATATGAAGAGGAAAGGAGACTAGGAGGATCTGAAGAGACATCTAATTACTTAAACAGAGCTAGGGCTAAAGTGAGGTGTTTAGGTGTAGCACTGTTGAATAAGCAGTGGACCATAACGTTGGCTTGAACTGTAATCGATACAACAGGCTCTGAAGGATCTCCTGGGTAGATAAGAAGATCTGAATGTCAAATCTCAGTAAGAGTGTTTGAATATTAGGCTGTTTGAAGGGTACAGTAGTAAGAAACCAAAGTAATAGCTGTCCTACTGAGGAACATATATACATTATAGATATTCAGTAAATAATCTAGGGTTTAGGACATGTAATAGCATCTAATATGGTTGTGGCTCTGTATGAGTTAATACACTTCAAATCAGAAATGCAAAGTTGGGCAGAATAGAATACAGTGGCTAGTTAAACAGATATGATGTGCAGGAGTAACAGGAAAGTGTTGTGACAAATGGGCTGCACAGTTGCTCAGAGTTTAGTACAGATGGTGAGTAGATTAGAAATTGTACAGCAAGCACCAAAGATCAATACCATCACTAAACCACAACTAAGTCAGTTCACCTCGAATATGGAAATCACCCAATGTAATTCTGAGTCCATAATCTGGGCGGGCAGCAGTGGCAGGGGAAATGGCTATAATAATGTACTTTTTTGCTCTGTCAGATTAAGCTCAGAAGTTGGTATAGAACTTTAAGAGCAAGCTTTGTGCCATATTTACCAAGACAACTCAGTCCCACTTGTTCCTTATTTTCTGCTATGATGATGTATGCTACAACTCCACATAAAACATGGTATTTGCACCACCTGTGGACTTCCCACCCAAATTCAATAGCTCACATCCCATTCTGGTAAAAGGGAATCATCCTAAGGAACCAAGAGGATTGAAGCTGATCTGTAAGATTGTACCCTGTTGTTTGTTGTTGTTGTTAAGTGCCATCGAGTCGGTTCCGACCCATAGCGACCCTGTACAGGGTTTCCGACTAGACTTAAATGACTTGGTTTTGCCCTCTTAAGGGTACCTTTTTCTTCTTGTTGTCTTCATTAAATGTAGTAGTAACATCAAAAGAGATTACAAACCTAACATGGCTGGACAAGTTTTAACAGGTCGGAATAAAAGTCGCTATGAAAGGCTTATCAATGCCTATCAAATGGTAAGCAAAGAAACAAAGTAGAAGATCACTAAGGAAAAATACTTCTGTAATAACCAGCAGATGCAAATGTGTTCATACTTTTCAACTAAAAAAAAGATTAATCAAAGAAATGTTGGTATGGACAGTATTTGAGCTAAAAACGTTTTCAGCCCTAAAGATTTGCTGTTCAATAAAAACAGACATTAATTTGCAAGTGTTTATTACTCTGCATTTTTAAGCACATTGGATGCCAATTAAGAAATTGATAAATCTCTCTCCTGAAAAGATTAAAGTATTAATATGCTCAGCAGAAATAGAACTTTAGCTAATCATTGCTAAAGGTAAATGACCATGCTAATATGACCAGATGGAAAACGAATGAAAAAGTTGTCCTTCTTTTCACACCCCAAATAATGGAATTCTCATCTGCAATATAACAAGAGAATATATTAAAATAAAAATGTTTTATACTTGAATATAATAAAGGCTAAAAAAGGAAAAATCACACCTGTCAAATTTGGATAAAGACTTTCTATGTTTATTCATATGTTTCATAATGTATACTGAATTTAATAAATGAGAAGTATACTTAAAAAGGAGCTCTGGTAGCGTAGTGGTTACGAATCAGGCTGCAAACGCGGTTCGAAACTACCAGCCGCTCCGTGGGAGAAAGATTAGGCTTTCTACTCCCGTAAAGATTTACACCCTCGGAAACCCTGTGCAGGGTCGCTATGGGTCAGAACTGACTCGACGGCACTTAACAACAACAACATACTTATTAAATGCCCTGAGAAGAATGGGAAAAAAGAAATTTTGCCTAACTGCCATAAGAAAGCAGAGATGTTATCATTTTTATCTTGATTCGAACTAAATGAACCCATGTTTTAATCATCCATTCATTTAGAAAACTTTGGTTAATTGCCTATTATGCATCGGACTCTATGCAAGATAACAGAAATTCAAGTGAATTAGATGAATCTAGTCT
The DNA here is from genome assembly GCF_000296735.1 of Chrysochloris asiatica. NCBI lineage: Eukaryota > Metazoa > Chordata > Mammalia > Afrosoricida > Chrysochloridae > Chrysochloris > Chrysochloris asiatica. The sequence goes on from NW_006408626.1 coordinate 4,551,456, forward strand.
TCCAATCTTAAAGTTGAAAGTAATGTGCCCATTCCTGCCATGAGTTCCTATCCCAATGCCAGTGGACACACAGAGAACTGTGGAATGGGACACAACATATGGATGTGGTAGAGTAGGAGATCTAAAACAGAAGTGGTAATGAAAAGGCTAAATCCACAGGGAAAGGGCAGATCAAAAAGCATTTTGTGTTAATGCATCAGAGATGGGATGCTATCTGGAAGTTCCTGAAGGTTTTAACTGAGTAGTAAGGTGATCATTATCTTTCTTTTAGAATACGTGGAGAAGGGATTGGAGTCAAGGAGTAAGCCCAGAAGCAGGTGGGTCAATAATAAACTGTTGTTGTGACCAAGATAAAAACAAATGATAGGCACCTTGGTGTCCAGCAAGGATGATGAGTACATACAGATATGAAAAGATCCCAGTGATATTCCAGAGTTCATCTCCACTAAATGCAATGACAGAGGCGATGTGAGGGATGAGGAGAGAGTGAAGTCAAGGATGATGGCTCACTTCATCTCCCTGGACACTCATGTTCTCACCTATAAAATGGATTTATCATCATAACTGTGTCTAGACCAGCAGATTGCTGTAGGGATCAAATGACAATTATAAAAGAATCACTTTGTAAATGGAAACAAACCATATAAATATCAGTTAGAAACAACAACAGATGCAAAGAGACAGAAAGAAAGTAGATTAGTGGACACCAGTGGTTGGGGGAAAGGAGAATGGGGAGTTACTGCTTACTGAGTTTGGGGTGACAAATAGTTTTGAAAATAAATAGTAGTGATATTTGCAAAAATTGTAGAGGTAATTATTGCCACTGAAATGTACATTTCAAGTAGTACAATTAGCAAATTTTATGTTCTAAATTTTAATCATAATAAAACAACAGCATCAAAGGTGGGGACATGGGTTATCTTGTTTGAATTTCCCTTCATCTACAAAAATGGAAGAGTTGCCGCGCCGAAACTTTCCTTGACAAGGTGACATAATGTATCAGTGCCTTAAAATGCAATAGGCCAGTGACATGCCACCACTACTATTTCAAAGATGAATTATTAACTGATCTATGTGCTCTAACAGAAATTCATGTATGGTGCAATTTTTAAGACACTTGGCTGCTGCTTACTGTTACACTGGCAGTTCAAGGCCACCCAGAAGTACCTTGGAAGAAAGGCCAGGTGATCTACTGAAAAATCAATCATTGAAAACCCTGTGGAGCACATATGGGATCTACCCTGACACTTAAGGGATCAGCATGACTCAGAATCAAATTTTCTGATCACTGGTATGTGCTAATATGTGATGAGCAGACATTTGTCCATGAAAAGAATATTCACTGTGTTCTTTCTCTCTGTTACAGGAAATGTGTTTGAGACTCAGTCCCTGGGAGAAGCTGCTTATTGTCTAACATGGCTTTATGTAGTTTATTGTAAATCTTCAGGATATTCTAAGTCAAATTTCCTCCCTCCACCTTGTAAACTGTTGGTCAGCTGATCTTCCTTCAAGTCCTCAGATAAATAAATGTCTTATTACTTTCCAGGTAAGCCCTGCCCTTTGTCTGTCTTTAGCTGCCACAGCATAGGCTCCCAACTCACGGTGGCCCCATGCACAACAGAACAAACCCCCATGATCACTGTTACACCGTATCCGTGATTGGCTGCAGATGAGACAATTAGGATCCACAGGCCTTTTCATTGACTGATTTTCTTCCTAATCTGTCTTAGTCTGGAAGTTCTAGTGAAACCTGCTCAGCATCATAGCAATAGTCAAGCCTCCACTTGACGGATCCATGATGGCTGAACATAAAGTACATTGGCCAGGAATCAAACCTGTGTTTCTGGCATGTTGCTATTGTTAAATGCTGTTGAGTTGATTCTGACTCATAGCAACCCTGTAGAGGGTTTTTGAGGAGTAGCTGGTGGAGTTGAACCACCGATCTTGTGGTTAACAGTCCAGTGCTTATCCTACAGCAAGCACCACACCAGGACTCTGGGTCTCTGGTATAGAAGACAAGACTGCTACCTCTAAACCATCAGTGCTCTGAAACAAACAAAGTTTTGATCTAGTAGATCCCAACTCATAGAGACTACATGTCTATCAAAGTACAAGAATTCTCCTGATGCCTTTCAGTAACTGATTTAAGCAATCAATCACCAGGCCTTTCTTTTGACGTGCCTCTGGGGAGGCTGAACATTCAACTTTTCAGTTAGCAGATGAAGTGTTAGTTTGGACCACCCAGGAATCCCGTCAATGCTCTATGCCTGTTTGTAGCTGCCTGAAATAAGGATGGTGGCACCAGAATCAATTCCAGAATTAATATGCTTCAATAAAGTATGTGGAAAGCCAAATTAATTTATTGTATGCTTATGTTTTTATAGTCATTACAGTTGTACATGAAGTTTGATGAATTACTCCTACACTGACTTATCCAGAAAGAGAAAACAGAAAAAACAAGTTCACTAATGCTCGCCTGTGGCTTCAACAGATAAATCACTGTCCAGTAATTCAGAGACGATGAATATTCCAGTTGTTTCTACTTTCTGCTTTCAGAGTTAGGTGGACTGTGAACCTTTTATGAACAATCTCCTGAGCTTAGCTACTCCTCATGCTTTTATTTAATAAAATAAACAAAATATTAAATTTGTTTAGCATATTTCTACAAATGCTTGATGCCACTCTGGTTAAGGAGAAATTCACATCTTTGAACTTCTTTTTCTGACTGAGAATATTATAATCGTCTGCATATAGACCATTCTTCAAAGCATTAGTTTTACACTTTGGTCCCAGCTCTCCTTTAAAAGCCACTAACTCTTCTTTGTTTTGCAAGTTATCTACAGGTAACTTAAGAAAAAAAATTCTATTTGATTTAAAAAAAAAAAAAGGAGAGCAGAAAATCTTGGGGAAAGAAATGTTATCCAGCCAACTAGAATAATTCAGAGATATAAAACTGAATTGAGGGAAATAGCCATTTTAATCTTGTCCTAGTTTTGTTTAGTTTTGTTTAGTTTTCCTTTCTTTAAGGGTAACATCCGTTCCAATTTTTTTTTTCCAAGTATAGAGTTCCTTATTGTTTCTAGCTCATTAACTTTCCTCCGTGTCTCCCAGATCCACACATTTCACCACTGTTTTGCATATGGGAGGCATAAACAAAAGCATGACATTTTAAGGCATGATCCCACAGGACCACAAAGAAGTTTATATTTCACTGGAAACTCTGAGAATCCTTTGCCCAGTGAAAAAGAACATCTGCTTCCTCTTAGCATCTTTAAATATACTTTGATCCTGACATCTTTCAGTATCACCCACACAATGTATCTGAGGTTTCCTAAGTAAAATGGGAGGACAGGGTGACATTTGAGTTGGGGGCAATGTGCCACTTTCCAGGAGACATTTAACTTAAGCCTCAGCTCACTGAGCTGCTTACTCCTGGTTCTCCCTAAGAAACCTCTTTCTGCAATAATGTTTAGCCTCCAAGTAACATTTTTGAAATATTTAACAAATTATTCCTCAACCAACCCTTTGTTGGGAAATCAATTAAGTAGCATGTAATTTGTAGATGGAAAACCAAGAAATGAACAGGCTAAATTAGAATACAGTCTGATGTTCCATGGTTCTCATTATCCCAAAGGCTAGACCACCAAGAGTTCCCATATGTCAACATTATTTTATTCAAGACCATCTAGTAACTGCTACAATGGTCAATTCCAGCTTTAAAATGCTTTGTCAGATGCATTACTTTAGTTCTGTTTCTTAACTAGATTGTTCCAAAAATACCTACTGGGTGCAGAGTGACCTTTTATACACTAGAGTTCATTTGCATCAAATTAAATAATCCTTTACTTCTTGGGGTCCACAAACGATAGCACCAGCCCTGCAATCCTGTTTTAGGAAATAACATTTTACTGAAACAAATATACCTATTTGTTAACAGATTATCTATGGATTCTTATGTATAGCAATGGTAGAGTTGAATAGTTGTGAGAGACCATATGGCCCACAAGCCTACAATACTTACAGAATAAGAGGGCTAAGTGCTTCCTAGCTCAATGGTATCCAAACACCTGGCATAGTAGCATTTGATTTTCCTGAGGATCTGGCAAAAGGCATAAGTCCCACACTTCAGAGTTTCTGATTCAGTAGGCCAATGGGAGAGGGAACCAGGAATCTGTATTTTAAAAAACTTTCTCAGCTGACTGGGTGGTTTAACTTTGGGAAACTCTGTTCCAGGTGGTGTGGTTTAAGCTCTACATGGAAGAAGTGCACATAGGGTGAGATTAAGGGAAAGCTTCTTAAAAATTATCTTCTGTAAAATCTAATGGGTTTGAATTATCAGAGAGAAAATCCAGACTTTACTTCAGGTACTAGAGAAAATAATATGAACCAAGGTATAGAGGTGTAATGAACAAAGATGAGTAAAGTAAGAAAATGGCTAACCTTGTTGTCTAGTGTTCATCCTATCAGGACTCCAGTGTTCCTAGTTAAGCATTAAGAAAAACCAAACCCACTGCTGTTAGTGGATTCTAACTAGTAGCAGCCTATAGGACAGAGTAGAACTGCACCATAAGGCTTATAAGGTTGCAATCTTTACAGAAGCAGACTGCCACATCATTCTTCCACAGAGTGAATGGTGGATTAGAACCTGTGTTAGTGCCAAGTGCTTTCAAGTCTACACAACCAGAGTTTCTAATAGAGTGTTGTTGTTGCTGTTAAGTGCTATCAGGTCAGTTCCAACTCATAGACACCCTGTCTATGGTTTCTGAGGAGCAGCTGGGGGGTTTGAACTGCTGACATTGTGGTTAGAAGTCCAGTGCTTACCCTTCAGTGCCATACTAGTAACTATGTATTCTCATTTAGCATAATGGGTTCTGACAAAGTAAGTCACCAGGAAACATTTCAATGTCCATCTTTAAGAGGTTATTTAGTTGTTTTTACCCAAGAGACAACTAATCCACAATGCATGATTTCACTTTGTTAGCATGTGAGATGTATTAGGCTTTTGTTTCGTCTTGTTTTCTGTTTGTTTTAGTTTGCTCCCTGTGCTCTTCATTTGTCTTCCAAATGTGGAGTCAAAAGACTCAATTTCCTTGTCCAGCCTAATGTCATATGTACATTATTACAGATAAAAATGAGTTAATCTTTAATGAAGCAGAAAGTGAGTTATATAAAGGCAATTTCCATCCAGGATCTACATGATGGCTCTTGTTCATTTTATTGAGTTCATCAACCAAATAGTTACTTATTTCTATATCAATCCAGCATATATTGAACACTGTTACATGGAAGACATTTTGACAGATCTGAAGGTTTGTTTTTTGTTTGTTTTTTCTCTCCTTTTGTAATTATTAGAAAAGAGGAAGAAGTAAGCAAACACTCCTCTCCCACTAAGCACAGTTTGAGTCCTGTTTTTCCTTTTGTTCTGTTACTGTATAATCACCCCACACACACACACCGCACTCTGGGCTGGCTAATAATTTTACCAAACAAGATTACTCTTCCACCATTTTCAAAGTGGTGAGCCAAAGAGTTTAATGATTTCTTCTCTTGAAAGCTCTAGGCATTATAAAATATTCTTGTTATTTAGAAGTTAAACTTATTTTTCTCCAGGCTGGCATTTTGAAGTGTTCTTCATTCTCGTGTTCTTTCTCAACTTATCCTAACCTTGAATAAACCCTGCATTCAAGTCAGAGTAGTCTAAGCACTAAATCCTAAGCATGTCTGAGGCATACCCACCTCAGTGTTTGGCGGTTTTCCTACAGTATGCAATGAACTCCACCCCCACAAAGACTACAGACACTTTGAAAACCAACTTGATGTTCAGCCTCCTCCTCCGTTGGGTTCTTTGGGAGCCATGACAACCCACAAAAGATCTTTTTTCTTTACTCCCACAGCACTAATTTTTCTACATATCAAATTTTGCTTTATGTGTTGAGTTATTATTATTGTTTTATGTATACTGTAAGGCCCGTTATGAAGGAGCTCTGGTAGCATAGTGGTTACAAATCGGGCTGTGAACCTCAGGGTCAGCAGTTCAAAACTACCAGCTGTTCCGCGGGAGAAAGATGAGGCTTTCTGCTCCCGTAAAGATTTACAGGCTCAGAAACCCTGTACAGGGTCATTATGAGTCAGAACTGACTCGACAAAACTTAAAAACAACACAAAAGTTTGCCTTAGACACTAGGTAATTCTTAAACAACTCCTTCAGCCTTCAAGATATCAAACCAGTCTGGTGGGTTTGAACTGCTGACCTTGAGGTTAATAGTCCAGCCAATAGTAGTGAAAATAGCCTGGTACTACCACAACAGATGCACAGACCAATGAAGCAGAATTGAGAACCCAGAAGTTTATCTACCTGGGGCAGCTGATGTTTAACAAAGGGCCAAAATCCATTAAATATGGAAGAGATCATCACTTTTAAAAATTATGCTAGCAAAACTATATATTCATTTGCAGAAAAAGTAAGCAGGATACATACCTCACACTATCCAAAAACTTACTCAAGATAAACCCTTGAACTATAAGAGAATTAAAGAAAACTTAGTGGCAAACTTAGGGGTTCTAATTCATAGCAAAATAAATTTTATTTATGCCTATCAAACATAATTAAAAATTCACAAACACCAGAGGATAAACTAGATAACTGAGACCTAAAAACTACTTACATTCATCAAAAGAGAAAAACAGGGGCAAACTTAGGAGTTCTAATTCATAATACGCACTCAGCAACAACAACAACAATTCATAATATAAATTAATTTTTTATCTATCAAACATAATTAAAAATTCACAAAACCAGAAGATAAACTAGACAACTGAGACCTAGAAACTACTTATGCCCATCAAAACACTTCTACAATAGAGTAAAGAAAATCTACAGACAAGAAAAAATTTTTGGCAACAACATATCTGACATGGGATTAACCTCTAAAATATATAAAAGATATAAACACCTCATTAACAATTACTAGTATCCAATTTAAAAATAGGCTAACATGGGCAGAAATTTCATCAAAGAAGACATTCATGAAGCCAACAAATACATGAAGAGATGCTTTTAATCATTTGCCATGAGAGATTCAAATTAAAACAAGATATCATCTCACCCCAGCAATAATGTTGTCTTTGAGTTAGTTCTGACTCCTAACAACCCTGTATATGGTTTCCATGGCTTTTAAATCTTCCTGGGAGCAGACATACTCATCTTTCTCCCATGGAGTGGCTTGTGAGCTCAAACCATGGACTTTTGTGTTTAGCAGAGCTTATTGTATGAAATTATTGTGTGCCCATCTTTGGAACCACCACATCCCTCCCCAGAAATAATAGCAATAAAAAATAAAAATAAAATAAAAAAAAAAAAAAAACAGAAAAGAGCAAATGCTGGTGAATGTGAATGTGTAGGGAGACTGGCATGCTCATACACTGCTGGAGGAATTATAAAATGGTACAACCACTGTGGAAAATGGTATGGTGATTCCTACAAAAATTAGAAATAGACATGCCATATAATCCAACAATCCTAGTCTAGGTATATATCCTAGAGAAATAAGAGCTCTGATGAGAATTAAATATGTGCACACACACTAAACATATGTACACCCATGTTCATGGCAACATCATTCACAACAGCAAATAAAAACAACCTAAATGCCCATCAACAAATGAAAGACTAGACAAACTATGATATAAGCACACAATAGAACACTATGTTAAAGGATAATGATAAATCCATGAAAAATCAGATCACATGGATGAACCTGGAGGACATTATGATGAGTACAATAAGTCAATAACTAAAGGACAAATATTGTATGAGACCACTATTTTAAAACATCCAGAAAAGCTTGACACACAGAAAGGAATATTCTTTGATCGTTACCAAGGATGAGAAAGGGAGGGAAGAAAAAATCATTAACTCGATAATTGTTGTTAAGTACCCTCAAGTTGGTTCTGACCCATAGCAACTCTGTATAGGGTTTACAAGTAGTGACTGGCGAGTTGGAAATGCTGACCTTGTGGTTCAAAATGACCTTGCAATCCAGGACATTAACCCACAACACCATAGTAGATAATAGACAAGTATTAATGTGGGCTAAGGGAAAGGCACTATACAATGAAGGCAGCATCTGCACAACATAACCAAGCAAAGAAAGACGTTGGGAGGTACGTAAGAGTAAAAGGAAACAATGGTAAATACTACTACTTGCATAATTCTGCAATAACAGTAATAACAAACAGTAATTTATGAGTGTATACATAAGCATATATATAAGTTGAACAGGAGTGGGATAGCATATTGAAGTGTACCCATGGGCATTTTGCAGAAAATATTTCTACTTACATATTGCAGTTAGTATTGTTCTTAAGTGCCACAAAGTCAGTTCCAACTCATAGTGACCCTGTACAGAGTGGGTGGTGGGTTTGAACTACTTGGATTTGCAGCTCAAACCGACCTTGTGGTCCAGCGCTTATTCTACAGCACCACATCAGGACTCCTCATATTGCAGTTGTTGTTGAGTGCTGTTGAGTCGGTTCTGACACATAGTGACCCTGTATAGGGTTTCCAAGGAGCGGCTGGTGAGCTTGAACCACCGACCTTGCATTTCAAACAGCATTGCAGTCTGACACATTAACCCACAGCGCCACACCAGGATATACATATTGCAGTATCTACCCATAAATATATTTATGCAGATAGTGAAGCACTCACAAACGGAGCAAAGTTATGAAAACTTCTTAGTTATAACCAAATATCTTGAGGGACTTAGTCACTGGCTTAAGGACTTAGGACCATGGTCTCAGGGAACATGTAGGTCAATTGGCATTATATACTCTATAAAGACAATGTTTTTGCAATTGGGGTCCTAAAAGTTCGTGAGCAACCATCTAAGATATAACTATTGATCTCTTCCAGTCCAGAGAAAACAATAGTGAAGAAAATCAAAGACCTAATGAAATAATTAGTCCAGAGGACTAATGGACAACACAAACAACAGTCTCCATTAACCTGAGATAAAAAGAACTATATTACACCTGATACCATTATATTGTTATTGAGTGCCATCAAGTCAATTCTGACCCATAGTGACCCTGTATAGGGTTTCCAAGGAGCAGCTGGTGAGTTTGAACCACCAACCTTGCAGTTCAAATGTCTTTGCAGTTTGGCACATTAACCCACAGCACCACACCAGGACACCCACTATAGACCCATCTTTTATCTGTCAGTTTGTCACACTATGGTGTTTTGTGTGTTGCTGAGATGCTGGGAACTATGCCACTGGTATTTAAAATAGCATCAGGTGACCCATGTTGGACAGGTTTCAGTTGAGAAAGGAAAGGAAGACTATTTCTGAATGTTTAGCCATTGAAACCACAGGAATAGCAGCAGAAAATTGGCAGATATAGTGCTGGAAGATGAGGCCCTCAGGTTTGAAAACACTCAAAATATGATTAGGAAAGAGCTGCCTCCTCAAATTAGGGTTGATGATGAAGCAAATGGAACAAAGCTTGTAGAACCTTCATTTTCTGATGGGGCACAACTCAAAATTAGGAGAAATAGTACCAAACATCCATTAATAATGAAAACATAAAATGTAAAAGTACAAATTTAAGAGACTAGAAGTTGTCAAAAACTAAATGGAACATATAAAGCTTGATATCCTAAGCACTGGTGAGCTGAAATAGACTGGTATTGACCATTTTAATTCTGACAAGCATAAGGGTTACTACTAGGAAAAGCAAATTGGCAAGGAATAACATTGCATTCATCATCAAAATCAGCATTTCAAACTCTATTTTGAATTACAATGCTGTTGGTGATAAGATAATATCCATACGCCTACAAGAAAGGCCAGTTAATACAACTATTATTCAAATTTATGCACCAACCACTAAAGCCAATGATGATGAAACTGAAGAATTCTATAAATTTCTTCAGTCTGAAATCAATCAAACATCCAATCAGGATGTATTGGTAATTACTACTGGTGATTTGAATGCGAAGGTTGGAAATAGAGAGGAAAGATGAGTAGTTGGAAAATAATGGCCTTGGTGATAGAAATGTTGCTGGAGATTACATGATAAAAATTTTCAAGACTAATGACTTATTCATTGCTTTTGTAAACAACATAAAAAATGACTACACTTCTGGACCTCAACAGATATAATACACATAAATCATATTGACTATATCTGGGAAACAACAGAGGAAAAACTCAATATCACAAGGCCAGGGGCAAACTGTGGAACACACCATCAACTGCTCATGTACAAGTTCATAATGAAGCTGAAGAAAATGAAAACAAGTCCATGAGAGCCAAAATATGACCTTGAATATATCTCACCTGAATTTAGAGACTATCTCAAGAACAGATTTTATGCATTAGACACTAATGACAGGAGATCAGAACTGTGGGATGTCATCAAGAATAACATACAGGAAGAAAGCATAGGGTCACTAAGGAGATAAGAAGGAAAGAAAAGACAAAAATGATGTCAGAAGAGACACTGAAATTTGCTCTCCAGCACAGGGATACAAAAGTGAATGGAAGAAATGAGCAAGTAAAAGAGCTGAATAGAAAATTTCAAAGGGCAACAGAAGGAGACAAAGTCACATAGAAGGAAGAACACACTCAACATTTCTCAAGCTGAAAGAACTGAAGAAAAAGTCATGCCTCCGCTTGTAATACAGAGGGATTCTCTGGATAAAATAATGAATGGTGCAGAGCATCAAAAGAAGTTTGAAGGAATACACAGTCACTGTAGTCAAAAGCAGTGGTCAATGTTCAAACATTTCAAGAGTTATTATCTGATCAAGAATCAATGATACTGAAGGAAGAAGTCCAAGGCGCACTAAAGGCATTGGCAAAGAACAAAACTCCAGGAATTGATGGAATAAAATATGGAAATCTTTCAACAAACTAATGTAGCACTAGTGGCATTCACTCATCTATCCAAAAAATTTGAAAGACAGCTACCTGACAAACTGATTGGAAGAGATCCATATTTGTGCCCATCCCAAAGAGAAGTGACCCAACAGACTGTGCAAATCATGTAACATTATTAATCTCATATGCAAGTAAAATTTTCCAAAAGATAATTCAGAAGTGGCTGCAATAGTACATCAACAGTAGAGAGAACTGCCAGAGGTTCAAGCTGGATTCTGATGAGGATGTGGAATGAGGGATATCACTGCTGATGTCTGATGGATCTTGCATGAAAAAAAGAGAATACCAAAAAGATATTTATTTGTGCTTTGTTGACTATGTAAAGGCTTTCAACTGTGTGGATCATGACAAGCTATGGATAACACTGTGAAAAGTGGGCATTCCAGAACACATAACTGTGTTCTGGGTACGTAGACTAAGAGGTAGTTATTTGAACAGAAGAAGGGAACACTGAATGGTTTAAAATTAGGAAACGTGTGAGCCAGGATTTCAGTCTTTCCCAATATTTATTCAATCTGTATGTAAATAAATAACTCAAGAAAATGGATTATGTGGAGAACATGATATTAAGGATTGGAGGAAGACTCATTAACAACCTGCAATATGCATATCATACAACCCTGTTAGCTGAAAGTGAAGAGGACTTAAAATACTTACTGGTGAATATCAAAGACCACAGTCTTCAATATGGGTTGCACCTCAATGTTAAAAAAATAAAAATTCTCACAACTGGATCAATAAATAATATGATAGATAGAGAAAAGTTTGAAGTTGTCAAAAACTTAAATTTTCTTGGATCCACAATCAACACTCATGAAAGCAGCAGTGAAGAAATCAAAGGACTTCTTGCATTCGGCAAATCTGCTGCAGAAGACCTCTTGAAAGTGTTCAAGAACAAGGATTAGGGTGTTTCTGACCCAAGACATGATGTCTTGTTTTCAATAGCCTCATATGCACTTGGAAGTTGTACAATGAATAGGAAGACCATGGAACAATTGATGCATTTGAGTTATGGTGCTGTGGAATATTAAAAGTACCACAGACTACCAGAAGAACAAACAAATCTGTTTTGGAAGAAACCCAAATGCTTCTTAGAAGCCTGATTGATGAGACTTCATCTCTCATACTTCAGAGATAATAACAGGAGGGATCAATCCCGGAATAGGACATCATGGTTGGTGAAGTGCAGCATCAGAGAAAAAGAGTGATTCCCCCAGTTAGCACAGTGGCTAAACCAATGGGCTCAAACCTAACAACAATTGTGAGGATGCCATTGGACTGGGCAGGGTTTTTTTGTGTTGTGTGAAAGGTCGCTATGGGTAGGAACTGATTTGGTAGCATGTTACAACAATAACCACTACTGACGGTTCTCTGATCAGGAATACAATAGAAGGCCCTGGACAGAGGAATTAAAATGTAGAACAAAGTTAAATGATATTTTTTAAAAAACAAAAAACAGACTTAATAGTCTTAAAGAGACTAGTGAAATCCACAAGACTATGGCCTTTAGGCATCCTTCATACCTACAACCAAACCAACCCCTGAGCTTACCTTTCAACCAGACAAAAGCAGTGTGCAATATAACCAGTTTGAAATACATTCCTTAGAATAGTCAACCATATGAGACCAAAAGGGCAGCATTTGCCACAAAAACAAAGATCAGAAGTCAAAACAGAACATGAAAGATAGGTGACTATAAACCCATAGGAATACATGGAAGAACTTGACATCTACTACATTGAAGGGGTTGCAACAAATATCACAAAATGAAATGTGTATAAATTGTTCAATGGATAAAACTAGTTTTCTCTATAAACTTCCTGCTAAGCCACAATAAAATGTTAAAAACATAAAAAAAAATTTTTTAAAATAAGATCTGAAATACTGATTTTGAAGAGTTTCTGGAGAAGACAAAGTATTATAATGAAATGTGTAAAGACCTGGAGTTATAAAACCAAAAAAGAAGAAAACATTCAGAATTTCTCAAGCTGAAAGAACTGAAGAAAAAATTCAAGTCTGTACTTACAAACCTAAGGATTCTGTGAGCAAAATAGTGAATGATGCAGCAAACACCAAAAGAAGATGGAAGCTCTGGAAAACAGTATAGCGCTTCCTCAGAAAGTTGGAAACAAAAAAACCTTATGATTCAGTAATTCCTCTACTTAGTATTTACCCACAAGAAATACAAGCCATAACACAAGTAGATATATGCACACCAATGTTCATAGCAGCACTATTCATGATAGCAAAAAGATGAGTCAGCCTAAGTGCCCATTAATGGAAGAAGAGATAAACTTTGGTGCATACACAAAATGGAATATTATGCTACCTTGAAGAATCACAAGGAAGCTGTAAGCCACCACATAACATGGATGAACCTTGAGGACATTATGCTGGTTACAACAATACATTAAAAGTGAACTGCCATAAATTCAAGCAGATTCAGAAGAGGGCATGAAACAAGAGATATCACTGATGACATCAGATGGATCTTTTTCTTTTAAGATTTTATTGTGAATTGAGAGTGATAGTTTACATAGGAAAACATCAGTTTTACACTCATCCTATCGTGTTTCATTTCATGGCAATGATTACAATCCCCTCCATGTATCATCATTCAACAGTATTTGCTTCTATTCCCTCTGTTTTTGGATTTATTTTTTTAGAATTTTTCAGAATGTACACAAAAACACTCAGGAATATAATATTTAAACAACCAAAAGGCACATTCTGCAAGCCTGCCTCCTGGCCTCCAGCACACAGCCTTTCTCTTCCATGAGTCTGGAATCCTCACCTGCTCTATCGCTCCATGTCCATCAGATGGGCTTTAGATGAAAACAAAAAATGTTTACCTGTTTTATTGATCATGCAAAGTTATTCAACTGTGTGAATCATAACAAATTATGCATAACTTAGTGAAGAATGTGAATTACAAAGATTTAATTGTGTTCATTCAGAACCTGTGCATAGACAAGTCAGTTGCTTGAAAAGACTAAAAGAATCCTACATGGTTTAGGGAGTCCTGGTATGACACTGTGGGTTAATATGCTGTACTGAAAGGTCAGTTTGAACGGCAAGCTCGGTGATTCAAGCTCACAAGTCACTCCTCGGAAACCCTCTACAGGGTCGCTATGGGTCAGAACCGACTCAATAGCACTTAACAACAACAACAACAACAAGCATGGTTTAAAATCAGAAAAGGAGTGCTTCGGGGTTATATCCTTCCACTGTACTTATTCAGTCTGTTTGCTGAGTAAAGAAAGAAGCTGGATGATATGAAGCAGAATACAGCATCAGGATCATCAACAGCCAGTGGTATGCAGGTAACACAACCTGGCAGAGTGAAAGTGAAGAGGACTTCATATGATGAAGATTAAAGACTGCTGTATGGATTACAATTTAACATTAAGAAAAAAAAAAAAATCCTCACAACTAGAACAATAAGCAGCATCATGAGAAATGTAGAAAATATTGAAGATGCCAACTGTTTCTTTTATTTGTATCCACAATCAAATTCCATAGAAGTATCAGTTAAATCTGCTACATTAAAGAAGTCATTTTGAGGACTAAATTGTACCTAATCTAAACCATGGTATTTTTCAACTGCCTCAGATGCATGCAAAGGATTAAGGAGGCCAAAGAATAATTGATGCATTTGGATTATGCTGTTAGTGTTGAGTATCATATGTTCTACAAACTGCCAGAAAAATGAGGAAATCTGTCTGGAAAGGAGTACAACTGGAATGTTCCTCTGAAGGGAGTATGGTGAGATTTCATCTCATGTGCTTAAGACATTATCAGGAGCGACCAAACCCTGGAGATGGACATCAAGTTTGCTAAAGCAGAGGGTGAGTGAAAAAGAGGAGGACTGTCAGTGAGATGGATTGACACTGTGACTAACAATGGGATTAAACATAGCAACAATTGTGAGAATGGTACAGGACCAGGCAGTGTTTTGTTCTGTTATACATGGGATTGCTATGAATGAAAACCAACTTGATGGCACCTAATGACGCTCAGCTGGTTTCTAATATGCTGGCATTGGGACAAAGCAGGAGGTGTGAGTGGGTGGGTGTGGGGTGATCCCACTGATTCATCCATCTCTAAAGCAATTATAAAATCAATTCAGTATTTCTTGGATACATTGATGTCACCTTTCTGATATCAAAGGGAAAGACTGAGTCGCTTGCTTTGTGCTCATTACAATTCTGTATACTACATCCTGTAGGAGCCAATGTCTATTTTCAGGACAACCTTGAAACAAAGCAGTAAGTGTGCTTGTCTCTGGGGTCCAGTCGGGAAAGCAGAGAGGAGTCATGAGGGACAGAGTCCACAGGGAAATAGAGGGGGTCAGGAAGCATGCGATCTGTCATGATTAACCAAATTCTGACAATAAACTTCAGTATCAGCCATGTACAGTTATTAAAGTATCCAAAACACAAAATGAATTCAGGGGTACTCCAAGGATTCTAACTTGAGAGAGACCAATGAATAAGGCAGTAAAAGACCATTGAATCTGGAAGAATGCCTTACTACCATGCAACTTGTAAACACCATTTTCAATGTTTCTTTCATTGTTGTCCTTAAGTAACTTCTCATGATCCATTTATAAGGAAAATATCTGTCTTGGCATCATTTGCATAAACAGGGAAACTAGTCTATCCAATATATGTGTGTGTATATGTACACATGGGTATACATACATATACACGTACACTGTTCAAGGAATGGACATGATACACTTCTTTTGGTCTACCCTGATGGCTCCCCACAGACAAAGAAAAAAGTGATCTCAAATTCAAAACAAGACAATCACTTTGATTTTTAGCATTCTTATCAAATATCAAGTGTTCTTCATACCCAGACAACAAAAAGACACAACTTTAAATATTATTTTTAAGTCCTCAATGAGATAATATGTCTATTCTTCTTCTCCTTAATCTTCTGCCAACTGCTCTTCACAAGAAGGGGAGAAAAAGGCCAGTCGTATTGTGGATATATTAGAAAGCAAGATGTTTCTACTAAGAAGGGCAGGCTGACATTTCAGGGTTTATTAGAACCATACTCCATCATATTTGCCCCAACTCTCGTGTTTCTAGACTAAAACTCATTGTACAAGGCAAAATGGAATTGCTTAAAGGCTCAGTTTCCTGTCCCCTCTGGGTCAAGGAGAAAAGAAAAGGGGCAGAGTTCTTCCAGGAGAGGTTGGCACTGTGCCTGCTTGGGAAGGAACCAGCAGTCTTTCTGTTCATATCCTATATTTTTCAGAACAGCCTGGTTCCAGTTGTCTGTTAGAAATTGTGGCCTGGTCCAGGAGCAGGCCACACAGTAGGAAGGACCTCAAGTGTTGTGTGGGTATTTAAGAGTAGAAAGTGCACCTCTACAAATCATGCCACAGAGTAGTATAAAGGGGTTCCTGGACCTTTGTCTTTCTGTTCTAGGCCACATCAAATGGCATGGTGGAGCTACTGTGCAGAGCTGGGGGCATAGCATAGCTCCCCAACACCCAAGAAGCATAAAGTAAATTCAATGCTATATCTCTTGGACCAACTGGATTCAGTTCTGCCACCTCCCAGCTCTGATGCTGGGCGAGTTATTGAATGTCTCTGTGCCTCGATTTCCACATCTGTAAATGTCTGTAATTTAAATTTCCTCATCTGTAAATCAGGATAATAACAGTCTCTACCTCATAAGGAGCTCTGGTAGTATAGTGGTTATGAATCGGGCTGCAAACCTTAAGGTCAGCAATTCGAAACTACCAGCTGTTTTGTGGGAGAGATGAGGCTATCTGCTCCCATAAAGATTTCCAGCCTAAACTGACTCCACGGAACATAACCATAACCAATTTCATAGAGTAGCTGTGAGTATGGAAAAGTCATAGGTCTGACAATTAGCCATTAAAATAAAACAAAACAAAACACTGACCTTGAGTCAATTCCAACTCATAGTGGCTTGATAAGACAGAGTAGAACTAACTACCCCTTAAGGTTTCAAGGCTCTAATCTTTATGAAAGCAGATTACCACACCTTTCTGGCACAGATCAACTGGTGGGTTTGAACTACTGACCCTTTGGTTAACAGTCAAGTGCTTAACCACTGTGCCACCAGGGATCCTTATTATAAATATATATGTATCCTACCTGGTTTCCTATATGCCTCCTCTTTGAGGTAAAGCAGAGATAACTAGGCTATTCTCCTCCTGCTCTCAGCCTTGGGTCTGGCATCCATGATGAAGTGAGGCTGGCACCGCCTGCAGATCACATCCCCTCCTGCCCCAGTGTTTATCTGGGTTGAGTGGATGCAGCGTTGTTGGCTGATTCAGCTGAAAGGCACAGACATCCTCATTACCCAGAAATAACCTAATTAAGAGAGTCTGTAAGAAGGCTCTGGCACAAGAAAAAAAACCTGGTTCACTCACTGAGTACAGGAGCCTTAGGTTCTGGAAATACTGTTTTGATTCAAGTGCTCAGCCTTAATTATTATTAACAACATGATAGAGAAAATGGAACCGTTGAGATTTTGTTCTTCATTTTCTTTTGAATCTCTATTGCCTATAAATAAAGTACCCACTCCTAGGGAGATAAGCCAATTATCTGCAACCTGCTTGCAATGCACCAAGATTGCAGGGCGGGGGATGACCAGAGCCCCCAGAGGTTTCTAGATCTTAACTGCAATGAACTACATGGTCTTATAACTAAGATTAAATATGTCAGTCTAGAAAAGATTGTGTGAAGCCTGTTTCTCCAGCCTAATCATATTTTCTAAACTAAAACTCAAAGCCCAGGATTTCACAAAGGATTTTGTATGGCTTCTGGAACTGTCCTTAGGCCATCTTTAGGTAACAGTTTGAATGCTACAGTATTGGCCTTTAGGGACTATGAGGTAAATATGACAGAATATTTTATTAGACTGGAAAAAAAAAAAACCCACAGTCATTCAAAATATTAATTCATTTGGCAGGAAGGTAAAGGGCAACAAATAGAACTATTAAAGGTAGAAAGTCATTACCATATAAAAGGTTGCCATCTTGTCCTTATCTTGATCTGAATAGCAAGGAGAAACTACAGATATAATTGGAATCTTGAGTCTCAGTAGTTACGTGTAGAATTGGCAAAGAAAGTCACGGCTCTCTAATTCTACTCTTTTCTGTTGCTCAAAAGAGACAAACACCTATCTATCCTTTTTATTGCAGGTCCTTTTGTATATTCAATATACCTCTGGGATACAAACTGAGGCTATAAAAGATAATGCTCTTCTGATTCCAGAAGAGATTTGTCTACAGAGTTGGTTTAGCATAATAGATAATATTATATGGAATCAGGCAATCTGAATTTGCTGCCCCTCTAATAAGCTGGGTAACCTCTCTGAGTCACAGTCTTTGAAATAATAACAGCACCTCACTCATTGGAATATCTGAGACAAGTAAAGAACCTGGTTCATGTTAAGAGTTTGATGAATATTAGCTACTCTTGAAAGAAAGAAAAAATACCTTGACTCTTGCCATTAAACTGGGACTAAATAACACTAGGGAATTTGAAAAGGATAGAAATATAGAACATTTTTCCTAGCATTAAAACGCTTTTATATATGTGGGTAGGAAACATATAAAAATACTTATAAAATGAATTAATGGACTGATTTTCAATGAGAAGAGAATTTAGCCATTCCTCCTTGATCTGGGAGTCTTTGTCTACTAGCATATTAGCAGCCACATTCTACACAAGTTTGTTGAACTGACAGTCTCTATAACTGTAAAAAATTTATTTAGCTCTTGTTTGTTTGTTTTGTTTAACAAACCTTGTAGACTGAAACAGGCCAACATCAGACATGTATCTGGGTGCCTACTTTACCTGCTCGATTTTTAACACTAATTCTAAATTGAATTTCAAATTTTAAGTTGTTTGCTTTTAGTGTATAATTATGACCCTTAGTGTTGAACTCTCCTTTTCTGTTTTTTTGCTCTCTTGCTATGTGGCCTTTAGGTTATTTATTTATCAAATAGGGAATCTGAACAGCATACAATCTAAAGCTACATCTTGTTCTAACCTTTCTAGATACCTGTCTAGATTCTGCAAACATTACATTTAATATCACATTTTTAGCAATTAATGAAACCGTTTTTGAGGCGATGAGGTGAAAAAGATATAAATCTAATCCCAAAATGTTCTATATTGCAGGCAGAGATTTTTCATAATTTTCTGAGTCATAAAATGAGAGACAGTCTTTACTCTGTGACTTTTGCAGTTGGGGGAGATGATGATTTTTAGAACGCTAATGAGAGCAATAGGGAGACCCCGGAAGATACAAGATGTGGGGGCAGAATCCTGCAAGCAGATGGTGTGTGGTGATGCTGAGGGTAAGGAAACAGAGAGGTGAATTTGTTTTCAAATATTTAAAGCCTCCTGATTTTAAAATCGAGGTATTTGCTAATCTATACACACAGCATACTGTCAAAAACAGTGGTAGTTCTTCATCTTCCCGGCCTAGCTTTTTCTCACCTCCTCTCACACATCCTGTGCTTTTCATGCATATCACACTCCGTTGCCACGTGTACCATCCAGCACCACACAGGGCTGAATAGGGAAGGTAATCTAATTAACAACTACCATTTACAACTCTAGAGAAACTGTTTCACTGCAGAGTCAGTAACAGCTAGATTCTAGTTTTTCCTGTATTCCATGTCTTCAAGATTGTATCTTTCAGAAGAAAAGAAACTAAAAGGTCTGGTATATTCCACCCAACCATTTGGAAGACCCATTAATCCAAAATCGGAAAAAGAAAAAAAAAATCATTTCATATTCTCCTAAGGTATAGTACTAAGAATTCGTCTATTCTAACTATCTTCTTCTTGTTGTTAAGTGCCTACAAGTCAGTTCTGACTCATAGGAACTCTATATAAGGCTTCTGAGGAATGGTTGGTGGGTTTGAACTGCTGACCTTGCAGTTATCAGTCCAGTGCTTATCCTTCACTGCCACACCAAAATTGCATGTAGAATAACTGTCTTGAATCAAAAAACAATTCAATCTATCAGCAAAAACTTATGAAGAGCCCACCATTCAAACTACTTCATCAGATACTGTTGCTATTGTTGTTGTTAAGTGCCATTGAGTCACTTCTGACTCATAGTGACCTGTATAGTGTTTCTGAGGAGCAGCTGGTGGGCTGAATCACTGACCTTGTGATTCGCAGTCAAATGCTGTAAATGCTTATCCTATTGCGCCATACCAGGAATTTGATACTAATATGTTGTTGTTGTTGTTAGACGCTGTCCAGTTGATTCTGACTCAAAGCAACCCTGTAGAGGGTTTCCAAGGAGCAGCAGGTAAGTTTGAACTGCCAACCTTGTGATTCAAATGACCTTGCAGTCCAGTGTGACACAGATACTATGGAGAATATAAAATATCATCCCTATTTTTCAAAGAATTTACAGTCTAGTTGGAGATGAAAGTTAAAGTTGAATAAAATTTTTCAGTTATTAGTAATACTGCCATATAAAACCATGTAAGGATAATGTAATAAAACATGTTTGTGGGCCAACAGATGGTACCAAGTGATTAGAGTTCAGATTACAGCAAAGTCACTGTTCATTATGTGGGCTGGGAAGGCTTTCCAACAAAGGTAAGGTTTGTCCTTGTTGTTGTTGTTAAAGGCCATAAAAATGTTTTCAACTCATAGCGACCTTGTATAGGGTTTCCAAGTAGTGGCCGGAGAGTTTAAAGTGCCAACCCTGTGGTTCAAACTGACCTACGGTCCAGTGCTTTATCCCACAGTGCCACACAAGACTCCATGGTTTGCCCTGGGACTTGTAAAATGAAGTAGACTTTGGACTGGCTGGGAGAAAGAAGCAGACTCCTCTAAGAAGCAGGAGTAAGGAGAGTACCAGGGAAATGTCATAGTTGGCTACTTTCAAGACATGACCAGAAGTTTTCGCTGGATGCTTCATATAGAGGGATAGGAGAAAATGATAACAGGGTAACGTTTCGTTCTGAGATGCTTTTTGAAACCTGAATCCACCATATTGTTCTAATTACATTCTCTTAATAAAATTTATTAGTTAAGCCTCCACATGCAAGACACTGCTGGGGTTGAAGGGAGGCAGAGGAGAGGAGCAAAAATGAAATATCTTATCTGAGCTTAGGAGGTAGATATAAAAACTGGAAATGTTAACAATGCAAAACATATTAAACAAAGCTAAACAAAAAAGGAAGGTGAATTGGAAAATAATTGCTCCTTTTGTAGAGGAAACCAATGATTTTGTCTGCTAAGTACCCTTTCCTGTCTTGTAAGAATGAACAAAAGGTTTACTTTACTTCTGAATACTGCTCCTTGCAGACCACCAACTCTTCTTCTATGACCCTACTCCCTGGCTATAACTGATCAGTAAGGACTGAGGCCTTGCACCATAAGCCATGGTCCCAATTTCTTCCTGAAGCCAATTACACTCTTGTTCAACTCTTGCCTTTGGTTTTCAATCTTCTATTCATAATATAATAAGTTATATTATAAATAATAAATTCCCACTTTGATAAAACTAATTCAAAATGGATTCCTGTAACTTGCAACTTGGTCTTATTAATCTTCCCCTTAAAGGCATTAAGATCTGCCTTGCATTATAATTATTCACATTCTTTCCTTCCAAATTCTAGGTTGTGGAGCAAGATCTGTGTCTCACTTACTTGTATCATCTAAAGTAGTTAGGTCTGTGGTTTGTTCTAAGTAGACACTGTTAGTTACATAACATTAGTGAAGTAACAGACAAATCCCCAACTCTTGGTAGTCTGACACAAAACAAATGTATCTCTCATTCACATAAAAGAGTGTTCTTAAAGGAAAGCAGTTATTCCAGGTAGTACTTTAAGTATCCAGTGTTCTTTCATCCCTCATGGCCATGAATACCTATGCAAACCAGAGCAGAAAACATTAAGAAGCCGCCTACTTCTTAACCATTTGGTACCAGAAATATCATCTATCTCTTCTATTCTTATTCTATTGGTGTAAAATGTTGTTGTTGTTATGTGCCGTGGAGTCGGTTCCAATTCATAGCGACCCTGTATAGGGTTTTCAAGGCTGTAAATATTCACGGGAGCAGAAAGCCTCATCTTTCTCCTGCAGAACAGCTGGTAGTTTCGAACTGCTGACCTTAAGGTTTGCAGCCCGATTCACAACCACTACGCTACCAGAGCTCCTTTGGTGTAAAATAGCCACATAGAAATTAGGCCTGGCAGTTGCATCCAGCATTGGAGCTTTACAAACGATTACAACTGCAAGAACCTCAGTTTCTTTTACTTAATGTTTTACAACTGGCTTTCAGCAAAAAAAACTACAAGGCATGCTAAGAGACAAAAAGCACAATTTGAAGAGACAGGGAAAGCATCAGATATGGGAGGAATTTTGGAACTATCAGACCAGGAACACACAAGAACAAATGGGTAATTCAAGCATAGATGGAATGTCTAAAAAATAATCAAAAGGAAATGCTAGAAATCAAAAACACTAGAGTGGCACAGTGGGATCAACATGGCCACCGAGGGAGATGTAGACCTGGAGTTGGAGGCTGAGACCAGTGGCCCAGAGCAGCCTCCTGAGCAGTCAAGGAAGCATGATAGTGATGCAACACACCATTAGTGATTCACTGACTATGTGACGGAGAAGGATCCAATCTGGAGACAGCCATGTCTATGATTGGAGACAGGTGACCCAGGGAACAAACAGGAGCAGGAAAAGGAACTGGCAAAAACCACCATCAAGAAAGATCTGGAGCTAAAAATGACAGAGATGGAGATCTCAAGAGTGGCAGCTGAATGGAGCTTGCCAGAGCACATAGGCAATGTGGTCAAGGCTCTTATTGCACGAACCAACTGATATGTACTTTCTTAGACATACCCACTGGAGTAACTTATCTCAATAAAGATGCTTTTGTGTTATTTTTTTGGGGGGGAAACACACACACTATAACTGATCAGCCTATAACTGATTGGAATACCAAAAAGGAGTGCTATAACTAGCCCAGTGAAAGCGGCTTCTTGCAGAGCCTTTGTAGTGTATAAGACTTTAGGTGAAATCCTGATCCCCATCCAGAACCACCTGAAGTGGGACATCCCAACTTGAAAAGACAAGCAGACCAGCCTAGAGCAACTAAAGGAACAGAAGATACTTCTTAAAATAAAGTTCAGCAGGCAAAATCCAAAACAAAAATGGCAGTCTGATTGACTACTACAAGAACAAGGAAGCTGTTTGCCAGGGAGCCATCAAGCCAAGTAATCAAGTCCTTTCAGGACAAACCCCCTTCCAAGACTGAAATTCAAAGGTAATACACAAGCAGGCATGTAAGTTTGTCGGTGACCATGTTGGTCTACTGGTGAGTGGAAGTGGGGGAAAAGCAGCAATGAAGATATGGGCTGAGTTTGACCATGTTCCAAAAACTCCTGTCAACCTGGAGATGAGAGAGAGAAGAGGATGGGCTGGTTGGTCCCAAGTATGGTTAGACCTGGGAACTCCTGGGCCTATGGACATGGAGGGCTAGAGCTAAGAGTGAAGCATCCAGCTGATATGAAGTGAGAGGAGATGCACAAAAATGCCCAAACTTGCAGATAGTACCCATTTGACCTAGCTTTGATGGCTGGATGATCAGAACTCGACTAAAGAAAAAAATTTTTTTTTAATTTTCGATAAAGGAAACAAGTGGAAATTGCTACAATTTGATTAACTTGACCTATATTTATGTATGTAGTAGCTCAAAAAACTACCAATTTAGAGGGAAGGAATCTTCACATTAAGGATCATTCCCATCTCATCTGTATACAGGGTTGATAGGGACAGGCAACTTAGACATTGGCTACCTAAAATGAGGGGTGATAAAGGCATGAAGTGACTGGCTTACAAGTTTTCAAGATGGAGATTAGTTTCAGAGTGTGCAGGGGAAAACAACTGAATAGTTATCATCTTGTCTAGATAGGTCTGGTGAAAGGAGATGGGGATAAGATTCTTATGATACAATAGTAATTGTTATCATGACTAATTGCAATTGTTACAACTGTAAAGATAGAAGTTTAGTAACAAAAGAGGCAGGGAGTAGTTAATCTTACAGTCTAGGAACAGACGACCCTAGGACCATCAAGGGAGAAGAGCCCGGGAAGAATGTGGGATACTATCTAGAGAAGAAGCAACACCAGAGACGGAAACAGATTAGACAATATAGAGAGATAAAGCAGCTAAGGACTCTAGACTTATGGGAAGAGAAAGTCTGTATTCTGGCAGCCAGGAGGCAGGCTTACAGAATGTACCCTTGGGTTATTTAAATGATTATATATTTCTGAGTGCTTTTGTGTTCATAAAAAATAAAAAAAACTAAAGGGAATAGAAGCAAATATTATTGACTGCTGATGCATGCAGGGGATTGTAGTCATTGCAATGAGATGCTGATTGTAAAACCAATGTTCTCCCATGTAAACTCTTACTCAATTCACAATTAAAAAAAAAAAAACTGTAACCAAAATAAAGAATGGCCTTGATGGGTTGATCAGCTGACTAGAAGTTGTTAAGTGCCATCAAGGTGGTTCAGACTCATAGCGATCCTGCATAGGGTTTCCAAGGAGTGGCTGGTGAGTTTGAACTGCTGATCTTGTAGTTCAAACAGCTCTTGAGGTCGAATGTTTATCATATGGCACTAGCTGTAGAAAAAAATTAGTAGTTTGAAGAAAATGTCAATAGAAACTTCTTGAGGAAAGGAAAAATTAAAAAGGACAGACTATCCAGGAAATTAGACAATTGCAAAATGTATGGCACATGTGTAATGAGACTACCAGAAAGAGATAAAAGAATGAAACAGAAGAATATTTGACAATGGCTGAGAATTTTCCAAAATTGATGACACACACTAAATCATAGATTCAGGAAGCTCAGAGAACCCCAAGAAGGATAAATAGCAAAACATTCAGATCAAGGCATATCATATTCAAACTGCAGAAAATTCAACATACTAGGTCTGGAAAACATAGCACCTACCTGGGTGGTCAGTTACTTGTGGCAACTCTAGTCTATAGAAAGGAGAAATTAGCTATTGGTGTAAAACTAGCCATCTCTCATGAAAAACTTCAGGTAATGTTTGCTGAATTTAAAGGAAGAAGTAAGGAAAAAAAGAAGGAAGAAAGGAGGAAGGAAAAATTTATTGCAGGTTAAAGACAGGGGAAAGACTGTTTCAAGGACCAGAGATTCTGTTTTCAGCTCACATTTTCTTGTAATTATATAAGTCTCAGTGGAAAACATTATAAATCACAAATAAAAATGTAGAGGAACTCCACTGACTACATTCTTGTTTCTAAGGCCTTCAAATTACTGGCCTTCAGCTTAAAACCGCCTACGCCAATGTTCAAGTTCTACAACAGATTTTACTATTAGAAATTCTCCTCACAAAAATGCAGTTGTCACATAAAGCACAGATCAATCTGCCCCAGAATTTTCCTCCATGATCAGAAATCCAAGGGTGTAGAAATCTTGAATTGAATCCCACTTCCTTTCTCTGTGAAGATAATGGGGTAAATGTAGACACCCTTGAAACAACCAGGATAGATTTTAAACCCTCTCTGGAGAGTTGCTTTTGATTTCTTTGGTATTCTGTTGAATAAAAGTTGAGTGTGAGTTAAGAAGTGGGCTTCTAGAACAGATCCCAGTATTTTGGGGAAGAAAAGAGAG
Source organism: Chrysochloris asiatica (assembly GCF_000296735.1). NCBI lineage: Eukaryota > Metazoa > Chordata > Mammalia > Afrosoricida > Chrysochloridae > Chrysochloris > Chrysochloris asiatica. The sequence goes on from NW_006408626.1 coordinate 4,577,094, forward strand.
TAGACAAGATAAGAACTTCCTAAAACAAGGCCACACCTAATTAGAGAGGACTAACTGGATATACTGGCAGCTCTGGTAGCGTAGTGGTTACGAATCGGGCTGCGAACCTTAAGGCCAGCAGTTCGAAACTACCAGCCGCTCCGCGGGAGAAAGATGAGGCGTTCTGCTCCCGTAAAGATTTACAGCCTCGGAAACCCTGTACAGGGTCGCTATGGGTCGGATCCGACTCGATGGCACTTAACAACAACAACAACAACTGGATATAGGTGTGGTTCTGTGGGTTAATGCATCAGACTGCAAAGCCATTTGAACTGCAAAGTTGGCAGCTCAAGCTCACCAGCCACTCCTCAGAAACCCTATACAGGGTCGCTATGGATCAGAACCGACTTGACGGAACTATACAACAACAACAAAAGTGTGTATATACCTAGTACCCACACAGTACCTTATATCAGCAAGCATTCAAGAAGTATTTGGTGAATAAATAAATGAATGAAACTGGAATTTATTTATTGTGTCTTGGATGCAAGATGAACATTTGGCCTCAATAACAAAGGAGGAAGAAAAGGGACCTAGACCTGGACTTAACACTGGAACAAGAAAAACAAAAACAACAAAAAGAAGCAGGATGTTGAGTTTCTCTAAATTCTATTAGTTAGAAACTGATGTGATCTCAAAGTCAGCTATAAAGATGGGCCAGCAAGTAGAGGTCAAAAATCATTTCACTTTTTAGTTGGATGTTGAAGAAGCCAAGAAAGTCATTACTTTTAAATTATTGAACAACTTAATTGAAAAAGGTCAATATAGTAAAAGATCTGGTTTCTTCCTTCATAAGCCTATGTGTATTATTTCCAAAGCAGAACTAGCCTGGAACAAAGCTGCAAAGTGGGCCTCATCCCTCATCCTCCTCTTGTAGTCAGAAAATGTCTCTCTACGTGTCCACTGGTTTTATAGTTTAGCCCCTAGTCCCTTACTGCCCAAGATGTCCTAGCACAACATTTCCCACTTTAAACTTCTGCATCCTAAACATACCCATCTCTGTCTCAGTTGATCAGGGATCAGGGCTCTGTTCTTAGCTGCTGAGAAGTGATCTAACTTGTTAACCTGCTCATGTGTTCAGAGAAAACATTAATAGAAGTTTCAGTAAAATGCAGTCTTGTTTGTTGGGCCTTCTGCACAGAAGGCCTTTACCCTGTGGAGTGTCTCTAATCATGAAAATTTTCAAGTGAAGCAAGGCCACTGGGGAGGCGTTCATGGGGAAGGCTGAACTTTTGTTGCCCTTTGAGTCCCTCCAGGGGAGGCAGTCACTCCTTCCGTCAGGTGGGGCAGCCTAGCTATCAAACCCTTTTAACACAGCAATTGTCCTGGTTGAATTAACAGTGAAGGGCCCCTCATGGCACAACATTAGCCACAGGCCAATGTTCTAGATAACAGTGTCATTAGCTGTTATCTTTTCAAAAAGGGTGCCTGAGTCATTTCCCTTTAGACTGCTCTGACTCCCATATTTCTGGTTATCTAAAAATGCTTCTTATAAATTAATAGTTGAAAACACATTATAGTGGTCTGTTATGTTTTCTTACATCATCATTTGAGATAGAACAAAATTTACCTTGTTTACAGAACAAAATTGAACTTCCCCAGTATTATAACTATGACCAACCCACACTGATTTCCCCAGTTACTCATGTCTGAAGGAAGACATTCTGCCGGAATGTGATGAACAGTTTAAAGTGTTTATGTCCAAAACACACTACAAAATACCAGACTGCCAAGTTAACAAAAGGTAATTGTGGCAACTATTTGTAAACCTAGAATCTAGGTGTGACACTGTAGGAAAAGCATTGGACCTCAATGTCAGTTTGAACTGCATGCTCAGCAGCTCCAACTTAACGGCCATTTCTCAGAAACCCCATACAATGTCAATATGGGTCAGAACTGACTCAATGGCACTTAACAACAAACAACAATATGTAAACCTAAGAAGGCCTGGTGTGGCACTACAGGATAAGCACTGTACTGTTGACTGTAGGATCAGCAGTTCAAACATACTAACCGCTCCTCAGAAACCCTGTAGAGGGCCAGTTTGAATTGGACCCAACTCAAACACATTTAAAAACAAGGAGTTCTGGTGGTATAGTGGGTTACTGGTTAGCCTGTTAACCCCAAGGTCAGCAGTTTGAATCCACTCTGCAGGAGAAAGAGGTGGCTTTCTGCTTCTATAAAGATGTATCTCCTCAGAGATCCAATACAGGGTCGCTAAGACTCAGAACCCACTGAACGGTAAATAGCAGCAGCAATATATGTAAATCTATTCATTTTACCATGTTGTTGTGTTATGTGCCGTGGAGTCGGTTCCGACTCATAGCGACTCTGCACAGGGTTTCTGAGGCTGTTAATCTTTACGGGTGCAGAAAGCCTCATCTTTCTCCCACAGAACAGCTGGTAGTTTCGAACTGCTGACCTTGCGGTTCACAGCCCGATTCGTAAGCACTAAACTACTAGAGCTCTTTTACCATAGAGGCCTAAAAGTCAAAGTACTCCATTGCTAACCCAATGGTCAGTGGTCTGAACCCAGCAGCTGCTCTGTGGGTAAAAGATGTGGTTATCTTCTTCTGTAAATATTGGTGGTGGTGATGGTTATATGGTGTGGAGTCGGCTTCAACTCATAGCGGACCTGTATAGGGTTTCGGAGACTTTAAATCTTTATGGGAATAAAGTCTCATCTTTCTCCCATGGAACTGCTGGTACTTTCCAAACTAACAGCCCATCTTGTAACCACTACGCTACCAGAGCAGCCTTGGAAACCCTAGGGGGCAGTTCTACTTTGTCCTATATGGTCACTGAGTCAGAATCAACTTGACAGCAGGGGTTTGGTTTTTGGCTGTCTTCCTTTCCTACTGTCAATGCTGAATTTTAAATATTTTCAGAAACAATGTACAGTATCCCTACACATAGTCATAAATCTATTATATATGTGGTGGTGGTTATGTGCCACGGAGTCGGTTCTGACTCATAGCGACCCTGTACAAGATATATATGTGTATATATAATGTCCGTTTGTTGTATTGTGGTGGCTTGATTGTTGCTGTGATGCTGGTAGTATGTCACCAGTATTTTGAAAACTAACAGGGTCAACCATAGTGGACAGGTTCTATCAGAGCTTCTAGATAAAGATAGATTAGGAAGAAGACAAGGCAGACAACTTCTGAATGTTTATCTCCTGAAAATCTTATGAATAGCAGTGGAACATTGTCAGATATAGTGCTGAAAGATGCACCACTCAGGTTCAAAGGCACTCAAAATACGAATAAGGAAGAGCTTCCACCTCACAGTAGACTTGGGCATAATTAGTGAATGGACAAAGCTCTCAGGACCTTCATTTGCTGATAGGACACAACTCAAAATGAGAAGAAATAGCTGCAAATATTCATTAATAATTGGAATATGGAATGTACAAAGTATGAATATTGGGAAATTAGAAGTTGTCAAAAATGAAATGGAACACATAAAGATCAATATTCTAGATATGAGTTAGCTAAATGATCTGGTATTGGTCATTTGGTATCTATGAATCATATGGCTTGCCAGACTGGGAATGTCAATTAAAGATGAACGGTATTGCACTCATCATCAAAAAGAGCATTGAAAAATCTATCTTGAAGTACAATGCTGTCTGTGATAAGATAATATCCATATGCCTATAATTCAAATTTACTCACCAATCACTAAAGCCATTGATAATGAAATTAAAGAACTGTACCAATGTCTTCGGTCAGAAGCTGATCAAACATGCAATCAAAATTCACTGATAATTACTGGTAATTGGAATACAAAAGTTGCAAACAAAGAGGAAGGATCAGTTTTTGGAAAATATGCGCTTGATGATAGAATTGATGCTGGAGACTGCATGATAGAATTTTGTAAGACAAATGACTTATTCAATACAAATACCTTTCTTCAAAAATGTAAAAGGCAACATGGAACACATGGAACTCATCAAATTGAATACACAGTAATCAAGTAATCTTTAGGAAGAGATGATGGAAAACCTCCACATCATTAGCAAAAACAGGACTGGCACAGACTGGGGAACAGACCTTCAATTGCGCATATATAAGTTCAAGCTGAAGGTGAAAATAATTGAACAAGTCCAGGAGAGGCAAAATATGACCTTGAATATATACCACCTGAATTTAGAGAGTATATTGAGAACAGATTTGATGCATTAGACACTAATGACCAAAGACTAGAAGAGGTGTTAGATGACATCAAGAGCATCATACTGGAAGAAAGCAAAAGGTGATTACAAAGACAGGAAAGTAAGAAAAGACAAAAATGGATGTCAGAAGACGCTCTGAAATTGCTCTTGAATGTAGAGATGCTAAAGCAAATGGAAGAAATGAGGAGCAAAATAAATAAATAGAAAATGTCAAAGGGCATCTCAAGAAGACAAAGAAAATTATTTTACTAAAATGTGCAAAGACCTGCAGTTAGAAGACCAAAAAGAAAGAACAAAAAGAAATTGGGATTTCTCAAGCTGAAAGAACTGAAGGAAAAATTCAAGCCTCAACTTTCATTATTAAAGGATGAGCAAAATATTGAATGATGCAGAAAGCATCAAAAGAAGATGAAAGGAATACACACTCATTGTAATAAAAGAAATGGTTGATATTCAACCATTTCAAGAGGTAGTGTATGGTCAAGAACCAATGATAATAAAGGAAGAAGTCCAACTGCCCTAAGGGTATTGGTAAAAAGCAAGCTCCAGTAATGATGGAATACAAATTGAAATCTTTCAATAAATTGATGCAGCATTGGAGATGCTCACTCGTCTATGCCAAGAAATTTGGAAGACAGTTACCTGGCAAACTGATTGGAAGAGATCCAGTCTTGTCCTCATTCCAAAGAAAGTGATCCAGGGAATGCAGAATTATCAAAACATTTCATAAATGGAAGTAAAATTTTACTGAAGATAATTAAAAAACAGTTGCAAAAGTACATCAACAGGGACCTGCCAATTTTTCAAGCAGGCTTTAGAAGAGGACCTGGAAAAGGGAACTCATTGCTGATATCAGACGGATCATGGCTGAAAGCAGAGAATGCCAGAAATATGTTTAGTTATGCTTTATTGACTATTCAAAGACCTCCAACTGCATGGATCATGACGAGTTATGGGTAACATTGTGAAAAATGGGTATTCCAGAACACTTCACTATACTCCTGAGGAACCTGTACACAAACAAAGAGGCAGCCATTCCAACAGAACAAGGGGATCCTGAATATTTTTAAATCAGGAAAGGTGTCCACCAGTGTCATATCCTTTCATCATTCTTATTCAATCTGTTTCCAGCGCAAATAATACGAGAAACTGGATTATATGAAGAAAGGTATACTTCTGCCTATAACTGATTGGAATACCTAAAACGAGGCTACAACATGCCCAGTGATGGAGAAACCTCTACATTACATATGACCATAGGTGGTATCCTGAACCCCATCCAGAATTTTCTGAGGTGGGAAATTTCCACTTGAAAGCATAAGCAGACCAGCCTGGAGCGGCTAGAACAGAACATACTTCCTGAACGAAAGACCAACAAGAAAAATACAAAACAATAATAGTAGTCCAACTGATTACTATAAGAACAAGCAAGTTGTTCACCCAGGAGACATCAAGGCAAGTGGTCAGTTCCCCTTAGAGCAAACCCCCTTCTAAGACTAACACAATGGGAATACACGAGCAGACATGTGCTCTGATTGGTGGCCATGTTCATCACCGATAAGGGGAAGTAAGGGAAAAACAGCAATGAAGCTGCAAGCTAAGCCCTACAATGTTCAATAGACTCCTGTGAACCTGGATGGAGACCCGGATGGCCAGCAGCGTGGCAAGAACTGAGGACACTTGGGCCCAGAGTCAGTGACAGCCACAGAGGACTAGAGTGGAGAGTGAAGTGTCCAGATGACAAGAAGAGAGGGCATATGCATAAGAACACCCACACTTGCAGACAATATCCACTTGACCTGACTTCAATGACTGGATGATCAGAGCTCAATTAGAAGAAGAGGAACAAAAGAGTAATCTGATACAACTTGATGAACTTAACCTACACCTATGGATGCAGAAGCTCAAAAGAGGGAACAAATCTTTACAGCAAGGATCATTCCCACCCGCTCCATACACAGAGAAGAGAGGGATGGGCAACATGGACATTGGCTACTGAAAATGGGGTGGCTACAAAGGCATAAAGTGACTGGCTTACAAGCTCTCAAGAGGGAGCCTATCTCTAGAGGATGCAGAGGAAGGTAGAATCTCCACTAAGTAGTATTCAATATGTTTGGGTGGGGCTGATGAAAGGAGATGGGTATAGGTCTCTGTCTCTTGTGGTACAATATTGAATAATTGTTATCAGGACTGATTGTGAGGGTTGGAAATGTAAAGGTAGACATTTTGTAGCAAAAGGAGGGGAGTGATTGACTTTGAAGTCCAGGAGCAGAGGTCCCTGGGACCATCAAGGAAGAAGAATGGAATGCGGGACCCTACCCAGAGAAACTGTGACACCAGAGATGGAAGCAGAGACGATGACGTGGAGAGATGGAGTAGCTGGGGATTATAGACCCAGAGAGGGAGACAGGCTGTGTGCTGACGACCAGGGTTTTCAGGGTAGACCCTTTGGCTGGTTGATGATGCACGGAGGGGATTGTAACCATGGCAATGAAACGATATACGATAGAATGAATTTACAGCTAATGTTCTCCCATGTAAACTCACATGATTCACAATAAAATATTTTTTAAATAGAACAAAAAAATATAAAACAATGGGGGGGAAAAAAAAAGGACTGTGGCATCAAGATTGGAGGAAGACTAATTAACAACCTGTAATAAGCAGATAATACAACCTTGCTTGGTGAAAGCAAATAGAACTTAAAATACTTACTGATGAAGATCAAAGTCTTCAGTATGTTTGCAACTCAATGTAAGGAAAACAAAAATCCTCACAACTAAACAAGTAAATAACACCTTGATAAACAGAGAAGAAGTTGAAGTTGTCAATGATTTTATTTTGCTTGGTTCAGCAATAAGGAAGCAGCAGTAAGGAATTCAAATGACTAATTGGATTAGATGAATCTGCTGCAAATGATCTCTCTAAAGTGTTAAGGAGCTCTGGTAGTGCAGTGTTTACGAGTTGGGATGCTAACCTCAAGGTCTGCAGTTTGAAACTACAAGCTGTTCCATAGGAGAAAGATAAGGCTTTTTGCTCTTGTAAAGATTTACAGTCTCAGGAAAACCTATGCAGGATCGCTATGAGTCGGAACCGACTCCATGACACATAAACACCACCAAAGTGTTAAAGAGAAAAGTTATCAGTTTAAGGAATAAAGTGCACCTAACCCAAAGACAGGGTATTTTCAATTGCCTCATATATATGTGAAGTTGGACAATGAATAAGGAGGACAGGAGGAGAATTGATGCATTTGAATCATGGTGTTGGAGAATAATATTAAAAGTGCCATGGACTGCCAGAGAACAAATCTGTCTTAGATAAGGTGCAACAAGAATGCTGCTTAAAGCCAGGATGACCACACTTCTCTGTTACTTTGGATATGTCATCATGAGGGAATAATGCCTGGAGAAAGACTTCGTGCTTGATAAAATGGATGACCAGTGAAAAAGATAAAAACAACAACAACAATGAGATGGACTGACACAATATCAGTAGAAATGGGCTTAAGTGTAATAATAATTTTGAGGATAGTGGAGGGCAGTGTTTCTGTGGTATATAGTGTTGCTATGAGTCAGAACAGACTTGATGGCACTTAACAACATATGTGTGTGTATGTGTGTGTGTGTGTGTGTATATATATATATATATACATATAGTTGTATGTATGTAAAGCCACTATTCCTAGAAATATTACCAAAGGAAGTTGCCTTTTAAAACGTTTTTCTTTAAAATAATAGAGTATGTTATTGTCTTTGTTGCAAGGAATTTCAGACAGCTCTCTAAAAACACAGCCAAATACATTTTCCTTTTGAACAACAAAAAAGTCAAGCAATGATGAGGAATGTATTTTAACCAAGTTCATGTATTTTATTCCATAAAAGAAGATGGATGGGTCACTGTGTTGTTTATGTTTTTGTTGTAAAGAGTTCGTTCTGACTCATAGTGATCCTGCATAGGGTTTTGAGGAGCAGCAGGTGGGTTTGAAACACTAACCTTGCAGTTATAAGACCAGTGCTGATCCCACAGTGTCACACCAGGTGGTGTGTCTAGGCCAGAGCTAACTGGCATATTCTAGGGTTCAAGCTCACCAGCCACTTCTCAGAAACCCTATACTATGCATTGGACCCAACTCGATGGCACTGAACATCAACAACAGATTTCATCTTAAGGAGCTTTGGTAGCAGAGTGAGTTAAGAGTTGAGCTGCTAACTGAAAGGTCAGCAGTTTGAATCCATTAGCTGCTCTGTAGCAGAAAGATGAGGGTTTCTATTCCTGCAAGATTTTATAGCCTATGAAACCCTCTAGAGGGTTGCAATAAATTGGAACAGACTGCATGGTACATCACCACCACCATCACTAGGGTTCATCTTGTTGTTAAGTGCCTCGGAGTCAGTTCCAACCCATATCGACCCTGTGTGGTATTTCTAAGGAGCAACTGGTTCATCTTAAAGTAGCTGATTTCACTTGCTTTCTTATGTGGTACCCCCAAGAAACCCATAGATCAGCCTTTGCTAACAAACAGAAAGAAATTAAACATACAAGGAGCTATATGAAGCTGACCAGTGGGAACCAATGCAAATAATTAGAGTAACCAAGCAGATAGGCACTGTCCTTTATGAGTTCTGATACCTTGTGACCCCACACTCTACAAATAATGGTAAGAGTGATGGTGCTGAGTCATAAGGAAAAGACTAGGTCACATCTAATTGACTCTATTAAGACAGGAAGATGAGTTATGCATCCTAGATAATTACCATTAAAAATAATTTTCAGTAAGTTTTGCTATCTAAAATGTACTTTAACAACCCCAACACTGAAAGCACTTAATTCATCAATGTTGACCAATGGTGAAGTAAGAGTGTGTCAGCTAAACAAGTCCACAAATTGAGAATAGCAGAGGGAGAAAGTGCAAAAGGGAAGTCTTTTATTTTTAAATCCAATTTCATTATTTTTACTATCAAGAGGATCTGTTTTCGTAAATAATAATTAGTTAAGTGTATTTTAAAATTAGGATATTAAAAGTTGAAGAATAATGATTTTAGAATGCTTCAAGATATTTATTTCAGTTATTTATCTACAATATCCATTGAACACTTTTGTGGCTGGCACACTTCTTGGTTGAGGCAGTGTTATGTAAAAAAATGTTTCCCTACCCAAATGCCCTCATCTTGACCCCCACACAATTACTAGCTGAAAGGTTGGTGATTCCAACCCAACCAAACCCTCTGGTGGTGGTGGTGGTGGTGGTGGTGGTGATGTGCCGCGGAGTCAATTTCAACTCATAGTGATCCTGTGTAGGGTTTCCAAGGCTGTAAATCTTTATGGGAGCAGAAAGCCTCATCTTTCTCCCACAGAACTGCTGTTAGTTTCCAACTGCTGACCTTGCGTAAATTCTGACTCTGCCCTTTTGGATTTTTGAGTTTCTACAGAAATCTTTACAGAGGCAGACAACCCCATCTTTCTGCAGTGGAGCAATGGGTAGGTTCAAACTGCTGATTTTGCAATGAGCAGCCCGATGTATAACCTACTATGCCTCCAGGACTCCGCTACAGACAGACCTAGAGATCTGCTTTCAAGACAAAAGCCTTGAAAACTCCCAGAGCACTTCCACTTTGCAACATCTACTCTGGCAACTCGCAGCAATATTTATCTATTTGTCAATTGATATTGTTGCTATAAGAAGCATAGTGGGCTACAAGTTGGGCTGCTAACCAGAAGGTCAGGCAGTTGAACAGTTTGAATCTACCAGCTACTCTAAGGGAGAAAGACAAGACTTTCTGCTCCCTAAAAGATTGATAGCCTCAGATACTCTATACAGGGTTCACAGTAAGTCAGAGCGGACTCTACAAAACTCAACCACCACCATAAATGTTGTGTTGCTGTCAAGTCGGTTCTGACCCAAAGTAACCCTATATAGGGTTCTCAATTGATAAACAGACATTTATCTTTTGATCCCAGTGACTATTAAGTAATATTGGTCTACCTTACAAAAATTAAAATATGGAGTATTAACTTAGGATCATTGCATCTAGTGTCAGTCCAAATCTGTACTGGAACTAGTCTCTCAATTACTAGCTATGTGGCCTTCAAGACATTATTTGACCTGTCTGAATTTCAGTTTTCACCTGTAAAATTAAATTCATAGGAGGATTAAAGCCCTTCATAGAGCAGAATCAAGAATAATTATTTTTCTTTATTCTTGGAATATAAATGTCCATTAAAATGTTCTGTACTCACCATTCAGAATACTCTATTTTTCCTTTTAAAAATAAATTTAAAATGTTGCATTCAAGAATGTTAACAATGAAGGAGTTGGGCATGGCAAACACACAGGTATGCAAGCCCAAAACAACAACAAACCAACCACACAGGGGTAAAAGCTTCAGTTTTTTTTGTTTTTTGGGGTTTTTTTTTTTTTTTTTTGCAAGCTATCCTGAATGCCCAGATATTTTTAGGTTATTTTTAAAATGGAAAACAGACACACACACCAAAAGGCATAGAACAAACACCCAGAAATATTTTCCTTCAATTTTACATGGGCTATTTTTACAGATTTGTCTTGCTGTGCGATTTCGTTGTGAATGAAATGAATCCGTGCTATTGCTTCCATGGAAACCTGTTTCTTTGTGATTGGCTGAGCGGTATCCAGGCGCTTCAACAATACCTCAGAAAGTACAAGTACTGTTAATATTTAACAGCCTCAGTAAAATCTACCAAATCCATGGTATTTGATATGCAGCTCTCCATTAATAGGACGAAGGGATTCAGATCCATCTTTACATTTTCTCACCCTCTAAACATCCTTGTGAGTTTGGGTTTGGGGATTAAGGCAGACTTTTTGCTTTGCTTTTCTTGTTGAAACCTGAACAGAGAAACAGGAATGGGGGCAGGGAGGACAGGAAGTGGAGGGAGGAGCATGAAACCTAAAAGACGTGATAAGATGAAACCTTATATTTATCATTGCAGTTGCCATCATTTCACTTGCTTAAGACAGAACTCCTTTTAAAAAGAGAAAAGAGCAATGAGTTTCAATGACTGGTAAGACTGAGGAATTCGCACTGACCGCCTAAGACAGGCAGCGTCCCTTAAACAAACAATAAATAAGGAGGAATCTGATGCAGACCGTGCAGACCCAGTCAGGAGGTCAAGCCCCTGTGGGCCCAAGCGTTGTTGACCATCCAAACCATAGGCTCTGAAGATCAGACTTTAGCTACCTAGTAGACATAGCAAACTGTCCCTCATCTGATTATTCAGTAATGCTTGTTAGTAATCTCATACATGAGCCCTGGATATCCACAGACAAATGTAAAAACCTTCCCTAAAAGCCGAGACTGTAAATTCCAAAAAGGCAAGTCCCCCACATCTAAAAAAAAAAAAAAAAGCTAAAGAGGATAGAGAGAAACACTGTTAACTGATGATATATGGTGGGGATAATAATCAATGTAATGAAACAAGCTATATGAATGGTTGAATGTGAAACTGATGATGTGCCCTGTAAACTTTCACTCAATCCAAAATAAAAACATTTAATTTAAAAAAAAAAAAGAGAGAAAAGAGATTTGCTATAAAAAAAAAAAAAAAGAATGGGCTGATGTTTCTGCCATTTTATATTTCGTTTTGATTAAGAAAGTATCCTACCACCTAAGACCATTATGTAATCATAAGCATGCTGGTGTGAACATGATGATACAAATAACACAAACTAAATGACCCCAAACAGGTAGTGTGTATTTAGCAGTGTCCACAGGAAACTAACGTTATCATAAGCATATATGATTTGATGTATCTTTAAGTAAAGCATCCATACCCCTGTCTCACAAAAAGAAAGGAGAAAAAAACAAAACAATTTACATAAGAGTTAAATTTCCAGATAATTATTTTTTCTACAACCCTACACAAAATAAAATATCTAGTATTTGGTGAATTTCCCCAGTGTCTTTAAAGTTTTACTAGCATCCTTCTCAAATAATAGGGGACAATGATACTGAAAAGCAACCAGGGTTTTTAATGTAGGCATATACTGTCATTCCAATTAGGATATTCTTATTTACCTGTCTTATTTGAAAGTATTTGATTTGTTCAACTACAGATAGAAGAAATATATCTTTTGATACATATTTTTAGGCTAAAACCCTTACAAATGATAAGGGGGGAAATTACTGTATGTTGAGCTTTTATCTAAATGACTCTATAAAGATGTCTTGACAAAATGTACAAATCCAATAGAAATCATGTAACAAAGTGCTGCTGTACAAAATCTCTGGTCTATATCTAAAGCTGCTATTTGCTGATAGTCTAGAAAGATAGCTGTCTCCAGGCTTCTTGTAAACCTTTAAATTGAATAAAAAGGTAGGTTTTAAAAATGTATATACAGTACTATCTTAGCTATGATAAATTAATGGAAATTTACAAAAAAACAAAAAAAAAACTGCCAAATCATATATCAGAATATTAACTGTGATTATCTTTCAGGATGTATAGTTGTCTTTTGTGTTTTATTTGTTTGATTTATATCTTCTTGACTCTCCATATTTATCACATAAAGTATAGGTTATTTATAAAAGGAAAAATGTTCCCTTTTAAAGAACTCATCAGGGCTTTCTCCATCTTTCTTTGTAAGGAGAATACAGCCTGAAATGTATAAAGAGCCTTATACAATTTTAAGCATTGCACATCCCCGATCTCATTCCATGCACACAATAAACTGGGAAGCAGGTGTTAGAGAGAGTGGACACTCAGAGATAAGCACACTGAGGACCTGGGGTCAGTTACCATTGCAAGGTGGCAAGGACATGAGCATCAGAGTTGGGAAAGCATATCCCATGTCCTAGGGTCTCCTGTTAGCAATACTTTTATTACAATGTGCTGGTGTGGCACTGTAGGCTAAGCACTGGACTGATAATCACAAGGTCAGTGGCTCAAACCACCAGCTGCTCCTTGGAAACCCTATACAGGATCCCTATGAGCCGAAACTGACTTGATGACACTTAACAATATTATATTGATTGTTTTTGCATTGTTTTAAGCCCATTTTAACGTCTTTCTTTCCTTTTTTTAAATGTTGTTCCTGCATGTAACACACTAAGACTCAAATAGATGCTCAAATATTTATTAATTAACTTCCAACAGTATTTGCCTCCTTATATATTTTGAAGAACTCTATCAATGCAGCTAAAGACATTTGCTCAAAAACTGAAAGGTCAGTCCTTAATTGAATTATTTTTTAATCTGTTTTGCAAAGTTCGAAAGTTTGGGGAGGAAGTTGAAAACATTTCTTAATCATGCAGGTCACTGCATGAGTACCAAGCCTATAGTCCTAGTGGCCAGTGGAGAGAGGGCAAGGGAAAGGCAGGCACTCTGCCATCTAGCCATTTGTGCAGTCTGTTTCCATTCTAGTCCTGAAGTAAAAACAGCATTCAGGATAAACAGATTCAAGGGACAGTCCCATATACATGGGAAGAAAGTGAAAAAACAAATACCTACAAGGTAGCAGAATGGGAGAGAAATTTCCTAAGGCTCTGAAGTTTCTTACTTAGGTTGTTCATTTGTTGCAAGAGAACTGCATCAGCAGGATCACTGCCAACACACGAGTAAATGAGAAATGTGCTCTTCCTGGAAGTCTTGCATCAAAGCACACAACTTGGTGAGCAGAATGAGGGTATTTCTGCCCACTTGGTGAGGAATCCTTGTGCAGTGAGTAGCCTTGTTCAAGATAATCAAATTGGGACTGCCTATAAATGAGGGACATTTTGACTCCTTCTCAATGAAATCTCTTCTTGTTGATGAATAACACGTAAGCACACATCTGATATATTACAGAGACAAGTGATTTCTATAGTCGAAAGGTAAATGAGTTATTTCCCTAGTTAAAAGAAAAATGTATACCCACCTCATGGAAAATTGTAATGATTAAAATGAGAAACTATATGTCAAATACAGAATCCAATGCCTAGCATATAATATCATTCAACAAAATGTTTGTTTCCTGGCATTTTTCCCTAGCAATACAGAAACTATTTAGATAAAGCTGCTGCTTCTGTGGTGATTTTTTAAAACCCAACTCCTTCTTGCCATAAATCCCAGAGCATTCATTTTCCCCCATATAGGAGCAAACTTGATTCCCTCCCCTGCCACTATCCTCTACGCCACATGCATTTTAGAGTAGCAGGCAGTGTGCCATAGACAGTGAACCCATCTGGAAGAACTGCAAATTCATTTTGTGTGAAATGCTGTTGCAAAACTCAAAGCCAGCTCTGACTTTACATTTTAAAATGAAACCAAATTTTAACTCTTTGTTATTGTTTGGGAAATCCTGTGGTGGAAATGGATTTGAACCCATCTCAAAGGCAAAAGATTCCAGATCTGTTTAGAACCTGGCAGAAGTCAGCCTTGTCTCCCCAGTGTCACACTGAGCATTGACCCTGAAAGAATGAGAAGAATTGAAGCACAAAGCTGTGCAGAAAAATCTGCAAAGTCATTTCTTTCTGTGAACTTGGGTCAGAGCCTTTCCTGTAGTTTTTCTCTCTCTTCCAAATGAATTCCAGAGACAGATGGGCTGTCTTTGAGTGTTTATCATGGCTTCTAGAGAAACGGTGGGGGACACTGAGTTCTCTTCTTCTCATTAGATTTTTAGTCATATAATTAGAAATGTGTAGGGACTCCACCTGCTATATCTTGACCCAATGAAAAGGCAAATGATCAGAAGACAGCTTTCTCTGTTCAAATTCCCAATCTTGGCATCCATTACTATGCCGGCATAGAGTGACATTGTTTCCAAAATACTCTTGTCTTCTCTCTCCCAGGCAGCTGCAGCCCTCTCAGATCTTCTGAGCCCTGGAATCTCACAAGTAGACAATGCTCCCCACGGCGTTTAGATTTTATTAAACTGTTATGCAGCCAGATTTTTCAGACCTGGTATAGCTTTAAGCAGGAACAATATCTAGAAGCAAATGTTCAAGCAAAAATCTAATGTTTGGTATCATAGTTAAAAGAAATGGTACAAATCAGAGCAGCTTTATTATTGAGGCAAGTTTGGGCATAGTAGAGGACATCATGCAGAACACAGAGAAAAAGATCAGAATTAATCAACCTTAATCATAATGAGTTGTATACAAAACCACAGTAAAAAGTCTTTGTAAGCTTGTTAATTATTGTCAGTTGCCTCCCAGTTAATGCCTCCTTTTTCTGACTCCATGTGTGCTGAGTTGGTCTGTACTCTATAGGGTTTTCAAGGCTATGTGATGTATTGGAAGCAGGTTGCTAGCCCTACCTTCCAAGGCACCAGTAGGTAGATTCAAACCTCCAATATTTTGACTAGGAGTTCATGGCTAGTAGTCCAGTGCTTAACATTTGTGCCAAGTAAAAATAAATTCCTTTAAGGTTAAGAACAAGGTTGGGAAGAAAAGAGATGACAAAAAACAAAAACAAGTAAAGAGATTTTGTCTTACATTGCTGCTACCACTGTGCCAATCCATCTCATTGGGGGGGGGGGCTCTCTCTCTCTTTGTTGTTGTTGACCCTCCATTTTACCTAACATGATGGTCTTCTCCAGAGATTGGCCCCTCCTGATAATATGTCTGAACTATGAGATACAAATTCTTGCCATCCTAGCTTCTAAACAGTATATGGCTGTGATTCCTCCAACACACATTTGTCTGTTCTTCTGGCAGCCCACAGTACTTAGACATTCTCCAACACCTTAACAAAAATGTTTCAAGTCTACTAATGTCTTCCTTATTCATTGTCCAACTTTCGCATGCATATGAGACTGTTGAACACACCATGGCTCAGGTCAGGCACACCTTAGTCCTCAAACTGTTATCTTTGCTCTTGAACACTTTAGACAGATATTGTGCAGCAGATTTGCCTAGTACAAAATGTCATTTGATTTCTTGACTACTGCTTCCATGAGTGTTCATTGTGGATCCAAGCAAAATGAAGTTTTGGACATCTTCAATCTCTTCTCCATTTATCAAGATGTTATTTATTGGTCAAGTTGTGATTTTTTTTTTTTTTTTCTTTACAATGAGGTGCCATCTATACTAAAGACTGTAGTCTTTCATCTTCATCTGTAAGTATTTTAAGTTTTATACACTTCCAGCAAGCAAGGCTGTATTAGCTGCATATCACAGGTTATTAATGAGTCTTTCTCCATACCTTATGCCACATTCTTCATACAATCCAGCTTTTCAGATATTTGCTCAGCATACACATTGAATAAATATGGTAAAGGATATGACTCTGGCACACACATTTTCTGATTTTAAACCATTCAGTATCCCCGTGTTCTGTTTAAATGACTGCTTCCCAATCTATGTCTAAGTTCCTCATAAGCACAATTAAGTGTTCTGGAATACTCATTCTTCTCAATGTTTTCCATAGCTTGTCATGATCCACACAGTTTAAATCTTGGTATAGTCAATAAAGCACAAGTCAACATCTTTCTGGTAATCTGTGCTTTCCACTAAGATCCATATGGCATCAGCAATGATATCCCTCGTTTTGCGTCCTCTTTGGAAACCTGGCTTAAATTTCAGGTAGCCTCCTGCTGGTCTGGTGTACTGCTACAAGTGTTTTTGAAATTTCTTCAGCAAAATTTAACTTGTGTATGATATTGATATTGTTCAATGATTTCTGCATTCCGTTGTGTCATCTCTCTATGAATCAGACTAAGATAGACTAAGAAAACAAGCTGTGGTGATCTACTCCCCAAAATTAGCCCATGAAAACTATATGGCTCATGGTGATCCTATCTGCAATGCATCCTGAGGAGGGCTTAGGACTGAGCAGTAGTTCATTCTGTTGTGCATGAGTTGCAATGATTCAGAGACTTACTCAATGGCAGCTAACAACATTCACTTTGTGATGCTCAAAAAAAAGAAAGAAAGAAACCTGAAAAATAAATATATGAATAATCTTAATCAATTTTTCCCCAGAATTTGTGAAGCAATTTCTTGGCTCTCATGACTCCACTGTAATGTGTGTGCATCTTATCTCACATACCTGGAAAAGCAAACCCATGTAGAGTAACTATTTTGTAATCCACAAATCCTAGTATAGTGCCTTCAATAAATACATACGAAGTTCCAAATATATTCATCTGTCCATAGTACATTCATAGACTTTTCTAAGTTTAACATTGATATTTAGTTAAGAATGAAACAATGTCATTTGAAATGAAGAAAATAATTTCTGCACCATTCTGTTTTCCCAGTTTACCTCCACATTCAGTCATTCCATAGTGATAGGCACCAGGTACTTTGCTAGCTTTCACCCAGGATGCCAGAGTAAATATAAGATGGTCTCTGCCTACCAGAGTACAGTTAGTGAGACAACAAAGTGAGCAATATAATAACAAGTAGTTTTATCTCTGGAATAAGTTAGAGGTGGTAAAGGAACTCCAGGGACCTTTGTGTTCCCAGGGGAAATATAATCACAGAGATGATGCTACACATTTACACTGTTTTCATGACTCAGGGATTCTGTTTGTCTAAGTCAATATTGATTCCTATGTATGTGGCAGGTGCTCAATATTGGCTACACAAAGGAAAAGTGGACAGGGACATGCACCCTTTGAGTTATATACTCATTAACTCTTAACTTGTCTACAGAAGCATAAAAGACTACATTTTTGAGGATTCATTCTGCTTCACAAGTTGGTCTTCTTGGAGAATGGCAAGCCCTCCCAAGTAGCAGAAAAATCAAGGTACCAAGTTCCAAGAGAGACAGTCTACTAAAATAAAAAGTAGGAGGATTGAGTCTTGTCTGAATTATCTTTGCTGTGTTCCCAGCACCTAAACAATGTCTGGCACATAGTAAAGCCCTCGAGAAAATTTTGTTGAATTAATAAAGAAATAAATGAATCACAAAAGGACCTAAAACAATGACTTTAAAGAGAAGACAACAAAAAATATATAATTGGAGACTAAAGACCACACAAATTGAAGAAATTCTATCTTCTCTCATCACATTGAAAGTTACATCACCACCATCACCCCAAAAAGAGCCTCAGTCCAATACTGTCCTAAATTGTGACCCTTCTCCTTAGGGTGAATGTAATATGCATAATAAATTTTAAATTGTGCTCACAAAGTATTGTTGGGAATACAGAAGAGCAAAAGAGAAAACACTTTATGCTTGCCCTATTAATAAAAGAGGGAAAGAAATAAAAAACAAACACCAAAAAATTATCACAGATATCAAAGACTATTTCCTGGCAACATAACCCCAAATTTATTTATGCTGGTAGATTATTTAACAGCTCAAGAGTTTTTAAAAACTTTAAAATTCAGAAGAAATCAAATGTATCAAGTAAACACAGACTTAGAATTTAGCTATGTCTTATACTCTTGCTGGTTTATTGTGAACCAGTGAGAGGTACTTTTCCTAGTTCCCTCTCAAAGGGCTCAAGGCTTTGTGACCTAAATGTCTACGGATTTACTGGTTGGTCTAAGGTTTACTTGGATTTATTCCCCAAAGAAGAGAGTTATCAAAACTTCAGGCTCCCAAAGTAAACAGCTGAATTGTTCAGAAAGAGAGAAGTTTAGAAGTTTCTTAAAAAAAAAGACCCTATCCCAGTAGACATTGGTGTTCTTCCCCACGTCAGATATTCATGAGGCGGTTGACTTTTAGGGTCCAAATTTCATGCCCTGTGGCCATGTTAGGCTAGATAGACCCATTTACTTTTCCATAAACTACATCAGCAGCAAGACCAGAGGCCCTTCCTCAGAGTTTTCTATAATGTACAAAACCTTCAGGTTGCTTGAGCGACTATTGGAGGTTTAAGGATGAAAAAGGTGAGATTAAACTTCAAATCAGCTCTCCAGGGAGTAGTAAGGAAAGGAATCAGATTTGTTTGAACATGAAAAAATAGAACATTCCCTGCTCCTTAGAGGTGAAGAATAAAGTCATACCCATTTTACACATTTGACCAAAGTTCACAATTCCCTTTTAAATAACAAAAACAAACTCTTAATTCTTTGTAAATGAACGACAGAACTCATACTGAAAGGTACCTATATTTACATTAGACATAGCCAGTCAACCAGAAAATCAGCCAAGCTTGACAAGTTCATCTGATTTCTAGCTTTCTGAGGGTTAGAAGAATGTCTGTCTGAAGCAGTTTTAGTTACTGGCCTAAGATGACCCAAGAACTTCCTCCTTCTCATAGTTCTTCAGAAAGCATGAAAAGAAATATCCACACCAAAACCCAATCCTCAACCAATGAAAATAGGAACATGGTGGCTAATGTTTAGATGGAATGAATATTACATGTCAATGTTAAAACATTTTCTTTTTTGTTTTTTTGGGTTTTTTTACAGAATATATTAACAGTGTCTCAGGGAAGCAGGAATTGGATAGGGACCTTTCACTTCTCTGTAGAGCCGGCTTGAAGGTTTCATACATGGCAGAATTTCTGGCTTATTATGTATGAGAGAAAGAAAAGTGTTTTTAAATCAAAACAGAGAAGAAACTACAAAATGAATTCCAACAAAACATGAGCAAGCAAGCACATCCAAGTCAGTTTTGTTATGACTTATCAACATTCAAGAGATGGGGGGAAAAAAAGAAAAAGAAAGTATCCAATTGTTTAATCAAGATTCTCAGCTCCTCTGTCCTGTAGTCAATTTGCCAAATGCCTTTTCACTTCTCTAATCCTATTTTTCAATATCTCATAACTCTAACCTGATTGATTGCTTGGCCACATCAGCCCCAACTCATTAAGCCAATTAAATAAAAATGTGGGTGGTGGAGAAACACTCTCTTAGCATTGACAGTGCCATAAGCAACTGGGTTTCTAAGCATTCCAATGCATACTCTTAGTTAAAGGGCTGCGATCCTGCATGGGTGGTTAGACTTATTAAAGGGGACATGTTGCCACTCAAAGGACTTTTCAGGACACTAAGGAGGGAAAAAAAATTAGTAAAAACCAGGGCAATCACACAAAAATAAGATGCCTTGTCACCCAAACCCTAAGGCAATTCACACACATGGTGCTATTTTTTATAAACATGAAGAAATAGACTCTTTCTTAACAATCTGGCTCTGTTATCAGGGTGACTCCAGAGAGCCTTTCTTTCCTAGTGAATGTCCAGAAAGAAGCATTGTTCAAAGAAAAACTCCTAAGAATCCCTTGGCCAAGAGGCAGTATGGTTGTGCAGGGCATCCAACTGAGGGGCAGGACTGAGGCTGAAATGGAGCCTGTTGTGTTCACAGCACTGGGTGCTCTGAGGAGGGGCTGCATCAGCCTTTGGGAGGAGGAGTTGTCCCCAAACTGGGTGCACAGAGGAAGGACACTTATGTGATTTGCCTAGAGGAGATACTTTTCCTTATTTTCATGAAGGTACCATATATGCACATAGTTTGTGATCTGGAAAATACATAAAGTAGGTAGTGATTTCCTGTCCCCAAACCTAACAATGTTGAAACTAGAAGAAGTATTACTTTGGGGACATTTCTTGACTGTACTGTGGCTCCTGATTGGTCTTACCTCTCCACTAATCTACAATCCTGAGATATAGAAGACACTAGAACATGTTAAAGAGTCATAGTGGCCGAAGGATTAAGCACTCAGATGCTAACCAAAAGACTGATGGTTAGAACCCACCAGCCACTCCATTGGAGAAAAACCTGGACCAACTGCTCCCATAAAGATTATAGTCTAAGAAACTCTATGGGGCTGTTTTACTTTGTCTTACAGGGTAACTATGGGTCAGAATTGACTCAACCATCACAATGACAACAGAAAACATTAACTGGAATTTTGTCACAGCTTTGAGTGTGATAAACATAGGTTAGTGTTTTGGAGAAAAGAGTGAGTCTGAAGTGTTTTGCATCTGCAAATGTTAGCACATTTGAAGGCATTGTTGTTAAGTGTGACCTACGTGGTTCTGACACATAGCTATCCTGTCTAGCATTTCTCAGGAGTGGCTGGTGGGTTCTAACCATCGGTTTGAACCACTGACCTTGTAGTTATCAATCTAGATGGTTTTCTTATTCTACAGCTCCATGCCAGAACCCCACTACTATGTTTTAAGGTCATGCTTTCAATAAGAACGTAGATTGCATTTAAATCTATTTTATTCTTTCATCTCATGTCCTCAGTAAAAGATACGTGGCTAAAACTTATCTTTATTTCTTTTATTTTTATATCCACAAAACTTAAACATATATTAACTTGTTGAGTACGACACATTGGAACCTTAGTGTTAAGAATGTGCTAGTCTAACCCTCTTAATTACAAGTGAGACAACAGAGTTCTAAAAAGTTCATGTGATAAAACCAGTTAGTGGCAATGCTAAGACTAGAATCCAGGACACCAAATCCAAAGCCCTAAGGCTTTCTTTATTTCTTCTATGATTTAGAGAGCAGGCATATATATGTACCTCTAACATAAGGTTTTCTCCCTATGCCAGATACCGAGAGCCTACACATAACCACCAACCTCTTAAATCATACCCGCAAGCAACTTTCATATTTTCTTTATGCTACCTCTGACTGTAGAAGACCATAAACTAAGTGATGCATATGAGTTAGGGTGTTGTAGAATATTAAAAGCACCATGTGCTGCCATAATACCAAACAAATCTGTGTTGGAAGAAGCAAAGCCAGAAAGATCCTTAGAAGCAAGGATGGTGAAACGTCGCTCATACTTCAAACATGTTATCACCAGGGATCAGTCCCTGGAGAAAGACATTATATTTGGTAATGTGAAGGGTCAGTGAAAAAGAGGAAGGCCCCCAATGTTATGGAATGACACAGTGGCAGCAGCAATGGGATCAAGCATTACCACAACTGTGAGGATGGTGTAGGACCGGACAGTGTTTTCATCTGTTGTTACAGACCGTGTAAGACTAGTCAGAGGTTCGAGGCCCGCTAGGGCCGAGTGTAACAAATGAGGCCACTGGCAGTTAATGGCAAATTGCTTTCATATTAATATTCAGGTATATATATTAAATTAATACACTGGAGCCTTTGACAATCCACAGATAAATGTGATATTTTCCTAAAGCCGAGACTAAAGGTTGTAAGGTTAAGCCTTTCTCCAAATGATTAACTAAAAATGTCTTAGCTACTTCACAGCTCTTTGTTCCATAGACAAAGAACCCATCCTCCCTAATCCTTTTCCAGGTGCAGCCCATTCACCTGGGCATCTGGAGTCCTCCTGCAGACCTGGCTCAGGAAGCCAAAGCAGCAGGACTCCGCCCAAGCTTTTGTCTTTAACTCTCACCTTCCCCCACCTTAAGCTCAGGGGCTATAGATATGTTAATTGGGCCTGAGAATCCAAGTTGCTAGCCTGGGATTCGAACCAGCAAAGCACAATGTAAAGTTACCTGAATGTCTGGAAAAGTACTGATGTTAGCTGTACCTTGCCTAAGTCCCTCCCAGCTTGGTGTGAAGCTCCTCCCTGAATAAAGTAGAGGCCCTGGCCTCCCCAGGTGAGCATTACTGGTTGGCAGGCATGGAGTAAAGATCAGTGCATTACTGGTTGGCAGGCATGGAGTAAAGATCAGTGCATTACTGGTTGGGAGGCATGGAGTAAAGATTGCAGAGCATTACTGGCTGGAAGGCATGTGGTAAAGATTGCAGGGCAGTGAGTTGCTGCCTGCAGAGGCCACGATGCCTGTACTCCCAGGCCTGCCCACCAGTGATGTATCCACCCTGGCTTTGGGGTGCCTCTTTGTCTCTTTCTGTGTATTCTTGATATATATGAATCACCATCAGGTATCCTCTCCTCGTGAACTGAACCCCAATGTCAAGGCGGGTCCCCGACAATCTGTTGTCACTGGCAGCTCACTAGCATAGTGTCACTGGCAATTTGAGTGCACCTAACAACAGAGTCCTGGTGTGGCACTGTGGGTTAATGCGCCAGACTGCAAAGCCATTTGAACTGCAAGGTCAGTGGTTCAAACTCACCAGCTGCTCCTTGGAAACCCTACACAGGGTCGCTATGGGTTGGGATTGACTCAACGGCACTTTACAACAACAACAACCACCACCACCTACCCAATCAGCCTTATTGTATTCTAACACACATTACTAGACTCAAACATCGGTAATCATGTATCAGTGCCATTATATCTACATATATGGATGCCAAAGAAAATAACAAACACAAGCTTGTCACTTTCAGGCCCTTTGTTAAAAGGGCCATGGAGTAAACAAATAAATGATGACTGCAAGACCTCAGAGCAGGTAAATGTGTCACATTGCCTCCTGGAACATTGTAAGGTCTAGTACAGAGCAGCAATATGCCAACCCCACCCCCACCCCCAGGGGTCATAGAAGAGCGCTCTGAGTTTGCAAACATCATAGATCAGATATGCCAAGAAGATTCTCAGCAAGACAGCCAAGATGAAATAAAAGAGTAACCTGGAAGAAGTGCTGACTCATTGTCTAATTCTACCCTTATAAAAACCATTCTAGTGACTGCTTCTAAACAAAGGGAAAATATCCCCCATAGAGCTCTAGATTCCAAAGTCAAACAGTGGAACAGAATTTAAAAGGGATTTTATCTGGGGAGTAATTACAGATTTTCTAAGTTACAATTCTAATAACTGGAGTGGCACATGTACCTGGTAACTCGATAATGAAGAATATGTAAAAACCTTTATTAGCAATGAAGTATTTTAGTCAAATAGTAACAAGCCATTTCTTCCTCCTGGCTGATTATGATGGAAAACTAAAATTCAGAGCCTTGGTCCCATGGAGTCACAGGCATTTCTGGCTCAGGAGGACCTTGAAAAATACAATAAAGAAAAGTTTACAGCGAACAACAGATTTACAGGTTCCAAATGTGTAGTTCCTTTTCCCCTTAAGAAGCTTTCTGGAAATAGATTTTCCTCTTCTGCATCTTTATTAGATACAGAAGAGGGTTGGAACCGACTCCACCACACTTAACAACAACGATCTTTACTAGGAAATTCAAAATAGACTTACCAGCTACAAATGAAAATGTAATTTCATTACACCTAGACACTTTTGTGCGTCCATTCAATATTTTCTTAACTGAGAATACTTAGTGTTTTGATCATTTTATTGATCATAATTTTCTATTTGTCAATTGCCAGTGCTCAATACGCTACAGGGAAGACGTATCAAAAACTGACAAAGGCAGCAAAGTGAAATGTAGGGTAGGGTAATTGTCTGGTAAATCTGAAGTATTTTCATCAGTCAGGTTCTAAGTATAAATTAATTTTGTAAAATGTCTTGTGATGGTAGAGGAAGAGTAAAAAGACCATAAGAAAGAAACTTTTATAAATAGCTACCTTAAATTTAGGTGATTATGGTAATCTCTAAATAGTATTCTAATTCTAAGGATCAAGGATGTTAAGGGAAGAGGTAGATGAAGAAAATTAGAAATGACTCCTTAAAAAAATAAGTCAACTCCCAATTCTGGTATCAAAATAGAGTCATATTGGATTATAACCCTAAGCATAAAATACACATCTATGAGTTCATATTAATATGTGAATAGATGAGGGAATGAATGAATAAAAAAAGAAATGAGGGTGAATAGACAAATCTCCTGTGCAGAGGATTTCAAATAATGTATATAGATACATTGCCCTAAAGGGAAGTAAAGCATAAATCTCTACTCCTTAACTCTGGATTGCATAGGCTGACTTCCTTCCAAAAAGAACCATGTGAAAATGGTGGAGGGGGTGGGTAACTTTGCAGTGGAGAAACTGCAAACACTACCTCAGCCAAATTATAAAATCAACTTCATAAGATGTGTTGATAGCATGTACCCTTGATCTGATGTGATCAGAATGCACTTTATATCAGTAGTCTTTCTACCAAAATCCCCAAACCCAATCTAATCATGAGAAAAACACCAGACACAACCTAAATTGAAGGACAGTCTGTGAAATACCGGATCTGTATGCTCCCAAACCGTCAAGACCTTTAAAAACAAGAAAAGTCAGAGAAACTGTCAGTCACAAAGAGCCTAAGGAAACATGGCAATTAAATGTTATATGGTATCCTGGGTGAGATCCTTGGGCAGAAAAAGGACATTAGGCAAAAAAAAAAAAAAAAAGAATCTCAATAAGTGTGGACTTTTGTTAAAAAGCATATGCATACACTAGGATGAACGTAAAGCTAATGTTCTCCCATATAAACTATCACATAATTCACAATAAAACATTTAAAAAAAAAAAGCATTTGCAATATTGATTCCTTAATTGTGACAATGTTGGCAGGAGAAAGTGAGTATGTAGTGTATGGGAAATCTCTGAATGATTGTTGCATTATTTTTCCAAAACTATTCTGAAAAAAATTGTTGTTGTTTTTAAGAAAAGGAAACTGCTGTTTAAAAAAAATATTTAAAGCAGTATAAAAGGTGGGTCTTAAAGGGAAATAGAAATTAACAATCAAAACTAGGAATTTTTACCCCAGTGGAAAAAAAGTCAAAATTAATCTCTAAATGCCAAAGGAGAACCAGGTTGGAACAAAGTGTTAAGAACAGCTGGGAGGTATTCATCAGCACAATTAACACCTTGACTGACGGGGAGCCAAAAATAAGGCAGGCTGTGGGAGAGGAGCTGGCCAAAGTTATCAGCAGGGCCCAGGATAGCATCTAGAACGAGGCAACGCACCAACGAGGAAAAGTGTTAGGTAAGCATGGTACAGGTTTATAACAAGAATTCCTGGGTTGTGGGTTTTTATCTGGTGTTTCTTATTAGGAATAATAACTGATTTTTCCCCCTTGAAAACTGTCATTTTGGCATTATGGTTTTCATGTCCAAATATAGACAGCCCTTATTTCTAGCTACCTTGAATTTTACTCTATAGGAGAAACCCTAAACATTCTTCACAATGTTCAATCTGACCATCCTTCAGTTTCAGCAGCAGATTCTTTATTTGGAGGGACTGAGTCATCCATTTCTCAACTTTCTCGCCAACTAAGTATTTTTAACTTACTGTCAGCTATGGAGTGAACATAAAGTCTGTAAGAAAAATATAGTCCATTTTTCATTTTTCTGCTTTTGGGTACTGAATCTAGGAATGAATTACAACAAAAAGTAGGGTCTTTTATATAAAAATAATACTGGAGTGTTTAACATTTTGCTCTATCTTATTAAATGCAGCAAATGAATCTGTACCCTAATGGCACACTTTTCAGCCTGTGGCAGCTCCTTTGTAATGTACTAAGTACAGAAATGTGTGCAGTAGCTTTGAATTCTCCAGTGGCCTCCAGGGATAGAAAGGTCATAGAGATGGTTGCATCCAGCTCCCTATACAAGGAGAACCCAGAAAGTACACCTCTCTGGACCTGTTCTGCTAGACCTCAAAGACCCGAGACAGAAGAGAGACAAAGCTTGAACTGCTTCTAAGGGGCCACTGTACACACTGATACATGAAAACACAGTTTGTTCTAACATCTAAAGGAAACTGTCAGGGTTCTATTCTGTTTTCACACGGAAACTAGGAAATGGAAGGAGAGAGGCCAAAGCAGCAGATATAATAAGAATGTAGTATGTTTCTTATTGTTAGTGGATGTGGATCAGATGGCAATTAAAAACTTTTCTATTTTTAATAGAAAAGGCTACTATTTCTCTCTTAGTTATTTGAAAGATGGATTAATAATGGGTTTTATAGTCAGGAATAGCAAGGGATATGACAATGACTGTATATGGCAGAATAATAAAGCGGGATACACAGGAAAACAGAAAGAGTAAACTATACTTGCATAGGAACGAACACCAGGGAAAATACCAAAGCCAATTAAGATAATGATTAACAGATATGCTGGTTAAGCCCATATTCTATGTCCACAAGTATGGGCCAAAACAAAACAAACCTATTGCCTTTGAGTCAATTCTGATGCATAGCAACCCTTAGAGTTCAACAGAGTAGAACTGTCCCATAGGGTTTCCAAGGTTGTAATCTTTGTGGAAAGGACCTGATACATCTGTCACTGAGTGGCTGGCGAGTTTCAACTTCCAACCTTTCTATTAGCAGCTGAATGTTTAACAATTGCTCCACCAGGGATTCTAGAAGTATGGGCGGACACACACAATAAAAAAGATGTTTGGGAGAAAAGTATTCTAGGCAGAGCAAACAGCAAGCATAGATACCCTGAAGTCAAATGGAACTAAATGTCTAAAAGGATTTGGTGACTAAGATGGATTTATTTTTGCTTAAATCTGTAGGCCAAGTTTCAAAATGCTTTTACCCCCATATTAAGTGAAATACAGATTGTGCCCTAATTACTTATACTTCACATACAACTCTTCTACTAAAAGAAGTTCCCTTCCTACATCATCCTTCCAAAAATAACTTAAAATTCCACCAACTCCTCCTAGATTCTTCCTTCATCTCTTCCTAGAAACAGTACATGCCTTTTCCAGATATCACAGAGCATTTCCAATGTCTCCTTCACTTAAAAAAAAAACACAAAAAATCCTCACCACTGGATCAATAAACATTAAAGTCAGTTGAACCTCAATGTCAGCGGTTCCAACTCACCAGTCACTCCTTGGAAACCCTATACAGGATCACTATGAGACAGAAACACTCAACAACACTTAACAACATATAAATGGAGAAAAGGTTGAAATTGTCAAAGACTTCATTTTACTCAGATCAACCATCAACATTCATGGGAGCAGCAGTCAAGAAATCAAATGACGTATTGCATTAGGTAAATGTGCTGCACAAGACCACTTTAAAAGTGTTAAAAGAGCAAAGATATCAGTTTGAGGACTAAGATGAACCTGACTCAAGCCATGGTATTTTCAATAACCTCATATGCATGTGAAAGTTGGACAGTGAATAAGGAAGACTATAGAAGAATTAATTGATGCATTTGAGTTATGGTGTTGGAGGAGAATATTGAAAGTACCATGGACTGCCAAAAGAACAAACAGGTCTGTGTTGGAAGAGTGCTCCTTAGAAGCCAGGATGGCCATACTTCATCTTTCATGTTGTTGTTGTTGTGAAGTGCTGTCTAATAGGTTCCGACGCATAGCGACCCTGTATAGGGTTTCCAAGGAACAGCTGGCAAGCTTAAACCACCAACCTTGCAGTTCAAACAACTATGCAGTCTGACACATTAGCCCACAGCACCACACCGAGACTTCTTCATCTATCATATTTCATACATATTATCAGGAAGGACCAGTTGCTGGTCATGTTTAGTTAAGTGGATGGTCAGAGAACAAGAGAAGACCCGCAACAAGATAGGTTGGCACAGTGGTGGCAGTGATGGACTCAGTTGTAGCAACAATTGTGAGGTTAGCCCAGGACCAGGTAGTGTTTCATTCTGTTGTGCATGGGATTGCTATGAGTCAGTACTGACTCAATGGCACCTAAGAACAACATCATTACTTCACTTTTGACCCATTGCATTAGGTAAATCTGTTGCACAAGACCTCTTCAAAATGTTGAAGAGCAAAGATGTCAATTTGAAAACCTTATGAATAGCAGTGAAACACTGTCAGGTAGCATCAAAATTTTGAATACTGAATCATGATGAACAGCACCAGAATTTTGTCAGACATAGTGCTAGAAGATGAAGCCCTCAGATTGGAAGGCACTCAAAATACATCTAGGGAAGAGCTGCTTCTTCAAAATAGAGTTGGCTGTGATGATGCAAATGGAGCAAAGTTTTCAGAACTGTCATTTCCTGATGGGACACAACTTAAAATGAGGAGAAATAGCTGCAAGCATCCATTAATAATTGGAATATGGAATATACAAAGTGTGAATCTAGGAATATTGGAAATTGTCAAAAATAAAACAGAATGCATAAACAGAGATATCCTAGGCATTAGTGAGCTGAAATGGATAGACTGGTACTGGCCATTTTGAATCTGAAAATCACTTGGTTTACTGTGCTGGGTATGACAAATTGAAGAAGAATGGTGGTGCATTCACCACCAAAAGGAACATTTCAAGATCTATCTTGAAGTATAATTATCCATGTTTGAATAATATCTATATTCCTATAAGGAATGCCACTATTATTCAAATTTAGGTACCAACCACTAAAGCCAGTGATGATAAAATTGAAGATTCTTTGCTTGCCGAAAGCATCGAGGACTTATAATACTTACTGATGAAGATCAAAGACTACACTCTTCAGTATGGGTTGCACCTCAATGTTAAGAAAACAAAAATTCTCACCTATATACCAATAAATAGCAACAGGATGAATGAAAAGTTGTCAAAGACTTCAATTTCCTTGGATCCACCATCAACACTCATGGGCACATTAATCAAGAAATCAAATGACATATTGTATTAGCAAATCAGCTGCTCAAGACCACTTTAAAATATTCAGGAGCAAGGACGTCAGTGTGAAGACTAAGGTACGCCTGACCCCAGTCGTGGTTTTTTTTAGTAGCCTCACATGCATGTGAAAGTTGAACAGTGAATAGAAAGACTGTAGAAGAATTTGAGTTATTGTGTTGTAGAAAAACCTTAAAGGTACAGCCAGAAGAACAGACAAATCTAAGTTGGAAGAAGCACAGCCAGAATGCTGTTTAGAAGCCAGTATGACCAGACTTTGTCTCTTATACAAGAGGGATCAGTCCTTGGAGAAGGACATCATGCTTGGTGAAGTGAAGGGTCATCAAAAAGAGGGAGACCAGTGAAATGGATTATTTCATTGGGAGCAGCAATGGGCTCAAGCATAGCAGCAATTGTGAGGGTGGTTCAGGACAAGGTGTTGTTTCACTCTGTTTTACATAGGATCTCTATGGGACACAACTGACTCAACAGTACCTAACAACAACAAATGTTTATTGGGAGTCCTGCTGTGTAACTATAGGATAAACTCTGAACTTCTAAGTACAAAGTCAGTGGCTCAAATGGTCATTCCTTGGATACTATATATAGGGTAAGTAAAGACACTTACCAACAATGTTCTTTGAGAACGGGACAAGAACTTGGTCCATTGACTCATATTGACCCTGCATAGGGTTTCCAAGGAGTAATTGATGGGTTTGAACCCTGAACTTCGTTTACCAGTTCAGTTCTTATCCTATAGCACCAATCTTCCTAAGAGTTTAGTAAATATGTGTGGAGAAGTTTTCAGTGTGTGCTTTCTATCGAATTAGGTTCCATATGTGGTTACGAATCGGGCTGCGAACCGTAAGGTCAGCGGTTCGAAACTACCAGCTGCTCCGCGGGAGAAAGATGAGGCTTTCTACTCCCGTAAAGATTTACACCCTCGGAAACCCTGTACAGGGTCGCTATGGGTCGGACCCGACTCGATGGCACTTAACAACAACAACCATCATATTTATATTGTAATAAAATGAGAAAATAAATTTTGGTCATATAATACAAAGATTTTTGCCAAAATATTACAGCTCATCAGCATGCAAAATTTCAGGCTAATATTTTGAGCTCCACTGATCTTGAGGAGTAGCATATTTTCCCACACAACCATTAACAGAAAGAAAAAGATTAATTTCGACAACTTGGCTGTAAATAATTAAAAATGGCAGATTGCAAAATGCCTTTGCTTCTATAATCAGAAAATAAAAAGGAATACTATATTTAACCATGCTAGATAGAGAAGACATTTAAAAATCAGACTGAATTTTCATTTTTGTCCTATTGGCATTGACCAGTGGATTTTGTCCTTTTGTTTTCTAAAAGTAATATTCATTAAATAAGATGTGTTTTTTAAGGGATACTAAAAATCTAGCAAGGGGTTGTTAACATTGTAAAACTGTTGTGGTGAGGATCTGACCTCCCCTAACTTCATAAGGGGGAAGGAGAAACCTTCCAAGACAAATCCTAGAAAGAGAAGGTCACACAAATCTCTTTTTTCCAAACTTTCTACCAATTATAGATAACATCAACCATTCTTCCCATGGTACTTTCTCCTTCTCTGGTGAGACTGATAATTCATTACAACATCCACACAGAATTTACAGATAATACTCATGATTATGATGTTTACTATAGAAGCAACTGATTGCAAATTAGGATCAAAACCCAGCTCAGAATATAGTTCTTGAATCAGAATAGAATCTTCTCAGTTGTGCCCATAAGCAGGCTTCTCTCTCAAATCCTCAGCAACTTGGCCCCTCAGGTCTCTGCCCTCTTAGGCAATTGTTACAAAATAATGTAAATCTACCAGTAAATGCCCAGAGGCATCTCACTCTGCTAGGGAGCTGCAGCCTGAAGGTGCACAGCATTTATGCTCTCTGGGTCCCAGAGACACCCTACAAATGGAATAAGCCTCATGCCCAAAGGTACTCATCTCACCCATTCCATGGACTGGGAAGCCTACCACGGCACTTCCGGCCAGTTTCCAGGTTCTGCTGCCACTAGTACTGCCATTTACCTGATGCTACTTCCCAAGTTCTCTTGTCATCGCCATTGTTATAGCTCTCTGTCCTGTGGGCCTAGGAGATTCCCTGCATAGGGACTCCAAGTCTCAATGACATGATTTGCTCACATTTCTTCTTTTTGCTGGTAGTTGGATCCCCTCTTTCTTCCACTGGGATGGCCAGTTTAAGACTAACAGGATGTCAAAATTGATTAATCCCCTTGGTAGGGTTCCATACACCTTATGTGCATGATCCTGCTTCTGAAGGGTTCTGTGGCGCTTGCTTGCATAGTCCCACTCAATTATATGGATTGTACTTTAATGTAAAAAAAGAAAAGAAAAGAAAATCCTCACATTTGAGCCAATAAATAACATCAACAGAGAAAAGACTGAAATTACCAAAGATTTCATTTTGCTTGGATCCACAATCATGCTCATGGAAGCAAAAGTTAAGAAATCAAACATTGTATTCGGCAATCTGCTGTAAATGACCTCTTTAAGGTGTTAAAGAGCAAAGACAACACTTTGAGGATTACAGGTGGGCCTGACATGTTTTTAAGTACTGTAGAGTCGGTTCTGACTCACAGTGACCCTGCACAGGTTTTCCAAGGCTGCAAATCTTTATGGGAGCAGAAAGCCTCATCTTTATGCCGTGGAACAGCTGGTAGTTTTAAACTGCTGACCTTGAGGTTAGCAGTCCGATTCGTAACCGCTACACTACCAGAAGCTCCTTGGGCCTGACATAGGCTGTGGTATTTTCAATGGCTTTATATGCAAGTGAAAGTTGGACAATGAATAAGAAAGACCATAGAAAAACCAGCGTATTTGCATTATGGTGTTGGAGAAGAATATTAAGAGTACCATGTACTTCCAGAAGAAAAATAAAAAATAAATCAATCTTGGAAGCAGTATAGCAACAGTGCTTCTTGGATGCAAGGATGGCAAGGCTTTGCCTCTGGTACTTTAGACATATGGTCAGGAAGGACCAGTGCCTGGAGAGTCAACAGAAAAGAAAAAGACCCTAAAGGAGATGGATTGACACAGTGGCATCAACAACGGGCTCAAACATAACAACCATTATGAGTATGTTTCAGACTAGGCAGTGTTTTGTTCTGTTGTATAGAGAGAGTCACTTTGTGTCAAAACCAACTCAAAGGTACCTAATAACAACAACCCAATCATTTGGTGTTATTGCAAGACCATGGATAGAAAGTTCATATAAAAGCAATCCATTTTGCCAAAACACTGCAGTGATCATTTAATATAACAAAGCATTCAAAGCCAAAAAGTATAGAGACAAAGTAGGACAGAGTATTACATAATTTAAAATTATTTCTTCACAATGTCTCCTTATCCTGCTGGTATCGAAATTGCCCTACCAAATCACATAACTGATTTGAAGTTGATTAATCTGGTACTCTGGTAGCGTAGTGGTTACGAATCGGGCTGCGAACCTTAAGGTCAGCGGTTCGAAACTACCACCTGCTCCGCGGGAGAAAGATAAGGCTTTCTACTCCCGTAAAGATTTATACCCTCGGAAACCCTATACAGGGTCGCTATGGGTCGGAACCGACTCGATGGCACATAACAACAACAACAATCTGGTACTTCAGCTCCAAGCTTAATGATTGCTTTTAAAATAGTAGAGAATAAATGGTAAATCAAGTTATTAATTGAGAAAGACCACACTGAAGTCAGACTTGTGTTATTCCTAGGGAAATTCTGGGGGTGAAATATGAACCACATACACACGTGCCTTGTCACTACTCTCCTGAAGACTTCCCTGTGTTTGGTCAGAGGTTTCAGTTCTGTCAAGTGGGAGCCTTCAAGGGTTTGCTGTTTGTTATTCAGTCCCATTAAGTCAATTCTGACTCATAGGTTTTGCAAGGAGCAGCTGGTGGGTTTGAAACCTTGTGTTTTTTACTTGAGAAAAAAAAATTGCCTTTCTATCTTAAATTTTACAAATATGTAAAAGGAATCTTTAAAAAATACATAGAAAAAATATCCTTCTTTTACATTCTCTATAGTTCTGTCATCTAGCAGTTCTGACTATAGTGACCTGATAGGGAGGAATGGAACCACTCCATAGGGTTCCCAAGGTAGTAAATCTTTATAAGCACAGACAGCCACATTTTTTCTCCAGTGGAGAAGCTGGGGAATGGAGCAGATGGTGGGCTTGAACTACCAACCTTTTGGTTAACAGCTGAGTGCTTAATCATTGCATTATCACGGCTCCTAACCTCTTGATGTTGTTATTGTTGTTGTCCAATGCCATCAGGTATGTTCTGACTCACTGACCCTGAATAGGGGTTCTGAGGAGCAGCTGGTAGGTTTAAATCACATTTCAGAAGTCCAGTGCTTATCCATAATGCCACACCAGGACTCCTGTTGTTATTATTGCTGTTAAGTACCATTGAATCAATTCCAACTTATAACGATACTGTATTGGGTTTGAAATGCCAACCTTGCAGTTAGTAGTCCAGTGCTTATTCTACAGCACCCGGCCAGGCCTCCTACTACCTTATGCCCCAGCCAAATTAATGCCAACATTTTCCCTTCTTCTCAGAAAGCCTTTATCTTTCTGCATTCTGACTGGGATAAGTGAGGCAGATAGTGGGGGAAAGAGTACATTTCCTACTTTACATTTTTAAATTTAGTTTATGACATTAGCAGAAGCAGGAAGTTGAGGAAAAGTGGGGTGAAATTAAAAAACAAAAACCTTTTGGAGATCCTAAAGTCAAATGTCAAAACTAAATCCAGTAAGACTCAGAACAAAAGTATTCATAGAGTTGTTGTTGTTGTTATGTGCTGTGGAGTCGGTTCCGACCCATAGCGACCCTATACAGGATTTCCGAGGCTGTAAATCTTTACGGGAGCAGAAAGCCTCATCTTTCTCCCACATAGAGTAGAAACCTTTACTAGTGACTGGATGTCCATAGAGGGTCCAGAGCAGACCCCAAAGAGTGCCTGCAAAAAGTGCCAAGATGGAAAGTATTCACTCCAGGTCTAGGACAGAGGAAGCCATTGGCATAGACCTTTCAAGATGTGTAGACCAGAGGCCACATGGAAGGAGCTGCCACAGTGGGAGGCAGAGAGCAGAGACTGACAAAAAAGTCAGGTGCCCCTTCCTCATGCTATGCAAAATGGCCAGGAAGATTCAAAGAGTAGAAGAAGAGATAAGTTCTGATTTTATTTGAATTTTAGTCCCAAAAGACACTACTGTAGAGAATTCAGTTCAGCTATAGAAAAAGGAAGTTACAGCTTTGTACCTCCAAGTTTTTGACTATTGTTACTCATAAAACTAATACCCTTTTTACTGGTACAGAAAAACAGATAGTCCCCAAGGAAATTTATTAGCAGCCCCTGGCAGTATCTGACAAAATTCTAAGAGACACACCATAAATCCAAATTATCTTATTCCTCAACAGTTCTTTGAAAAGATCTTGGTAAACTTACAAAGACTCTTTGTAATGGGTGACCTACTAAAGCATTTCGCAACTGAAAACCAAACTGAAGAATTAAGTTCTAGCCCATTTCAGGGTCTTTCTCATAGAAAAATTATTCATGTTTGCTATAAATGAATAATCTGTAGCCATTTATAATAAAGTTGCAAATAGGAGTCTTGGAAGCTAAATATTTGTGTCCACATCCGAAGCTGCAAGTAGGTTTGCTTCACAGATCTACTCACTGGGCTTGCCATAGTGAGTTTGTAGAGCATGGCCTTTGGACTCAGGGAGTCTTGAGTTCAAAGCCTAGTTCTTCACTGACTCACAAAACGGGTGAATTTCAATGTATTAACTAGAAGAAGAAGAAGAAGAAGAAGAAAGAAAAAAAAAAAAAAAAGCCAGACTGGAAAGACTACTGTTTGTATGGCATCTTGGAAAAGGAAAAATTAAAGAAACAAAAATAGGTCAGTATTTGCTGGGCTTGAGAACAGAGGCAGAAATTGACTAGAAAGAGGCTTGGAGACTTTGTGTGGGAGGACAGGATTATTCTGTTTTTATTGCAGTGGTGGTTAAATGGCTGTATGAATGTATCAAAACCCCAAGAAGTGCACAGTGAAAAGAGAGAATTTCATTTTAGTAAATTTTTTTAAAAGTCATTTTTTAAAGTGCTTTTTTGCCACTTAATGACTGAATAACTTGTTCTGGTTACTAAAATCTCTTTGTGTTTCCGTTTCTCTACTCGAAAGATAAAACAATAATGTTTTCCTCATAGGACTGTTATGAGGATGAAATGAGTTAATGTGTAATAAGCACTCAAAATAGGCCTGGTATACCAGAATACCTTAGTAAGTGGTAGTTTTCTTCTTCATCATCATCACCGTTGTTGTTGTTGTCGTCATCATCGTCATCATGCCTGGTCTGTGTGAACTGTAGTAGCACCCACGTACCCCATGCACCCATCTCCCAGGAACTGAGAACACTGGCTGTTGTTCCTCCCATCTGCATTCCTCACTAGGAACTCTCCTCCAGCCCCAGCCCATTAGCCCTTCATTGGCTCTCCGTGGCGCTTGAAAGGGGTACCACCTTGACCTAATATAGAGATATAAAGATACATTCCACCTGACAAAATATGGATTAACATTGATGGCTCTTCAGAACACTCTTGTAGGATCAGATGAGATCTCAATGCAACCATATTGAGTCAAGCATTGTTCATCTATGGTGTTTTCTTCATAGGTACCCTAGAGAATAAGTGTACAGACTGAAGTCAGCCAGGCTGGGATTCATGTAATCTTGAAAGTTACTTAATCTTTCTACCTCTGTTTCTTCAAGGGTTTCAGGTAAGGATAAAATGATAAAATTAAAGTAAAAGAACTTTGAACATACCTAGCATACAGTTAACATTAAGCACTGACTGCCAACCACAAGGTCAGGAGTTTGACCCTCAGAAACCCTATACAGGAAACCCTGTGAGTCAAAACAACTTGACGGCAGACAGAAATAATATTAATAGCCAGCAAGCTGTGCTCTAGATGTCTTCTGAATTTCTGTGACACTCATTTATTTTTATCACTTATCTTATTCTGTAATATCATTTATATTTTTGTTACATAATTTTGTTTTGTTGTTACTTTCTTCCAACTAGAAGCGCGTATTATTCCAATGACTTGCAGTTTACAAAATAGAAGAGTCAGAGATTTGGCAAATAATTTGTCCAAGATCACACAGCCAGAAAATGCCAACTTGTTTTCAGAACTCAGGCTTTTCCCATTACACTACACTATTTACATAAGGAGTTATTGGAAAAACCTGCTCCTTACACATAATGATTTATTTAAGTTTAGCTAGTATAGAAAAGATGAGCCATTAATAGTGACATTATGTATTTATTAAAAGAATATTAAAGATTCTATACTATTTCTTCAACTTTTCACTGTGAATTAAATGAAGCTTTACAGCAAAGATCATCAGTTTTACAATCAACAAATCATATACTTTACTTCATCTCAGTGATTCCAATCCCCTCCATGCAAAAACAGTTATCCCACCTCCTCCCTGTCATTCCTATTTCCATTCCACCCTCCTTCCCATCCTTTCTCAACTTTGTCCTTAGAAAAATACTGCCCTTTTGATCTTGAATGACCACTCCACAGCAAGCATACCTTACTAGTGTTGTTGTCCCCCACTACCTACTGCTTGCCTGAAAATTGGGCCATGAGAGTGAGTTGGAACTCATCCTAGACATGGACAGTGGTAGAGGACAATAGTTTCCGGTTCCTCCAGTCTCTCTCTGTGCAGTAAGCCCAATCTTTTTTTACAACTCTGAGTTTTGTCCCACATTTTCTGCCATTCTATCTGGAACCTTCTAATATGATTCCTTTCAGAGCAGTTGATAGTGGTAGTTGGGCACTATTTAGTTCTTCTGGTCTTAGAGCCATGGAGACTGATATTTGCCTACTCTATTGGTCCATTAAGGAGCTCTGGTAGCATAGTGGTTACCATTCAGGCTGCGAACCGCAAGGTCAGCAGTTCAAAACTACCAGCCACTCTGTGGGAGAAAGATGAGGCTTTGTGCTCCCGTAAAGATTTACAGTCTCGGAAACCCTGTATGGGGTCTTTATGGGTCAGAACTGACTTGATGACACTTAACAAAAATATTGGTCCATTGAACTAGTTGGTTCCAATCATCTTACATTTTCATCACTCTTCTTTCTCCCATGTAAGAATAAGAGACCAATAGTTACACTTAGATGGTTAACTCATGCACTTTTAAGATCCCGGTTGCTACTCACCAAACTAGGGTGTAGAACATTGTCTTTGTGGACTATGTTACGTCATTTGACCATGATGTCCCCTGAGACAGTGGTCCTGAGCCCCCAAGCCCAGTAACTCATTGCCTTAAGTGTTTTGATAATATCTAAAAAGTTTTCATCATTTTGCTCCTGTATGTTCTACCACATTCATAGGTGTGTTTGAAATACCCAGGTACAAATATCCTATTTCAAACGTTCCTTTATATATTTGTAGTTATACAATCAATCTCCCTCCCATACTGATTCAGCCTGTGTATCTGTCCACATATTTACCCAGAGAACACTGTTGTTCCAGGATTATGTATATAGCACTATTTACCTCTATCCCCTTTAACCCTTGCATGTATCTCTGTGTTTTGTCACCTGTCTTCATCATTCTTCTGCCAACCTCCCTTTTCAGTGCGAACATGTATCTACTGTCTAGCCAGTGAATTCCTCTCCCTTTCCTCCCACCCCAGGTAACCATCAAAGAATACTTCTTCTAGAATGAAAAGCTTTCCTTGAGTTTTTACAATAGTGGTCTCATGCAATATTTGTCCTTTTGTGATTAATTTCACTCAACACAATGTTCTCTAAGATCATCCATGCTATGAGGTGTTTCACAGATTCATCTTTATTCTTCACCATTGCATAGTATTCTATTGCATATATGTGCCAAAGTTTTTTATTTATTCTTCCATTGTTGGGCATTGAGGTTGTCTCCATCATTTTGTTATTTGAATTGTGCTACAATGAACATCAGTGTGTATATATCTACGTATGTTATGGCTCTTATTTCTTGTGGATATATGCCAAGTAGAGGGACTACTGGGTCATACAGTATTTCTATTTCCAATTTTTTGAGGAAGTGCCATATTGGTTTCCATAGTGGTTGCACCATTCTATAGTCCAATCAGCCATGTAGGAGTGTTCCAGTGTCTCCATACCCTCATCAGCATTTGTTGTTTTCTTGTTTTTTGAACTTCACTATTTAGGCTGGGATAAGATGATATCTCATTGTTGTTTTTGGACTCCTGGTGTAGCGATGTGGACTAATGTGTCAGACTGCAAAGTCGTTTGAACTGCAACATCAGTGGTTCAAGCTCATCAGCTGCTCCTTGGAAACCCTATACAGGGTCACTATGGGTCAGAATCAACTTGATGGCACTTAACAACAACAACACTGAAATCCTGGCTTGGTGATTTAAGATAAGCACTGGACTACTAACTGCAACAGACACT
Organism: Chrysochloris asiatica; assembly: GCF_000296735.1. Lineage (NCBI taxonomy): Eukaryota > Metazoa > Chordata > Mammalia > Afrosoricida > Chrysochloridae > Chrysochloris > Chrysochloris asiatica. The sequence goes on from NW_006408626.1 coordinate 4,616,088, forward strand.
TAAAACCATAGCTGGACGTTTCAAACCCACCAGTCGCTCTAGGGAAACACTCGACTCAGTGACACTTAACCAAAAACAAGCAAACAAGCAAGAAAACAAACAAAAAGAAATAATGGCTAATGATCAAATGGCAAAGATTTCCTCATACGATTGCTGACCACCGGAAATCTTCTTTGGTGAAGTGTGTGTTCATGGCCTGTGCCCATTTTAAAGTAAGTTGTCTTTGTCTTTTTCTTTTAGATGCACTGCAGTTTTTTATAAAATTTAGAAATTAGTCCCTTGTCTGATATGTCACTGCAAAAAAAAAAAAAAAAAAAATTCCCCTATGTGGACTCTCTTTTTACTCTTTTAGAGAAATCTTTTGATGCATAGGAGGTTCCACCCATCTATTTTGCCTTCTAATGTTTCTGTGTTTTTAATTATGTTTGACAGGGTATTTAAGCCATATAGTAGAGCCCCTAAGTTTGTCCCTATTTTTGCCTTGATAATTTTTATAGAGTTTTACAGTTAGATCTTTAATCCACATTGAATTTGTTTTTGTATATGGCGTGAAATACGGGTCTTGTTTCATTTTTCTGCAAATGTATTTCTACTTTGCCAGCATCATCTGTTGAAGAGACTACCTCTTCCCCATTTAATGTTTGACCCTTTGTTAAAAATCAACTGACTGTATGTGGATGGATTTCTTTGGGGTTCTCAATTCTGTTGCATTGATCTTTATAACTTTCATTGTACCAGTACCAGGCTGTAACTTTCATTTGACTACTGTGGCTGTACAGTAGATTTCGAGATCAGAAAGTAATAGACCTCTAACTTTGTTCTTCTTCTTAAGTAATGCTTTGCTTATCCAAGGTCCCGTTCCTTTCCATATAAAGATAGTGATCAATTTTTCCATCTCTTTAAATAATAACATTGGTCTCTGGATTGAGACTGCATTATAATAGAATCTAGAGCTCTGGTAGCGTAGTGGTTATGAATCGGGCTGTGAATTGTAAGGTCAGCAGGTCGAAACTACCAGCTGTTCCACGGGAGAAAGATGAGGCTTTCTGCTCCCGTAAAGATTTACAGCCTCGGAAACCCTGTTAAGGGTCGCTATGGGTCAGAACCGACTCCATGGCACTTAACAACAACAACAACCCTTAATACTAGAATCCCTTCTAAATTTCCAACAAGGCATTGGATATTTTCTGAGTATTTTCAGTGATGAGGAATTCACATCCTAGACAGCTTGGCTTTTTGGAGCTTCCTCCATCAGAAGAGGGCTATACTAAATCGCTTTTCATACCACTTTGCCTCATTGGTCCTACTTCTGCCTGCAGAGCCACACAAAATAAAATAAATCCTTTATCCACATATTGTTGCTAAGTGCCATTGAGTCACTTTCAACTCATAGCAACTGTGTATAGGTTTTCTAAGGAGTTGTTGGGGGGTTTGGACCACCGATCTTGTGGTTTGCTGTCCAGTACTTACCCCACAGCACCACACCAGGACTCCATTCACATACTGTTGTTGTTGCTAAGTGTCAATGAGTCAGTTCTGACTCATAATGACCCTGTATAGGGTTTCCGAGGAATGACTGGAGAGTTCGGACTACTGACTTTGTGGTTAGCAGTCCAGTGCTTATCAAATACAGGACTCCAGTATTTGAAAACAGTTATTATATTTTCATTCCTGTGTACAAAACAAATAATTCAGATGTCTTCAAACAATCCTCCTATTACAAAGCTACCCTCTCTACCCTGTGTGCATTCCTCTGAACACACTCCAGTTGGCCAGCATCCTGAAATACAATATCCAAATCCAAGCACAGATTCCCATCTCTGATTTAAACAAGTTAGAAAAGAATGATACTATAACTCTCTTTCATACAAATTGCTATTGCTAATTTCCATGGCACTGATTTTCAGCTCATAGTGAGCCTATATGACAGGGTAAAATTCGACTATAGGGTTTTGAGGCTGTAATCTCAATGGGAGCAGATCACCAGGTCTTTTATCCCACAGAGTCGCTGGTGGGCTCTAACAGCTGACTTTCGGTTAGCAGCTGAGCGCTTAACCACTGTGCTACCAGGACTCTTTCTCATAGAAATATTATCCTGTCATCAAGTCAGTCTAGGAATCTCACATCTATTGGAAATAATGTCACCCTGAGGACTCTTGAGGAAGTTATTGTCAACTAGACTCAACAAATATTTGTTTCAAACTAATTCCTTACTTCTATTCTCTTCATCTATTATGCTGTTTTATTATCCTTATCCACTTAAGATTTATCTCATTAGATATAATGCATTCTTTCAATTGTTTAAAAACAATTTGTCAACTCATCTTCATCTAAAATATTAAGCCTTTTCAGTTTGAGTCTAATGGAAAATCTTATCAGCATGTTCTTTAGGTCCACCTATAAAATATAAAAATAATGACTTGCAGGAGTGAGATGGTCCTCCCCCCAGCATGCTATTGATCTCCTGATCAGAACCCCTCTCGGGAGTTACTATTCAACTAGAGGCAAGCCCTAATCACAGCACTATAATCCAACTGTACTCCTTCACATTGTTCTCAAAGACAACAGTAACAAAGTTGTCAAATGGTAACCAGAGTCTCAGTATGCTACATTGTGTCATCCCTGTTACTTTCTCATCTACAAATCTATTTTGTTGTTTCACATATAAGTCAATAGTAAAAGGGGATTACTCTAAAGGACAAAATTTCCATAGAATTTATAGGATACTCCCTAGGCTGGTCCTGAAGACTATGAACTGCCCAGGCAAAAGACACAGCCTATGCACAGAGCGAAAAGAATACAAGTCACATTTGAGAAACTAAAAGTAGATACACATACTAGGAGGAATGAGTGCAAGGGGAGAAGCATGAAGAGTTTTAAGGCTAGAGAGAAAAAAGAGGGCCCAGACCTTGTTAGTCATGTTAGGGAATTTGGGCTTTATCCTGAGGGCAATAGGGAGCCATTGACTGATGTTAAACAAGAGAATGACGTGTTCCAATTTGCATTTTACAAAGATCACAGGCAAAAACTGTTCTGGAGACACCTGCTTTGACAGAGAAGTGGGAATAGTTGACCTATAAGGTCCCATCCAATGCAAAGTGTCTATGGTTCTATTTCTTAGCTAATCAAGAAAACCAAAGGAAAGTGATCTTCTTACAGTAGAATCTGTCCTTCACTTTACTCAAAAATGATCTAAACTCATCATTTCCATCAGTTGTGTGCTGGTGTGTGTGTGGGGAGGGAACAAGGGAGGTAAAGTTAACATTACAGAATCCTAGCCCCAACCCTGGTACATGCCAGAAGACTGCGATCTGACTGTCACTGGTCCTCTTTGTACTCAGCAAGCTGGACTCAGCAAACCCAAACACATCAGTGAATGTAATTCAAATGCTGCAAAGCACATAAGCATCACTACCAATATTGAAAGAATTCAGTAAGTGACAATACTTTGATAAAGAGTTGATTAAAATTTCATTTTTACCCAGCATGCTGTCAAAAAAAAAAAAAAAAAAAAATGTGCCAGGTGATTTTGTAGTGAATTCAAGATTTCTTATTGTCTCTGGTTAAAAAAAAATTACCTATAACCTGTAAATAAAAATAAGAGAAAATTGTACTTTCTTGTAATGTCATACTCAAACAATGCTTAACAAGCCCATTCAAGGATTATTCAATTTTCTAGAATAATCTGTTATTGTTTCACTTTACTCTTTAAGATAAATTTTAAATTAAGGCTCAGATTCTGGTTACAAATTAACTCATAAATCTGTGTCTCATAGAGAAGCAATATTTCCTGCCTAAAAAAAAAGTTATGGTTTAACATAGTCCATAAAATAATGTTCTACATCCTACTATGTTGAGTAAGCAAATGAGGTGTTAAAAGCTCATGAGCAGCCATCAAAGGTACAACTATTGGTCTCCACCTGTCTGTAGGAAAGAAGAGTGATCAAAATTGAAGATGCTTAAAAACAACTAGTCCAATCGATTAATGTATCATGTGAACATCAGGCTTCACAACTCTGAGACCAGAAGGAAGAGATGGTGCCTTGCTACCACTACCAACTGTTCTGAAAGGAATCACATTAGAAGTTCCTTGATAGAGTGAAATAAAATGTGGAACAAAACTCAAAATAATAAAAATGTCCAGGCTTACTGGTCAGAAAGCAACTGGTACAACTCCAAGGCTTTGGTCATCTTTCAGGTCTAGAACAGAATTCATCCTTGTAGTCAATTTTCAGACAACCAATAAATAGGTCAATAGGTGGAACAGCAATAGTGAGATATGCGTATCATAGAATGGTCAATCATTTGAAATCAAAGAGCAGCATTTACCCAAGGACAAAGTCCAGAAGAGTTGAGAAAGAAGAAGGAATGGAAACAAGAAATACAGGGAGCAAGTGGAATAAGTGATGTTACATTGAGGGTGTTGCAATCAATGAGATGAAATGAAGTGTATTTTTTGTTTAATGTAAAACTGATGATCTGCTCTCTAAACATTTATCCAATTCACAGTAGAAAGCTGTTTCTTTTTACAATTTTATAGTTTACTGTTGGATATTGTTGTTTAAGTACTGTCAAGTCAGTTTCGAACCATAGTGACCCTGTATAGGGTTTCTGAGGAACAGCTGATGAGCCTGAACCACCAACCTTTAGGTTCAAATTGGCTTTGCAGTGTAGCACATTAACCCACTGTGCCACCCTAGTCTATTTCTAACCTAGCAATCTAATTTAGCACTGCTTTATTAAATGGCCTTATAAATATTCAGTTCCTCAAATGTTCTTTGGATCAACTTTCTGATCTTACTGTTTTTCCCATTGATGAGTTTAATAGTATCTTTGACAAAAATATCTTTGACACATGTTCATTCTATATTTGCATGTGTATCTTTTTTTTAACTTTCTGAAATTTACACTTTGACATTCTTAACACTAAATAATGTAGTGTTATTCTTCACTGTACCCAGTCCTCTTGTTTGATTTTAAGGTTGGATTGTTGGAGAAGGGCTACTTTTCCACTCAAGCCTTCCTCTCCGCTCTTGTTTTGACTTATAACATCAAGAATAGCAGGGTTGGGCAAACTTGTACATATTTACTCCTGCCATCTTAGAAAGCAAAAGTACATATTAGAATATTATTTACACCTAAAGCAGAAATATATATATATATATGTCATTTTCCTTCTCCATTTTCAAAATTGACAATTCTCCCAAAGCAAAAAAACTATTTCATAGAAATGTCTACCAAGCAGTAAGGGAATGCTTGTCCATTTGTACAAATAGACTGTTAAAAATCAAATCAGATGAACTGGCAAATGAAATGTTGTGCTATATATATTTTTCACAACAATAACAAAGAAAGAAGTTAAAAAATAAAAAAGTTAACATGCACATACAGCTTTGTGAGTACTGAGGTCTGGAATTACCCTTCTTCCCTTCTAACATGAGTTGAGTCCTGCTGTGTCCCTACACATCTGGACTTCTCACCCTGTAAAATAAAAAGGTCTGGAAGCCAATGTTGAGTACTGGTATAAGATTGTTTTTTGGGTGGTGGTATTTCATTATTGTTTTAAGCTATCATCAAGTTGGCCCTTTACTCACTGAAATCCTATGCCAAGTGGAACAAAGTGCTACCTTGTCCTATACCATCCAATGATCTGTTGTAGGTTTGACCACTGTGATCAATAGCGTTTTCATTGGCTGATTTTCCAAAGTACTGGTATACATACCTTGGAGATACTGTTGGTTTGGTTCCAGACCACCACAATAAAGCAAATACCATAATAAAGCAACTTACAAGAAATTTTTGGTTTTCCAGTACATATAAAAGTTATGTTTTCACTATTCTGTAGTCTGTTAAGTATGCAACAGCATTATGAAGGAATTTGAAATATTGTGAGAATTACCAAAATGTGACACCTTAGGCTGTTGGAATAATGGTGCCAACTTGCTCTACACAATACTGACACAACCTTCATTTTGTTTAAAAAATCAAAAACAAAACACAGTATCTACAAAGGCAATAAAATGAGGTATAGAGGTGTGTGTTCCTGGTGATTTCTTACAGATACATACAAACCAAAAAAATTTTAAAAAAAAACAAAAAAACTGAATGATAGAGAAGTTCCTTATGAGCTGGCTAATATTAATACCAGAAAGAATCCAAAGTTTTTGCTTTTTATAAAGATTTATTAGCATTCCCATGAAAATAAATAGTGGTATATATATGGCCAGTCACCTAAACATTCCACATCACATTAAGATTGCTGTTTCCCCATTTAAAAAATTTATTTTTATCCTTGGATTGAAAATCAAATAAAAAATAGTGATAATAATAAAAACACTTGAGAGAAAGAAGCAGCCTGATTCACTGCCATCATATTAACTCACAGTTAAATTGCTCTTGTTGTCTAACTAATGACCAGGTAGAGTCCTTCTGTGGAGCTCTGGAATAAACACTGGCCTGCTAACTACAAGGTCAGCAGTTCAAACCCATCAGCCACTCCTTGGACACCCTGTAGAAGGTTGCTATGAGTCAGAACCAACTCAGTGGTACTTAACAACAACCACAGCAATGGCCTGGTTGAGCCCTGAAGGAGCATTGGCGGCACAGGGGTTAAACTTTCCTGCTGACTAAAGGTTGATGGTTAGAACCCAACAGCAACTCCCCTGTACAAAGATGTGGCAGTCTGCTTCCATTATGAGGAGTATAGCCTTAGCAACCCAACAGGACAATTCTACTCTGTCCTGTAAGGCCTTTAATTTGGAATTGATACAATAGGTTCTGGTTAAACCTTTCATAATTAGTTGGTCTTCTTAAAATCTATTATCTGGGTTTGTGTGGTACTTCTAAAATGCAATATTGGTTTTAATAATCCAGACTGGAGATTATTTTGGCTATTAGCATTAATTTCAACTTCTTTCATGCTAGGAAGCATTTCTACTTTCAAAATCATTCGGCCAATAAGAATAGCACTGTTCTTTTTCTGGCTTTGAAGAGATCTAACAACTTGAGCCCTGTCATCAAGGTACATTATGGCACAAAGTATAGTTCTCAAATGTAGGATGTGCAGAGCCTGCTGTTAATATTGCAATGCAAGTCTTTTGTATTACGTTGGTTTCTGAAAATATCTCTGACAGATGCTGCTAGGCCCAAGAGCCTCTCACAGCTGCAGCTTCAGACAAATCCAGGATAGATGTTTGTTCTCTGGAGCAGTTGTCGAATCCCTCTGACAGCACCATGGATCTGTTGCCAGCCTCTGGTGGAGGCACTGGGCCATAGAAGGGTTGGGAGGTGGTGGGGGCTGGGCTCTGTGAACTGCTGAGTCATTAGCATCCCTGTGGGAAGGCAGGACTTCAGCTCCCATCACCCGGAAGAAACTGAAGGAGGAAGGCAGCTAGAAAGAAACTGGCTGCTTGAAATTTATCAAATATGATGTCTGAAAAAAAATTGAATTGTAAAAAGAGGCCATTTTTCTCTCCTCTCATTTTTGTGATTTCATTTATTTACTTAATTACTTCAGTCCCATCTCATTCCAGACATGACTGGGGGGAGTGGCGCGGGGATTAAGAGTCCTTGAAGCAGTGTTCCACAGAAGATACTTACCAAGAAATGATTTGTTTCTCACACAAACCCTCACAGGCTAAGCCTGCCATCCCAGCAGTCATGGCCTCACCTTGTGATAGGGAGGAGGCAGAGGAGAAAGCAGCTAACTTTTTCCTTGCCCTACAATAGCTCCATTTCAGCTGAGACCCAGGACAGGCCCACAGACCTTCCAAATGCACTTTTCTGCCCCATTGTTTGTCTCACCTAGTTTGGACATATTATTAGGAAGGACCAGTCCCTAGAAAAGAACATCATGCTTGTTAAAGTAAAAGGTCAGCAAAAAGAGGAAAACTCACTATAAGATGGACCAAAACAATAACTTGTAACAATGGGCTCAAACTTATAACCATTGTGAGGTTGGTGCAGGAAGGGCCATGCAGTGTTTTGTACTGTTGTACAGAATGGAACTGACTCAGTGGCATTTAACGACAACAGTTCACGACCCTTTCAGTTCATTTGGACCCCCCCCCCAAAAAAAAAAACAAAAACAAAAAACAAACCTGCTTCCTTCAAATGGATTCTGATTCCTAGTAACCCTATGTAGGTAACCCGTAAATCTTAATGGGAGCAAATAGTTTCATCTTTCTCCTGAAGACTGCCTGGTGTTTGAACTGCTGAAGTTTGAACTGCTGGCCTGTGGTTAGCATTCCAGTGTTTCGACATTGTCAGACAAAAAAGGCAAAAGACATCAAACACCTTTTCTTTACAGGGGCAGGTCATCATTCTTATTAACCAAATAGAAGAAGAGCAGGAATAGTCAAATCAAAAACAACATATGCAGACAGACATTTTTAAGTCATCCATTGAAAAGAGTGTGGGTATCATGGCCTGTCCTGGTATGGCGCTGTAGGATAAGCACTTGACGGCACGGTCTGTTTGAACCACAAGGTTGGCAGTGCAAACTCACCAGCCACTCCTCGGAAACCCTATACAGGTTCACTGAGGGTCAGAACCAACTCAACAGCACTTAAGAACACATCATGTCCTGTGGACAGAGCAAATTGCAAACAGAGCCCAGGGCACAATGAACAATTAGAAGGTGATGTGTGTCAATATCTATAATAAGTTTAAGAAGAGGGTAGAAAGGAGGAAGACTTGTTCTTTAGCTGTGGAAAGGAGAAGAAGCTAATTTAATCAGTATTTATTAAGTACTGAAATGTGCAAAGAGCACAAAGCACAGAAATTACAACAACAAAGCATGGCCCCTCCTTTGAAGATCACACAGTCTAATGGATGAATGCAATTAATGGAGGGGAATTAATGGAGTGGAGCTGCATGTAACATGGGGTTGTGTTTTAGAGTCAAATTTATTTATTTTTTACTTTTTATTGTGAATTGAATGAAGGTTTACAGACAAGACCATCAGCTTTATATTCAACTAATCGTATGCTTTGTTTCATCTCAATGATTACAATACCCTCCCTGAAACAACAGTTGTCCTGCTTCCTCCCTGTGGCTCCCCATTTACAACTTATATTTCACAAATGAATAAAGCAAAAATATTTGATGTACACTTACAAAACAAAAAATATATATTCATTTAAATGTACAAAGGGTACATTCTGCTATCCAGGCTCCTGCCGGAAGGTACAAAGCCTTTCTCAGCCCATGGGCATAGATAGAGCCCACAACTGCTATCTCCCATGCTATCGCCTTCTGCCACCAACCCCTCTTTTTTAGGGAGGGATCTCACATTCCACTCATGCTCTTCCTCCTGGGAGGGTCCTGGGATCACCTATTCTTGAAATTAAAGATTTTCGCTCCTACCTTTTAGTTACACATCTTCTACTATTATGTTGTTGTTGTTGTTAAGTGCCGTCGAGTTGTTTCCGACCCATAGCGACCCTGTACAGGGTATCCGAGGGTGTAAATCCTTACGGGAGTAGAAAGCCTCATCTTTCTCCTGCGGAGCGGCTGGTAGTTTCAAACCGCTGACCTTAAGGTTCGCAGCCCGGTTCGTAACCACTACGCTACCAGAGCTCCTTATTATTATAGTTGTGGCGATCTCAATTATCCTGCTAACAATTACTCACAAATGAGTCATAAAATCCTATTGCTGTCATCCCCCATCCTGTTTCACTGGATCAGTGTCGTGGAAAAGAGGAATACTATTCAATGGGGATTATGCCTTACCCCCCTCATTCTGAAACTAAGCAACACTTATGAAAGCTTGTAAGCCAGTCACTTCATGCCTTTATAAAGTCACTTCTTAGGACAAAATATTAATAAATACTATACAAATTGATAATCAAAATCCTTTAGGAAAGTGTGGGGTTTCCCCCCAGTGTTAGGATCATTCTTTGACTGGGTCCCTGGTGAAGCAATTAATTGTCTTATATCAGGAACATGTTCTACAAAAAAGTAAAATATTTAAATACTAGATTCTTCTGCATTATGGGCAGTCATACACCAATGACAGCTCAAGAAACTGAGATTATCTAACAGAACATGAGAGCCATGTCTCCCAATATAAATTCACTTCCATATATATGTTTTTTTGAACACAGTTCTCTCTCTCTTCTTTTATTACCATGGTAGATCTATATAAACAAAATATTTACAATTTCAACATTTTTTTTTTCCTGGAGAATATTGTGATATTAGTTGCATTCCTCATTTTGTATAATTATCATCATGATCCATTTTCAAATTTTCCCATTGTGCTGTCTGTCTCTTAATCCAGTTCTCTCTCTCCTTGCCTTTTACCCAGTCCTATGCCATGCAACCAATTTTATAGGTCAAATTGCATGAGTTAAATACATATGAGGTGCAACTTTTTAGTATTGTACTTTAAACAACGTGATAAGTGTTATGACAGAAATAAAATTTAACCAAAATATTATAGATGATGGTTTTAATGACATGTCCTGTAATTAACCTGCTCTGAATTCATCAGTATAGACATCTTAATTCCAAAAATATCCTATGATTTAGAATGATTAAAACTTTTCTTAACCTGAGCATCACTACGGAAACTGCCATGGCCTTGCCCAAGCTTCCACTTCACCCACTCCATACTGCTGGGTTTAGATCCCCTTTACCAAACTGCTGCAGCATTCCACAGTGCCACTATCATTGTATGCTAGGAAGTCTAGCATAATAAGTTCAATTATTATAATAGCTTATGTAAAAAAAAAAAAAATGTCAATTTTAAAAACTCTTTTAGAGTATCTCTAAGATTTGGGTGCTTTTGATATCCTTGATTTAAAATCTACAGTGTTCTTAAAACTCTGAAAGGAGTCAAAAGTGTGCCTGTAGGGAACATCTTAATAAAATAGGCTATCTTGGAACCTAATCTTGAAGGAACTGGTAAAGAGAATTCCTGGTGAGTGGAACACATTAGTGATGGCAGAAGGGTTGGAACAAGGTCATGGAGACATTACTCTTTATTTGGAGAATTACAATATACAGTAAGAGAAACCTGCCTTGATTGTTTTCTGATCTCTTCTTTCTTCCATTTGTCTTGTCCCTAATCCCTCTTAGGATTTATGGTGCAATGCTGTAGGATCAGCACTGGACTGCAAACCACAAGGCACTTAAAATCTACCAGCTTCTCCTTAGAAATCCTATACATGGTCACTATGAGTCAGAATTGACTCAGTGGCACTCAGCAACATCAACAATCCCTCTTAGGAGTCTTGGTATGGCACTGTATGATAAACACTTGACTATAAGGTCAATTTGAACCAGAAGGCCAGTGGTTCAAATCCACGAGCCAGTCTTCAGAAAACCTATGTTGGGTCACTATGAGTTGGAACCAACTCAACAGCACTTAAGAACAGCAACAACAATCCTTCTTACCATATGCCAAAAGTAGATTGTTTTCATTCCACGGCATCCTGCTCCAAACCACCACTAGGTCTGTTCCAAGAAGGAGAAGTCTGAATTACATGCAGTATGTGGAATTTCAAGTTCCTGGTTTGCCTGGCAAATAGTTAAACCAGTTATGGTGTTATAACCAAAAAGATCCTCCATGAAGCATTCTCTAGTTTGTTCTCTGGTAAATTAATCTTTTCCCTATCTCTGTCCCATAACTACTTTCAAATTCTACTACAACACTAATAAACACATTATACTTTATTCATAATGTATCCACCCTTGTTTATTTCTCCAGATTCTAAGTTCTCTTTGGCAACAGGGGCAGATTCTTGCTGATCTTCAACCAAACTGAATAAACTTTTTCACAAACAATCTTTCTATGGGAAATTGGAGGAAAATGAATGAGGAGATTTGTTGTTTTTATTAATAAGTGATGGCATGATGAAAATACTGACTTCAGAAACTGATGTTTTTACTTTGTACTGTCCAATTTTAAATATTCGCTATTTCATTTTCAAAAATACATCTTGATAACAAAGAAAGGGTTCATTACACCAAATATAGAACCTGCTCACAAAGCTTGGCTCCACTTTGTAAAGATTTCTGCTTTTTGAATTAATCTTATTCTTGACAAGCACTGATAGAAGTGATTGTTAAAAGAAAATTCTCAAACTTCCATAGATATCAAGTAATCTTTACTATACAACATTGCAATGAGATTTAAGTGCACATAAACTGAGACATATATGTTTATTGTCCCTTTAAAAATGCACATGTTTGAGAAGTTAAGGCACTGTCTTATTATACTATGACAGTCTCACTTAAAGTGGTGAGACATGAAGATTGTATTGTAGGTAAAGTAAGATATACTTGGCCTTATCTATTTTTTGCCTAAAATATAATAAAGGCATTACTTCATCTGGTAAACATGTATCTATAGTTCAGCCTCCACTATTTGTCAATTTGACATACAGTGGTGGCTTGTGTATTGCAGTGATACTGGAAGCTATGCCGCCACTATTCTAAATACCACCAGGGTCACCCTTAGTAGACAGATTTCAGCTAAGCTTCAAAACTAACACAGACTAGGAAGAAGGAGAGACAGACTACTTCTGAATGTTTAGTCACAGAAAATCTTAAGAATACAGTTAAACACTCTGAGCATCAGAATATTGAATATTGAAGCACAATGAACAGCACCAGAATTTCGTCATAGTGCTGGAAGATGAGCTCCTTAGGTTGGAAGACACTCAAAATACAACTGGAAAAGAGTTGCCTCCTCAAAGTAGAGTTGACCGTGATGATGACAATGTGGCAAACATTTCTGGACGTGCATTTCCTGATGAGATTCAATAAATGAGGGCAAACAATTATAAACATCCATTAATAATAAGAACAGGCATGTATAAAGTATAAATATAGGAAAATTGGATGTCATAAAATATGAAATGAAATGCATAAAGATTGGTATCCTAGGCATTGTTGTTGTTAAGTGCCATCGAGTCTGTTCTGACTCATAGTGACCCTGTATAGGGTTTCCAAGGAGCAGCTGGTAAGCTTGAACCACCAACCTTGCAGTTCAAAGTGACTGTACAGTCCAGTGCATTAACCCACAGGGACACACCAGGACTCCTATCCTAGGCATTAGTGAGCTGAAATGGATTTATATTGGCTATTTTGAATTGGACAATCATACAATTTACAATACCTGCTGGGAGTAACAAATTGAAGAAGAATGGTATCACAGTCATCATCAAAAAGAACATTTCAAGATCTATCTTGAAGTATAATGCTGTGTGTGGTAGGATAATAATATCCATATGCCTACAAGGAAGACCAGTTAAAATCACTGTTATTCAAATTTATGCACCAAGCAATAAAGCCAGTGATGATAAAATTGAAGAATTCAACCAACTTTTTCAGTCTGAAATTGATCAAGCATGCATACAAGATGTACTGATAATTACTGCTCAGTGGAATGCAAAGGCCAGAAACATAGAGATCAGTAGTTGGAAAATTATGTCTTAGTAACAGAAGCTATGCTGGATAGATTTTTGCATAATAGAATTTTGCAAGACCAATGACTTCTTCATTATAAATGCCTTTTTTAAACAATATAAACGATGACTATATACATGGACATTACCAGATGGCATATACAGAAATTAAATTGACTATATTTGTGGGGAAATATGGTGGAAAAACTCTATATCAACAACCAAAAGAAGGCCAGAGACCAACTATGGAACAAACCATCAATTTCTCATATGTAAGATCAGGCTGGAGTTGAAGAAAATTAAAACAGGTTCATAGGAGTCAAAATATGACCTGGAATATATCACACCTTAATTTAGAGATCATCTCAAGAAAAGATTTGATGCATTAGATACTAATGAATGAAGATCTGAAGAGTTATGGAATGGTATCAAGAACATCATACAGAAAGAAATAAATAGGTCATTAAAACAACAAAGAAGGAAAAGAATAAAATGAATGTCATAAGAGATTCTGAAACTTACTCTCCAGTATAGAGATACTAAAGTAAATGTAAGAAATTAGGAGGCAAAAAAGCTGAGTAAAAAATTTCAAAGGGCAGCTGGAGAAGACAAAGTCAAATATTAGAATAAAATGTGCAGAGACCTATAATTAGAAAACCAAAAGGGAAGAACACACTCAGTATTTCTCAAGCTGAAAGAATGGGAAAAAAAAGTCTCAACTGCAGTGTTATAGGATTCTAAAGGCAAAACAGAATCTAGTGTGGTGCTGTAGGATAAGCACTGGATCATAAGGTCAATTTGAACTGCAAGGTCAGCAGTTCAAACTAATCAGCCACTACTTGGAAACCCTATACAGGGTTTCTGAGTCAGAACCTACTTGATGGCACTTAAAAAACACAACAAATTGACAAAATACTGAATGATGCAGAAAGCATCAAAAAGAAGATGGAAGGAATATACAAAGTCACTCTATGAAAAAGAAATGGTCGATGTTCAACCATTGCAAGAGATAGAATATGATCAAGACCCAATGGTATTGAAGGAAGAATCCAAGATGCACTGAGGCACTGACAAAGAACAAGGCTCTGGGAATTTATGAAATACAACTTGAAATATTTCAACAAACTAATGCAGAACTGGTGGCACATACTCATCTATGCCAAGAAATTTGGAAGAGAGCTACCTGGTCAACTGATTGGAAGAGATTCAGATTTATGTCCATTCCCAAGAAAGGTGACCCAATGGAATGAGGAAATCATTGGACAGTATCACTAATGTCACATGCAAATAAAATTTTGTTAAACATAATTCAAAAACAACTACAACATAGACAGGGATATGCAAAAGTTTCAAGCCAAGATTCAGACAAGGACATGAAACAAGAGCCATCATTGCTGACATCAGTTAAAGTAGAGAATATCAGAAAGATGTTTACCTATACTTGGTTGACTATGCACAGGCTTTAGACTGTATGGATAATGACAAGCTCTGAATAACATTACATAGAATGAGTATTCCAGAACATACTCAATTATGCTTTTGAGGAAACTTATATATAGACCAAGAAAGAGGCAGTTATTCAAATAGAACAAGGGCACAGATGTATGCCAGGGTTGTATTATTTTGCCATACTTATATATAAGCAGCTATCCTGCATAGTTTGGGGGTGGGGGGGGTGGGGTCATTACCATCAAGAAGAACAGCCTGATGTGGAGGACTTCCCTTGGACCCAGGGTCACTGCACTGAGAACTGCAATATCCATTCTGAGCAAATAATCTGAGAAATTTGATTATATGAAGAAGGAGGAGGTATCAAGATTGGTGGAAGATTCATTAACAACCTGTGATATGCAGACAATACAACCTTGCATACTGAAGGCAAAGAGGACTTAAAATACTTACTGATGAAGATCAAAGATCACAGCTTTCACTATGTGTTTTACCTCAATGTAAAAAAAAAAAAAAAAAGCCATCACAGGTGGACCAATAAATAACATCATGATAAATAAATGTAGAAAAGATTAAAATATTAAAGTTGTCAAAGACCTCATTTTGCTAGGCTCTACTCTCAATACTCATGAAAATAGCAGTCAAGAAATCAAACGCTGCATTGCATTAGGCAAATCTGTTGCACAAGACCTCTACAAAGTACTCAAGAGTAAAGATGTCAGTTTGAGGACTAAGTTGTACCTGACTGACCCAAGCCATGGCCTTTTCAATAGCCTCATATTCCTGTGAAAGTTGGATAGTGAATAAGAAAGACTGTAGAAGAATTAATGTATTTGAGTGATGGTGTTGAAGAAGAATATTGAAAGTACAATGGACTTCCAGTAGAACAAACAAATCTGTGTTGGAAAAAGTACAGCTAGAATGCTCCTTAGAAACCAGTATGGTAATACTTCATCTCTCATACTTCAGACATTTTATCAGAAGGGACTAGTCCCAGGAGAAGGACATCATGCTTGGTAAAGTGGGTGGGTCAATCATCAAAAATAAGGAAGGCCCCAAACAAGACAGATTAGCACTGTTGCAGCAGCAAATGTTTCAAGCTTAATAATGATTATGAGGATGGCACACGACCAGACAATGTTTCATTCTGTTGTACATAGATAGGGTCACTATGAGTTGGAACTTACTCTAGGGCACCTAACAACAATAGTATAATATTACATAAAACCTTATATGTGTTAAACATCAGTTGCCTTCTTCTTTAATTAGTAAGAATGAATTAATATTTCTTCTTAGTACATATGTACACCTTTTTAAATATTTTTTCTTATGTTTTAACCAAGGTCCCCACATTCCAATTCTATAGTTAAATACTGATTGCAGAAGAGTGACCTCACTCCTCTTTCCAGCAAAGTTATTTTCTAAAAACAACGACTTTCTCAGAATCGGTGAAGTGTTTTGTAATGAATCTCTTTGCCTTGGTTCTGTGAAAAAAGAGATAGAAAAAAAAAACCAAAAAAAAAAAACCAAAAAACTGTTTGGAATATTTTACCCCTAGCCCTGAAGAGTTGTTATAGTTGCCCAAGGAAGAAGCCAGTGCCTGCTGCAGAAAATATCAGTTATTGTGCAAATACATGGAGTCACTGACAAGGAAACTGATGCTTTTAGTTCAGCAAGGGGATTAGTCCGTTTTTATGCAAATATAGTGCATAAAATCTTCCATAGGATTAAGGCACTTGTCTATATAAGCAGCCATCCCAGAGAGGTTGAGGGGGGTCGAGGATTCACTACCCTCAAGAAGAGCCTGAAGTAGAGCACTTCCCTCGGACCCAGGGTCACTGCACTGAGAACCTCCTAGACCAAGTAGAGAGCGTTGTAACCTGGGAGAGCGCTATAACCTGGGAGTGGCAACAACAGAATCGGGGAACTGGTGTGAGACAGTATTATAGACTTTCTATCCCCAGAGTGTGGTGGCTACAGTAGACTTGCTAACCCACTGAACAAGAGCAGTGAGGGCTTTGGGACAAGAGACTTGCTGGAGAGATGAGGTGTCTTCAAGGTATTTGTCAGTGTAGCTAAAAGCAGATAGGGCTGTCCTAAGGGAAACTGTACAGCAGAGACAGAGAAGGAGATAGCTATCCTATACTAAATAAGGAAGGGATGTGTTGTTCACTTTGAGGGTGACTTTAAGACTTTGTTTATGTGCATCCTGACATTGAACCTATTCCTGCTACTTCCAATGTTAATTCAGATCTCATGCTACTTAACCCAGTAAACCATATAGCTGTATTGCCTTAGAGTTTGGTATGACCATTGCAACAAATTAACCATTCCAGCAGAGAAGCAGTGAATGTCATGAGGATTCCTAGTGTCAACATTTGTAGAAAGTTTAGAAAAAGGAGGTAAAATCAACTAATGGTGATTCTCATTCTTCCTGAAGTTCAGCTAGGACCAACACTGCTGCTATCACACTATAGAAATCTACCAGAAATTTATAATCCCTTATTTGAGAAACCCATTTTAGAAATGATTGGCATGTATTGTTAATGCAGGAAAAAGCAGAGCTATAAATCCTAGTTTGGGCAAGAATACAATAACTCTGGCAAGATCAGTCATTGTTGGTGGCAGTACTAATTGATTCAATTTTTTGGAAAGAAGCAGTGGGTCTAAAGATCCATAAAAAATTCTAATATAATTCTATGTTCTCTTTCTCAGATGTAAAATTAACTTGCAAAAATTTTTATAAGGATCACTGAAGTTAGATTTTGCTTCTAGTTGAGCTCTGGCTCAACCTTGCCAATACAGCTTTTCATTAAATTGTTACAATATAATTATTTGGAGAGAACTGGTGAAAATAGATTTCTTCATTCAATAGATGAGGGTAAAGCTGTTCAAATATTTGTAGTGTTCATTATTTACATTCAGCCCCATTCTCAAAAAGATTGAACATTGCTTTCACAGATATGTAAGGTATCAGAGCATTTGTAAAAATCAGAATTCATGAAAATGGAGGATGGGAAAGTAAGTTGAAACCAGAACTAAGTTGAGGACACATGGTAGGGTCACAAACTTGGCATTGAGCTTCCTCATTACCCATCGAAATGAGAACATATTCACATCTTTGAGATAAACCATCTACTTAGTGGAACCATCACAGCCTTGTCTGGTACCGAGTCCTAACCTACAGTCATACACAGAACCCACAGATGGGACTACAGGATCATGGTCACCTCCTTGGTCAAAATCAACCCCAAACACTAAGTGAACAATAAAACCTAGAGCTCAGAAGCTTTCAGGTGCTTAATAGTGCCTGCCTTCAAGCAAAGACTGAGAGATCTTGGATAATGTCAGAACTTTGAGTAGTCTGTTTGTAGGGAAGTAAAGTAACTGATCTTCTGTCTGCCCTTGAATATCTCAAAATTTTCCTCTACTTAGGTGAAAAGACTGATGTACTCTTCAACCCAGATAAACTAGGAAGTCCCAAGTCATACCTTTATATTTAAAATTAAAATATTAAATTGATGGTGGTGATGGTAGTATGCCATGCGATCAGTTCTGACTCATAGCGACCCTGCATAGGATTTCCAAGGCTGTAAATTTTTACAAGAGTAGAAAGCCTCATCTTTTTCCCATGAAACGACCACTATGCTATCAGAGTTCCTTATTAAATTGACAACAGATGAGAAATATTATTCAAGAATCAGTTCATTGCCTAGATTTCAATAACTAAGAATGTGATCCAGACTAGAGAAGATGTTCTCAAGGTTGGTAAAGTGGCATTAAAGCAAAGTAGAAGCTCCAAGCCCACTCTTAATACTTGGGTCAATGTCCTTTGTATTTACATGTAATTTTACTCAGAAGGCAATGGTATTGCTTAATCCACTCTGATAGTCTCTTCTACATTAGTCAAACCATAAAGGAATTTATGTATAATGTATAGTTCTGCTCGTAAACCATGGTAAGTAAGCAGTAGGAGAAGAGTCAGTTAAGTGATCTGCTACTAACAAGGTTGGTGTTTTAAACTCTTCTAGAGGTGCCTCAGATGAAAGTCTAGCAATCTGCTTACAAAAAATCATCACTGAAAACCCTAGTAGTAGTATTTAGGTGCCATCAAGTCGGTACCGACTCATAGTGACCCTATGCACAAAAGAACGAAACACTCCCCAGTCCTCACAATTGTTGCTATGCTTTAGTCCATCGCTGCTGCCACTGTGCCAATCCATGTTGTTGGGGGTCTTCCTCTTGTTCTCTGGCACTGCACCTTACCAAACAAAATATGTTTCTACAGCAACTGGTCCCTCCTGATAATATGTACAAAGTATGAGGGACGAAGTCTGGCCATCTGGCTTCCAAGGAGCACTCTGGCTGTACTTCTTCCAAAACAGATCTATTTGTTCTTTTGGCAGTTCATGGTATTTTTAATATTCTCCTCCAAAATCATAACTAAAATGGATCAAATCTTCTACAGTCTTCCTTATTCACTGTCCAGCTTTTGCATGCATATGAGGTTACTGAAAATACTATGGTTTGGGTCAAGTGCACCTTAGTCCTCAAACTGATATCTTTGGTCTTCAACACTTTAAAAAGGTCTTGTGCACAGATTTGCCTAATGCAATATGTCATTTGATTTCTTGATTGCTGCTTCCATGAGCATTGATGGTTGATCCAAGCAAAATGAAGTCCTTGACAAATTCAGTCTTTTCTCCATTTATATGGATATTGTTTATTGTTCCGTTGGTGAGTATTTTTGTTTTCTTTACATTGAGATGTAACCCATACTGAAAGTCTTTGATCTTCATCAGTAAGTATTTTAAGTCCTCTTCACTTTCAGCAAGTAAGGTTGAATCATCTGCATATCACAGGTTGTTAATGAGTCTTCCTCCAATCCTGATGTCATGTTTTTCTTCACATAATACAGCTTCTGGATTACTTGCTCATTGTAAATTTGATTAAATATGGTGAAAGAATACAACCCTGACACACACACCTTTCCTAATTTTAAACCATTCAGTGTTCCCTTGTTTCTGTTCAAACAACTGGTCTATGTACAAGTTCCTCATGAGCACAATTAAGTGCTCCAGAATACCCATACTTCACAATGTTGTCCATAGCTTGTCATGATCCATACAACTGAAAGCCTTTGCATAGTCACTAAAGCACGAGTAAACATCTTTCTGGTATTCTCTGCTTTCAGCCAAGATCCATATGATGTCAGCAATGATATCCCTCATTTCATATCCTCTTCTGAATCCAGCTTGAACCTCTGGAAGTTGTCTGTCAATATATGGTTGCAGCCACTTTTGGATCACCTTTAGTAAAACTTTACTCACATGGGATATCATTGGTATTGTCAGATGATTTCCACATTCAGTTGGGTCACCCCTTTTTGGAAATGGTCACAAATACAGATCTTTTCTAGTCAGTTGGCCAGGTAGTTGTCTTCTAAATCTCTTGGCACAGATGAGTGAGTGCCTCCAGTGCTGCATCAGTCTGTTGAAAGATTTCAATTTGCATTCCATCAATTCCAGTTCCTTGTTCTTTACCAATGCTTTTAATGCATCTGGGACTTCTTCCTTTAGGATCATTGGCTCTTGATCATATGCTACCTCTTGAATTGGTTGAACATCAACCATTTCTTTTTGGTACAGTGACTCTGTATATCCATTCCATCTTTTTTTGATGCTTTCTGCATCATTCAATCATTTGCTCATAGAATCTTTCAATATCACAAGTCGAGGTTTGAATTTTTTTCTTCAGTTCCCACAGCTTGAGAAATACTGAGTGTTTTCTTCCCTTTTGGTTTTCTAACTCCAAATCTTTGGACATTTCGTTATAATATTTGACTTTGTGTTCTCAAGGTTACCTTTGAAAATTTCTGTTCAGCTCTTGTGGTGGATTGAAAACCTTAGAGAAAGCATTTCTATCCTGAAACATATGAGTATGAGGTCATAATAAATCAGAATCCACTAAATGGCCACTGGTAAGAAGTCAGAGAGTTTACAATATGTAAAAAAAGAAAAAAAAAAAAAGAAAAAAAAAATTGGACTATGAGGAAAGGGATCAGGAAGTTCTTATCCTAAAAGGAAATATTTAAGAGTAAGAAAGGACTCAAAAGGCTGGGGGGAAGGAGGGGGACCGGGGGAGGTGGGGGGGAGGTGGGTGGGTGTTGTGCTTCTTGTCAGTGGTGTACTATGAGGTAGGATGGGAACGAGCTAGGGATTTAGGGATTTAGCGATTTAAACAAACCCAAGTCAATGTCCTGGTGTGGGGCTGTGGGTTAATGGGCTGGACTGCAAAGTTAGTTTGAATCACAAGGTCGACAGAGTTCAATCTCACCCGCTGCTTTTTAGAAACACTATACAAGGGGCACTATGGGTCAGAACTGACTGGACAGCACTTAAAACAACAAGTGAAGGTTCCAATTTAACCACTTCATAGCCTAGGGGAACACTTTTAACTTGTTCTCATCTCATGTACAAATTATACCCAAAGTTCTGACATTGCCCACAATTTCTTGGACATTGTTTACAGTTCAGTTTCCTCATCTAAAATTTATGGTAATTACGTTTATTCAATACATTCATTGTGAAAGTGAAGTTAAAAAATATATGGAAAACACCTAGGAAATAGTGTCTAACTTAGTGTGAGTGCTTGATAGTAGAAATATTAAGGTTTTCTTGTTGTTGCTGTTAAGTGATGATGAGTTAGTTCCACCTCTCCCTGTATAGAGTTTCTGAGGAGCTGCTGGTAAGTTTGAACTGCTGACCTTGTGGTTCCGTGCTTATCCTATATTGCCTACAAGTGAATAAAACAAAAATAGGCTTCAAGTGCAGTGAAAAAAATACTTTGGTATGATTCAAAGAAAACTTCGTAACTAAATGAGAAGAGGAGGGAATTAGTGATTCTTCCTGCTCAGTTACCATTTTATACCAAGTGCCTTATACAGTTTAGGAACATTGTATGAGTTTGAAATGTTGCTTTTAATGTTTTATTCACTTTACCTCTTTACTTAATTTACCATAATCTTAACATAGTACATAACCTTAATGCAACTATCAAAGCCAGAAACCAATAAATATTTTTGAATGAGTGCTGAATGTATATTTTAACACGATCAAAAATGGTTTATTATCTATAGAGCTAGGTTTTGTTTTTTTGTTTTTGTTTTTCAGGAAGCAAAAGAATGAGAAGTCTGTTTGAATCTTATACTACTAAATACCATAATTTCAAACTTGTGTATGAGAGGAAAAAGTAATTCCTTCAATTAAAGGGGTGACTTTAATAAAGGTGTTCTAAACTGAATAAACCTAACTACTATATATGTAAAACTTAGGCACAAAAGATTTGATCATTTTGATTCATCAGGATTTGGGGGCTCAAGATTCATAGTGAAGAAATGAATGTCAGTTTATCGAACAAACCAGGATTTACAACAACAAAATTTATAGTTGCAAATTATGTAGAACATGAGTTATTCTTTCTATGGTAAGAAAAGGACATGTTTCATCTCAAAAATCTTTGTTATAAATATCTCTACATACTGCAGAGAGACATTTATCACACCCTCACCAATTTCATAAAGAAACAGTAAGTCATTGAGTTACCTAATTTGTGTCAAGAACAAGGAAAAGATGTGTCAACAACAGAATTTTTCCCCATTCACTGACAGGTTAGCACTCCAACGGTTGCTGAGCCACTGGAATTTCCTGCTTCATCTTTCACTGATTTCTCCTTCACACCCCCCTTTCCAGCTGAAGCAATAAATTAGAATGAGTGGGACAGAGTAGGAACATGACAATTTGTGCCAACAAGTGGTCTCTGTAATAATTATTCATGGTACACTTTGGATTCTAGTGAAGTCCATTTGTCCAAACTCAACAGTACCAGAATTTAAAAATATATATATTTCCAATAACTGGCAATTAAAATCAGATACTTTGGTCATCATATAAAAATTAATTATGTTGTTTCTTTTAAGTGTTAGATGACATTTTAAACAAATTTTAGAGTACCTTTTTGCTAAGTAAATGAAACATTTCTAAACATTCTTTATAAATCAATGTTTCATCTACATTTTCTTTTTCCTTGTTGACCCTACTCTCTTTTCTTTACCTTCTCAACATGACTTTCGTGGTTGCCTTTGCATCAACCTCCCTACTGATTGATTACTGTAAAAACCTAATCACCACTGACCCACACAGTGTCAGACTACCTAATAGCAAGGTAAAAAGAGGCTTACTTGTATTTACTTAGTAATCTGCAGTGAACAATTTCACAGTTTTTCACCACAGCCAAGATTCTGTTTCTATGGCTGGCATCTATCTCTCTCACAACCCAGAGCACCTTGCTACAGAATCAAAGCCTCTTTTCAAATTTACAATCCCTGGCAGAGATAGAGTAACCAACAAGCAAGGTTAACATGGGCTCACTTGTGCGTACTTACTGTCTTAGGCTGGTTTCTCTAGAGACATAAAACCAGTGAAACTTACGTGTGTGTGCGTATCTGTATATATTTACGTGTCTTGGTGTGGGCTAATATGCTGGACTGCAAATTCAGTTTGAATTGCATGGTTGGCAGTTCTAGCTCATCGGCTGCTTCTCGGAAACCCTATGCAGGGTTGCTATGGGTTGGAACCAACTCAAGAGCACTTTTCAACA
>NW_006408626.1:4639709-4709722 GCF_000296735.1 Chrysochloris asiatica
TATCTTGGAGTCGGTTCCGACTCATAGCGACCCTGTACAGGGTTTCCAAGGCTGTAAATCTTTGTTGTTGTTGTTTTGTGCCGTGGAGTCGGTTCCGACTCATAGCGACCATACACAGGGTTTCCGAGGCTGTAAATCTTTACGGGAGCAGAAAGCCTCATCTTTCTCCCACGAAACAGCTGGTAGTTTCGAACTGCTGACCTTGCGGTTCACAGCCTGATTCGTAACCACCACGCTACCAGAGCTCCTTTATATATACATATATATGTTGTTGTTAAGTGCCGTTGAGTCGGTTTCGACCCATAGCGACCCTGTACAGGGTTTCCGAGGGTGTAAATCTTTACGGGAGTAGAAAGCCTGAACTGGCTTACTTGTACATCCTTAGCAATCTGTAGTGAACAATTTCACATGGGTTTCACATCATTGATGAGAAGCTTGTGAAACTGTTCACCTATTAACAAAAGTACAGGAAAGGATTTCAAGACTGGTGGCTTTATTTGCTACTTCCTAAAACATAGAAATAATGATATATCTTCTGTTTGAAAAGCTCAGAACTTTATAATTTTAATTAGAAAGCAACTCCATCTTCTTCCTTCCTTTTTTTTCCCTTTACTTCTTCCTTCCTCTCCCCAAACTATTTAGGGCTCTTAAAACATCTACGTTAGATTTTAAATCTTGTCTTCCAGGATGCCAATGTTGTGGCATGGATTCATGATGTCACTGTTTTCTCATTATGCTTTGTTTTATGGTTTGTCATTTTATAGAATTCTCAAACAATGAGCCAATACCCAGTACCCAGTACCCAGTACTCAGTCAATGTTTTGTTACCTCTCTGGAAAGTTCTTATATATACGCTACCTGTCTTCACAGTCATCTTTACTTAGAAGGAAGCTCATTGTGGTGAAAAGAGGAGAGACTCTGGAGTCAGAGAGATAGAGTCCAACCTTGGCTCCAAAGCAAACACCAGTAGTGTAACCTTGTCCATGCTAACCTAGCCTGCATGGTAGTTTCTTTCACTTTGATGGAGGATATATGTACAAGAATATTTACCTAAGCTGTAAATAATAAACATGGATTTGGTGGAGCATACAGGAGGTAAAGTTACAAAAACTTCTCAGACATAATCAAACATCTTGAGAGAATGAGACCCTGGGCTTGGGAGCTAAGGACCCTGATTCCAGAGCACACTGAGCTCAATTAGCAGACCACAGTCTACATCAAACTGGTGAATAGCAATCAGGTTCTTAAAAACCCTTCCATGGGAGAAAAATAAGGCTGTCTGCTCCACTACCAATGGCTCTGAAAGGGAGCCCCTTAGAATGCCCTGAACAGAGATGAGAAATATGTGGAACAAAAGTCAAATTCATAAAAAGAAAAAAACAATTTACTGTTTAGACTGGGAAGGTTTAGATATTCATCCTTCAGGTCTGAAAATGAACTCACATCCATGGTTCAATTGTCAGCCAAACAATAGGCCAATCTATAAATAGAACCTGGATCCTGGTATGACACTACAGGATATGCACTGAACTGCTAACCAAAAGATTGGCAGTTGAAACCACTCCTTGGAAACCCTGTACCGGGTCACTATGAGTCGGAGCTGACTCTATGACACTTAGCAACAACAATGATAAGGGGGGACATAACTCTAAGAAGGTGTGCATAGCTTATAATAATCAACCAATTGAGATCAAAGGGCAGCATTTACACAAAAACAAAGTTCAGAAGGTTAGGGAAGAAGAAGAATGGAAACAGGAAACAGGGAGGAAGTGGGATAAGTGATGTTACATGGTGAACATTAAAGTCAATGAGATGAAACTATATGTGTATGGATTACTGAGTGAAAACTGATCTGCTCTGTAAACCTTCACCTACTTCACAATAAAAATAATAATAAAATAAAAATAAAGCAAAAAAATATCTGATTATAAACATAAACACACATGCAATTTAAAAGAGAAATGTTTTTTGCCATAATTGTTGTTGTTGTTAAGTGCCATCGAGTCGGGTCCGACCCATAGCGACCCTGTACAGGGTTTCCGAGGGTGTAAATCTTTACGGGAGTAGAAAGCCTCATCTTTCTCCCGCGGAGCAGCTGGTAGTTTCGAACCGCTGACCTTAAGGTTCGCAGCCCGATTCGTAACCACTACGCTACCAGAGCTCCTTTGCCATAATTAGTAGCTGAAAAACAAAGTCAAAAGGACTGTATTAATCTAGGTAGGCTAACTTCTCAGCACAGAACTGCCAAAAATTCAAGTTATATACAGAAAAGGCTATGGAGTGAGGGATATCACTGCTAATGTTAGGTGAATCTTGGATGACAGTAGATAATATCAGAGAGATACCTACTTGTGTTTTATTGTTATGCAAAGACTTTCTATTGTGTGGCTATCATATGGATAACATTGCAAGGAATGAGAATTCCAGAACACTTAATTGTGCTCTTTCGGAACCTGTGCATAGACCAAGAGGCAATCATTCAAACAGAGTAAGAGGATACTGACTAATTTAAAATTAGGAAAGATAATGATCCTGAATCAATACCATGAGATTGCCTTCTTAGGTTGACAACCAAACTCAGACATTTTAAGGAGTCCAAGATCATTTTGTGAGGGAAATGGAGTGAGGGTAGAAAAGAAAATGAAAAAAAGGAGGTAGCGGGGAGTTGCTTTTGATTATATCTCAAGAAAAAAATCTCAGGAGATAAGCTCTTTAGACAAAAGAGATACCATTTGTCTTAGACTGGGTTTTCTAGAGAAGCAAAACTAGTGTGTGTGGAGAATATATATATACCGAGCTCTGGTAGCGTAGTGGTTACGAATCGGCCTGCGAGCTGCAAGGTCAGCACTTCGAAACTACCAGCTGTTCCACGGGAGAAAGAAGAGGCGGTCTGCTCCCGTAAAGATTTACAGCCTCGGAAACCTTGTGTAGGGTCACTATGAGTCGGAACCGACTCCACGGCACGTAAAAACAACAATATATATATATACACGCATACATGCATATATCGTTGTTAAAGTGTCACCGAGTTGGTTTCGACCTATAGTGACCATGTATAGAGCTTCTGAGGAGCAGCTGGTAAGCTTGAACCACCAACCTTGCAGTTCAAACAATGTTGCTGTCCAGCCATTAAACCACAGCACCACACCAGAAGTTTATATCAAGGAAATGGCTCACGTTGTAGAGGTAGAAATCCCAAGTCCAGATCCAGTGGGAAAGAGAGCAAGCTCTTTCTCTGTGTCCATTATATTGAGAGTTTCCCCCAAGGAAACATCATTTCAGTTGATTGGCTGCTCATAGCCAATCATCATAGAGTTAACAGTTAACGGTGCTGTATTAGATTTCACCATGGAAGTAGCCCATCTCAATTACCAAACCATTAGGTATCCTAGCGCAGTCAAGTAAACACAGAACCCCATCACAAAATTATCTCTATTTTTCAGGAAATAGTAATTAACACCATTAGACACTTAGACCCTTTCCTGTGCTTTCACAACACTCACCTGTTACAAAAATACAGTCAAAGGTTTAAACGCTTGATAGTGATTTTAGTTGCTGGGAGCAGCAGTCATGAAATCAAACAATGGATTGCATTGATCAAATCTGCTGCAAAAGACCTCTTTAAAGTGTTAAAGAGAAAGATGTCATTTGGGGACTAAGGTGCAGCTGACCCATGTCATGATATTTTCAATTGCCTCATATGCATGCAAAAGCTAGACAGTGAATAAGGTAGACTGGTGAAGAATTAATGCCTTTAAATTATGGAGTTGGCAAAGAATATTAAATACACCAGATGAATGAACAAATCTGTCTCAGATGTATAGTCGTAATGCTCCTTAGAAGTAAGGAAAGCAAAACTTCATCTCAAATACTTTGGATATCAGGAGAGACCAGTACCTAGAGAATGACGTCTTCCCTGGTAAAATAGAGGGTGAGCAAAAAAGAGGAAGATCATCTATGAAATGGATTCACCCAGTGGCTGCAACAATGGACTCAAGCATAGCAACGATTGTAAGAGTGGCACAGGGCTGGGTAGTATTTCATTCTAATGGACATAGGGTTCCTATGAGATAGAACCAACTTCACAGCGCCTAATAACAACAGGCTAACTTCTAATGCAAACATTCCTGAAGTTGCAATACTTTAATACAATATTGTATTTTTTGCTCACATCCCATCCGAGTGAGACTTGGGAAGAGAGACTGCTCCACAGAGCCATATATGGAGTCAAGAGCCTTCACTCTTGTGACCCCACCCTTTTCTTGATCCTTAAAGTTCTCTTCATTATGCCAGATAATGAGAAAGAAAGGGAGAGGAAAGAAAGTAATGACCACACATAGGAAGCTCTTAGGGACCTTTCATGGTAGCAAAGCACATCACTCCAATGACATTCAATTGTCTAGAACTCTATCACAGGTTTTAGCTGATGGCATTTGAGATAGGAAATATAGTTAACCTGTGTGCACAGAGAGACAAAAACATGTATCTTGGTGGACTTGGGCCTCTTAAGTCTGTCTTTGTTGTTGTTGTAAGTGCAGTCGAGTCAGTTCTGTCTTGTTGTTGTTATGTGCCATAGAGTCGGTTCTGACTCATAGCAACCATGTACAGGGTTTCTTCCATTTGCTTTCTGGTAGCGTAGTGGTTACGAATCGGGCTGCAAACCTTAAGGTCAGCGGTTCGAAACTACCAGCTGCTCCGCGGGAGAAAGATGAGGCTTTCTACTCCCGTAAAGATTTACACCCTCGGAAACCCTATACAGGGTCGCTATGGGTCGGAACCGACTCGATGGCACTTAACAACAACAACAAACCTTGGAGAGCAAGTTTCAGTGTTACTTCTGACATCCATTTTGACCTTTTCCTTCTTTCTTGTCTTCTTAATGATTTTTTGCTTTCTTCATGTATGATGTTCTTGATGTCATCCCACAACTCTTCTGGTCTTTGGTCTTTAGTGTTTAATGTATCAAATCTGTTCTTCAGATGATCTCTAAATTCAGATGGGATATATGCAAGGCCATATTTTGGCTCTTGTGGACTTCTTTTCATTTTCTTCAGCTTCACTTTGAATTTGCATATGAGTAATTGATGGTCTGTTCCACAGTCTACTCCTGGCCTTGTTTTGACTGATGATATGGAGCTTTTCCATCATCTCTTTCTGCAGATGTATTCAATTTGATTTCTATATATCCCATCTGGTGATGTCCATATGTATAGTCATCTCATGCTGTCTAAAGAAGGTATTAGAAATGAAAAAATCATTGATTTTTCAGAATTCTATCATGCATTCTCCAGCATCATTTCTATCACCAAGGCCAAATTTCCAACTACTGATCCTTCCTCTTTGCTCCCAACCTTTGCATTCCAATCACCAGTAATGATCAATACATCTTGATTGCATGTTTAATCAATTTGAGATTGAAAAAGTTGGTAGAATTCTTCTATTTCATCCTCACTGGCTTTAGTTGTTGTTGTGTAAATTTGAATAATAGTGGTATTAACTAGTCTTCCCTATAGGCACATGGACATTATCCTATCACAGACAGCATTGTACCTCATAACTGATATGGATACATTGTTTTTTGTTTTGTTTTGTTTTTTGTTTTGACAATGAATGAAACACCATTCCTCTTCAATTTGTCATTCCCGGCATAGTAAACCATGTGGTTGTCCGATTCAAAATGGCCAATACCAGTCCATTTCAGCAATGTTTATGTGTTCCATTTCATTTTTGACAATTTCTGATTTTCTTAGATTCATACTTCATACTTCATACATTCCATGTTCTGATTATTAATGGATGTTTACAGCTGTTTGTCTTCATTTTGAGTTGTGCCCCATCAGCAAATGAAGGTCCCGCGGGCTTTTCTCTCACCTGTTTTACTCCATTCCTGTCAACTCTACCCTGAGGATGCATGTCTTCCCCAGTTGCATTTTGAGTGTCGTCCAACCTGAGGGGCTCATTTTCCAGCACTATATCCTTAGTCTTAGGAGCCATCAAAACACATTAGTTAATGTTTTCCCATGTGTTTGATTTACCCTTCACTTTTCACTTGTACTTATTCTTTGATCTCTCTTCAGTCCAGTGCACCTTATGTAAATACCAAACAGCACATACTTTCCTAACAGCAGAATTTAATAACGGGTAAAATGGAAAACCGGAAGCCTCTTGGTTTCTAAAGTGGGGGCAAAAAGAGACCATTGCTAGGAAAGAAAAGGAAGAATAGAGAAACTGTGTAAATGCAAGTTATATTTTTATTTTCATTGAAATTAATAGTAGGCCAAGGAACATCTATTGGGATTGAACCACCAACCTTTTGGTTAGCAGTACAGTGTTTATCCTACAGCGCCACACCAGGACTCCATATGTTGTTGTTGTTGTCAGGTGCCATCGAGTCGGAACCGACTCATAGTGACCCCATGCACAGCAGAACGAAACAATGTTCGATCCTGGGCCAACCTCACTACCGCCACCACACCTGAGTCCATCAATGATGCCACCTGGCTGATCCATCTCGTTGGGGGTCTTCCTCTTCTTCTCTGACCCTCCACCCTACCCAGCATGACATCCTTCTCCAACGATTGTTTCCTCCGGACAATATGTCCAAAGTAGGAGAGACGAAGCTTAGCCATCCTGGCCTCCAAGGAGCACTCTGGCTGCACTTCTTCCAAAACAGATCTATTGGTTCTTTTGGCAGTCCATGGCACCCTCAGTATTCTCCTCCAACACCACAACTCAAAGGCATCAATTCTTCTATGATCCTCCTTATTCACTGTCCAGCTTTCACATCCATATGAGGCTATTGAAAACACAATGGCCTGGGTCAGGCGCACCCTAGTCCTCAAGCTGACATCTCTGCTCTTCAACACTTTAAAAAGTTCCTGTGCAGCAGATTTGCCCAGTGCAATACGTCATCTGATCTCTTGACTGCTACTTCCGCGAGTGTTGATAGTTGATCCAAGAAGAATGAAGTCCTTGACTTCAATCTTTTCTCCATTGATAAGAATGTTGTGTATTGGTCCAGTGGTGAGGATTTTTGTTTTCTTGACATTGAGATGTAATCCATATCGAAGGCTGTGCTATTTAATCTTCATAAGTAAATGTTTCAAGTCCTCTTCACTTTCAGCGATCAAGGTTGTATCATCTGCATATCGCAGGTTGTTAATGAGTCTTCCTCCAATCCTGATGCCACGTTTTTCTTCATAGAACCCAGCTTCTCGTATTATTTGCTCTGCATACAGGTTGAATAAGTATGGTGAAAGAATACAACCCTGTCTCACACCTTTCCCAATTTTAAAACATTCAGTGTTCCCATGTTCTGTTCGAAAGGACTCCATATAACCATGAGAATCAAATATTAGAATCGTTATCTTCTGTGGTGACTTTACATTGTTAGGCCCCCAAACCAGTTACCGTATAGTTGATTCCATCTCCTAGTGGTCCTGTTTGTCATAGTAGGACTGCACTTCATAGAGTTTTCAATGGCTGCTTTTTCAGAAGTAGATTTCCAAGCTTTTCTTCCAAGGTAGCTCTGTGTGGATTCCAACAGCCAACCTTTCAGTTAACCAGCAAGTTCTTTAACCATTTATACTGCTCAGGATCTCCCTAGGAAGGACCAGTTATCTCTAAATCCTCTAAACATTATAAGTTATACATAGAAAAACAGCAGAAGTGGCCCAAAAAAAAGCTAGGTAAGTTTGTCTATTTGTAATCTGTGAATGCTTTAGAAATAGCAAATGATGTTGTGTTGAAAATTGCTGTAATTTTCAATGACTATTTCTAACTCCTAAGAGGGGTTGGTTGAAGTGGAAACAAACATGTCTCAGACTTGCCAGCTCCATGCCTCCCTCACTTTTTTCCTTTATTTTTCTCTGAGACTTCACCACATCCTGTGTTCATGAAAAAACAAAACAAAAAAACCCAAACCAACAGTTCTTCTAATGCTCCTGCTCCACATGTTCCATTCAACCAAGCAGAGACCTTTACCTGATGCACAACCTCACCATATGCACAAAGCTGGCAATCACCCACATGAAATGTGTTTTACCTAGACGTGAGTGGAGAGCAAAAGGACTTTCCGTTGGCACAGTTACTGTGTAAGGACATTCCAGTAAGACACTGGAAGCTTCAGTGAAAGTATAGCAGTAGAGTGAAAGCCATCATCTATTAAGTGGTTACTATGTACCAGAGACTTTATGTTCATTTTATTTTTAATTCCACAGCAACCCTAGCAGGATTATTACCTCCATTTCAAATATGAAAACTGAGTTCTAGTGAGGTTAAGCAAACAGCTAAGGCAGCATAGCTAGTAAAAGAATCAGGACTCAAAGTTAATTCTGTCCAACTCCTCCTACAAGATGCAATTACAGCTAACATTTGTTGAACACTTACTCCATGCCAATAATTTTCTAAGTCCTTTTCATCCGTACAACAATCCTATGAAGCAGACTCTGTTATCAGCATCATTCTTTAGATGATGACCCTAAAGCATATACAGTGTGAAGTGTCTTGTCCAAACCCCACAAAAAAGTAATTGGTATACTTGGTTCAGGAACTCAGGCTATCCACCTAAAACCTAATATACTTTTTTTTTTTTTTTTTAACATTTTTATACTTATTTTATGAAAAATTTCAAAGATACCTAATAGCAGACAGCAAGTATATGACCATGTCCTCACCTACATTTAATAATTATTAGAATTTTGCCATACTTCTTGCAATTATTTATGAAGCACTCTAAAGTAAATTTTCATTGTTCTTGTTGTTGTGTGTCACTGAGGTGGTTCCATCTTGCAGCAACCCTGTATAGGACTTCTACGGAAAGTGGATTTGAACCACTAACTTTGTGATTAACAGTCCAGTGCTTATTCTACAAGTGCCAAATCAGTAAATTATGGACATCAAAGTACTTTAATCCTTTATACTTTAGTTCCATCTCTAAATAAGGGGATTTTCTTACATAATAAAAATATCACACCAGAAAAATTTGTCAGTAATGATATAATAGTAACTTCAAGATTCCCCAGTTATTCCAAACATGTCTTTGTACAACTGATTTGGTCAAAGTATTGCCTGTGAAAGTTCTTAGATTCCATCTGGTCACAAAGTAAACCTAAAACATCTCCTCCACTCCTTTTTTTTTCTTCAGGTTCTTGGATTATTTGCTCAGCATAAAGATTTTAATTTGAATAAGTGTGGTGAAAGAATACAATTCTGATACATACTTTTCCTCATTTAAAGCCATTCAGTGTCTCTTTGTTCTGTTCAAACAACTGCCTCTTGTTCTGTGTACAGATTCTTCATGAACACAATTAAGGGTAATGGAATATCCACTCTCTGCATTGTTTTCCAGAGCTTGTCATGATATACACAATCAAAAGACTTCGTGTACTCAATAAAGCATGGGTAAACGTATATCTGATATTTTCTGCTTTCAGCCAATATCATTCCACAGTCACATCTGAATTCAGCTTGAACATCTGGCAATTCCCTATCAATGCACTGTTGCAGTTGTTTCTGAATTATCTTTAGTAAAATTTTGCTTGCATGTGGTATTAATGATATTGTTCAATGATTTCCACATTCCATTGGGTCACCTCTCTTTGGAGTGGACACAAATCTAGATCTCTTCCAATCAATTGACCAGGTAGCTGTCTTCCAAATTTCTTGACGTACATGAGTGAGTGCATCCAGTGTTGCATCAGTTTGTTGAAAGATTTCAATTTGGTTGAACATCAACCTTTACTTTTGTACATAACTTTGTATATTCTTTCCATCATTCAACATTTTGCCCATAGAATCCTTCTATTACAAGTGAAGGCTTGAAGTTTTCTCTTCAGTTCTTTCATCTTGAGAAATGCTTTTGGTTTTCTAACTCCAGCTCCTTGCACATTTCATGTGCTTTGTGACTTTATCTTCTCCAGCTACCTTTTGAAATTTTCTACTCAGCTATGTTGCCTCCTCAGATATTCCATTTGCTTTAGGATCTCTACACTGGAGAACAAGTCTCAGTGTCTCTACTGACATCTATTTTGGCCTTTTCCTTCTTTTTATCTTCTTAATGACTTTTTGCTTTCTTCCTGTATGATGTTCTTGATGTCATCCCACAAGTCTTCTGGTTTGATCATTAATGTCTAATGCATCAAAACTGTTCTTCAGATGATACCTGAATTCAGATGGAATATATTCAAGATCATATTTTGACTCTTGTGAACTTTTAAAATTTCTTCAGCTTCAGCCTCAACTTACATATGAGCAATTGATGGTCTGTTCCACAGTATGTCACTGACCTTGTTTTGTCAGATGATATGGAGCTTGTCCACTATCCCTTCCCACAGATAAAGTCAATTTGTTTTTGGTATATTCTATCTGGTGAGGTTTATAGTCATCTTTATATTGTTTACAAAAGGTATTTGCAATGAAGAGGTCATTGGTCTTGAAAAATTAAGTGATTTTTTTAAAAAAATAAAGAGATAATTCAGAATTTTATTCAAGTGGGAAATGTTATTTTAGTCTAGTTTTTTTAAATTGTACTCTGACATGTGCCGGTCTTCTTCCCCACACTAAGAGACTTTCACTGTACCTGTAACTTTGAAAGAGAATGCTGAAGGAAATATATTCCTTCAATGTCATTTTACACAGTGACTGTTGTTATGGTTATGTGTTGTCAAGTTGGTTCTGACTCATAGAGATCCTATGCACAACAGAAAAAACTTACTGTCTGGTCCTGCACCATCCTCACAATTGCTGTTATGCTTGAGCCCATTGATGCTGACACAGTGCCAATCCATCTCACTGGGAGTCTTCCCCCTTTTCACTGACCCTCCACGTTACCTAGCATGATTTCCTTTTCCTGGAACTGATTCCTCCTGATAATATGTCTGAAGTATGAGAGACAAAGATTCGCCATCCTGGCTTCTAAGGAGCATTCTGGCTATACTTCTTCCCAGACGGATTTGTTTGTTCTCCTGGCATTTCATGGTAATTTTAATATTCTTCTCCAACACTATAACTCAAATACTGGGAATATATTTCTATTATGAATGTATAGTAGCCATCAAGGGGAACAAAGGCAATAGGCTTGATAAAAAGGGATTACTTCAAATTAAGAGTTGTCGTTCCTCAACTCAATCCTTAAGAATCCTTGTTGGACCTTAACTCTTTAACACAGGTCATCCTGGTCTTTCCAAACATATTCAAGGGTGATGTAGCCAAGGAGTCATACTGAGAGCATGTAAGCATGTATTTGTATGTGCTTGTGTATGTGTGTGTAGGAGTAGAAATGAGTGCTTTCTTTCTTTATTCTGCAATAAAAGATTTTTGTTTCCCTCAGAACTCACCAGGAACTGGCTCTGGAATTTATAGAGATGATTGAAGTTACATCATTCATCCAAATAATCCTGGTTCTTATTAGGTGTGGTGCTCATGGTACCCGGAATTCCCAGTCATGTTTCTTTTTAATGCATGTTAGACTTTGCTTTATAATCACATTCAGTGGACTAGCACGCCTCCACAGAATGTTGAGTGACTTGAAAAATACTTGGCTCCCAGACAAAAAATGTAAAACAAAGCTAAGTGTGTAATGTTTAACAAAGGAGCATTCAGAATCGTCTTCTGGCAGATTCAAAGCAGCAAAGAACTCCCTCATCCTACCCTACACACATACAAATAAAAATAGAGGTGGGGGCAACATCCTGGAAAATAAATGTCCACAGCCAGAAATCAGTTACTATTAAGAAATATGAAGTTTCAAACCATTCACTCTCATTTTGTTCCTATAAACTCTGGCCATTAATAACCTCTGAAAATATTGACTGATTATCTTCTTTCTGCTTGGTTGGTATTTCTGTAACCAAATGTTCAGATTGGAGAAAAATAGAGAGCCTGCAGCCTGGATTCAAAAAGTTTGAACTTGAACTCATTTATTTATATTTCAAAATTCTGAGGCAGATCACCTGGAAGGTATCCAAAACCTCAGAAGTCAAAATTTCTGCCAAACATTTTTTTCAGCTTGGCAATTGGTAATATAATACAGCCAGATCATTAAAGAAATCCTCTCTTGAATTCCCTTGAAGTTTCTAAGGCACAGTTTAAACAAAAATTGTTTCCTTCACAGACGTGTATGCATGATAAAGTTCCATCTGTGCATCAGTAAACAACATGGTAGATTAGACACCCTGACAAAGGAAATAAAAACTACAAAAACAAACCTACCTTTTATTTCTATCTCTAGACCTGCATATCTGTGTGTGGATGAGGCAATAATTTTTTTCTCACCTCTTAGATAGGAATTATTTATTATTTAATAGCATTTATCATTATTATTTTTTACTTTGGAGATATCATTTTTCAAACTCATGTATTGAAGGCCCAGTATGTAGAAGATGCTGGGTGAGACACTATGAATAAATAAAGACAAAAAAAGACATAGACTCTGCTCTATATTATAAGACTGAGTCCTGGTGTGGCGCTACAGGATAAGCACTGGACTCGTAACTGCAAGGTTGGTAGTTGAAACCTACAAGCCATTCTTGGAAACACTATCCAGGGTTGCTATAAATCACAATCAACTCGATGGCATACAAAAAAAAACATATATTATACCAAATCAAGGACATAATATCTAGCAGTAGGTAGGGAGACAAGGGGATCCTTACGTGGTATAAATGGTCAACCCTCTCAACTGCTAAATGAATGTTGAAGGTTTGAGTCCACAAAGAGGCATCTCAGAAGAAACACCTGGTGATCTACTTTCAAAAAAATCAAACATTAAAATCCTTACGGATACACATCTGCTCTGACATACACAGGTTCACCATGAGTCAGAGTTGACTTGATGGCAACTAATTAGGGGGAGAAGACATATACAAGTAAGTATAATACAAAGTGGAAAGTGTTAGTTTCCTTCAGAGGTAAAATAGGTGTTCAGAAGAGGCAAATGTTAATTTTAATCAAGGGGGTCAGGAAATGATTCAGGAAGTAGACAGAATGAGAGCTCCATCTGGAAAGGAACGTGGGATCTGAACAAGGAGAAGGCCTTTGATTCTCCTGATGGCTCAGTTAGTGCTTTGTTTTCTACAATGCTCTAGCTGCTCACTTCCAGCCTGGGTCACATTTACATCCAATTATAGCCTTAAACCAAAGCTCATTATTTGAGAACATATATTTCTCCCACATACATTTAAGTTAATTTGGATTTAATCTCAGAATTCTGTACAGTCACAGTTGCCTTTATGTGCTACAATTTAATTTTTCCTCTGACTTGTTTCCAGACACCTGCTCCTTAAAGTAAATTTAACTAGGAGCAAGTGGAACTCATGAAACCTAGTGGTAAAGTGAAGACATACCTGAATCAAGGCTAATGTGAAAACAAGGGTCTAAGTAATTGGGCCTCATAAGCACATCCCCAGTTTGCCTGTGAAGGGTTCTTATTGTGAGGAATGTCCATCTACGGAAAGAGCAAACACCACTTATTAAACTCATTTAAACAAGTATTTACTAAGAAGATACATCTCTGAATGTACTGTTCAAGATCCAGAGACTATAGGATGGCTGCCTGCAAGGACCTCACAACCTAGAGGGAAATACACAGCCACTGTTTCATACAGAGTATAGACACACAAGGAACAAGCATGTCTGATAAACACATTCCATATAATCAATGTAGTTCCCATTTTTGCATACGTAGATCCATATTGCTCTTATTCAGTCTTCTAGTTGTAAGGTCAGCACAAAATGTCATTTAAAGTTTGGGAATTAGTTTTAGAGTCTATTTGTATATAAGTTACATGTCAATGTTAGCATTGTTTTTTAAGTTGTCTGTTGAAACTGACAAAACCACTGCTTTTACTTACCAAACTTGGATCTGAATGATGTTTTAGTTTTTCTAATATTCAAATATGCATTCAGATCTGAAGGTATACTACCACTGGAGATTTTGAAAAAAATGAGTCACATTCTTTGAAAATAAACTTAAATATATTCAAAGGTGTCTTGAAATGGTGGTGCTATGGGTTAATGCACTGAACCACAAACTTGGTTTGAACCGCAAGGTCACTGGTTCAGACTCACCAGCTGCTCCCATATAGAGTCACTATGGGTTGGAAGTGGCTCGACGTCACTTAACAACAAGAAGGAGAAATTATTTTAGAGTCTTGGAGAGCTGCTGTATATGCGCTGGACTGCTAACTAAAAGGTTGGTGATTCTAACTGACCAGCTGCTTCTTGGAAACCCCACACAGGGTTGCTAGGAATTTGAACTGACACAACAATAACAGAAATTGCTTTACCAACAGTGGTAAAATTTCAATATTACTTTTATACCTCCTTTGTCTAGCAAACTCCTACTTAATTTTCACAACTCAACTCAGATATTGTCTCCTCAGTGAAGCCCTCCCAGATTTTTCTTTCTATTCCAGCACTATGTTTTTGAAACATCAAATTCCATTACTCCAACCAAAGAAAGCCACCACTAACCTATCCCTTAGTTTTCTTATCTATAAAATGGGAATGATAACAAATAGTACTTAGGAAAATTTTAATTTAATCAATTCCATCTAAGAACACTATGGGATTAATGCTATCATAAGAGTAAATGTTATCACACTAGCAGAGTGTGGGACCCTATCCAGAGAAGCTGCGGCACCAGAGATGGACACAGAGATGAGGATATGGAGAGAGGGAGCAGCTGAGGACTCTAGACTCATGGAAAGAGAGGGACTGGGTGCTGGTGGCCAGGAGGCAGGCTTGCAGAATGTGCCCTTTGGTTATTTAAATTATTATATATTCCTGAGTGTTTCTGTGTACATCCTGCCCCCCCCCCCCAAACAAAACAAAGCAAAATGGGATAGGTACAAATACTGTTGAATGATGATGCACGGGGGAGATTGTAATCATTGCAATGAAACGATGGTGTAAAGCTGATGTTCTCCCATGTAAATTATCACTCAGTTCACAATAAACACTTACAAAAAAAAAAAAAAGTAATTGCTATCATTATTGGCCTAAGTAATTATCTTGTAATATAAAACAAAGCACGGAGCTCTGGTAGCGTAGGGGTTACCAATCGGGCTGCTAACCTCCAGGTCAGCAATTTGAAGCTACCAGCCTTTCCACGGGAGAAAGATGAGGCTTTCTGCTTCTGTATAGATTTACAGCCTCGGAAACCCTATTCAGGGTTGCTATGACTCCAACTGATTCCATGGCACACCACCACCATAAAACAAAGCATATACAGTGTTTAACAAACACACCAGAATTTATACATTCAAGTGTGTTAGCCTCTTTCATAAAATGATTTACAATCATAGCTCATAAGTTAAAAATAAACATTCTTTGATCTAAGGCACAGCTTTATGCACTGAAAATAATATCAATAATGTTTATTTTTATAACACTTTATAGTTTTACAAAGCTTTATAGTTTTACAAAGCACATTTACAAGGAATACTTTAATTTGATTTTCTTTCACACCATGTAATTCAGTTCCAGTGCCAAACTTAGATGACAAGCACTTAATATGTTTGCCCATTCTAGTCCCCGCTTCAAAAATATTGTAGTATCTAAGTTGTAATTGAAATCTTCAGTGTCTGTTTAATCAATGAGCTTCCAATGGTCTTTTCATTACGATTAACACAGGCCCATACAAACATTTCTCCCTCTGAACCTCACCTCTTGCAGGCTCTCCCCAAAAGAGATAGTTTCTTATTACTATTCTCTTTCTACTCTAGTTCCAATAGATCAGTGGGGAGGAGAGAGAAAAGTAAATGCACATATTCCTAACTTTCCACCTATTGAGTGGTCAGCCATTTCTTTTGGCTGACGTCCTTAGCTATGATAATGCAGTGTTTTGTGTGATTGTGAAAGAGTTGGCCAATTTTTCTACCTAGGGACAGAAGAGAGGTATCCAAACACAGCTGCAAGTGCTTCTCCCCACTCAGCTATTTCAGAGAAATGGACATGAAGCCAAAAATAAAAGC
Organism: Chrysochloris asiatica; assembly: GCF_000296735.1. Lineage (NCBI taxonomy): Eukaryota > Metazoa > Chordata > Mammalia > Afrosoricida > Chrysochloridae > Chrysochloris > Chrysochloris asiatica. The sequence continues at coordinate 4,655,684 of NW_006408626.1, forward strand.
CCCTGTGGATTGGTTGGTTTTGTACAGACCCTGCGCAAGTAGCCTTTAGGCCTGTCAAGCAACAAGCCATCTCTCTATGATAACAAAACAAATGAGAAATATCATAGGAAAGATCACACAAAGAACCTTAGTATGTTGATATACTAAGTTTATCTTAGTATCACAAATTCACAGAAAATTGTTTTTAATTCAGCCCTTTGGGTTTTTATTTTAAACATGAATAAAGAAATGTTCAAGTTTATCATGCATAGACTCACAAAGCTTATTGCACGATAGTAATAGCAAAGCACACAGGTAAGACCATAAGATGCTCACTTAGAACCTAAGAATCAGAATTAACGATTACAATTGCAAAGTTAGTTCAATTGTTAAGAATCCCAGTTGTGTAGTCTTTAGGTTTTTACTTCTCACAAGTGGTCTCCTGGGGAACACTTGACTACATTTTGAATTGAGTGAAATTTCCTCCAAGGCAGTCGTGGGCAGAGTTTTGGTCCCTGGCAAGAGCTCGTCTTTGGAAAGGGTCAGAGTATAGAAAGGGATCTCTTGCCTTTGTCTTCTCTCAAGAAACACACAGAAATCCAGTAATTATATACAATTTTCTAACTTTGGTCTCATACAATGAGGGCTAAATGATGTCATATTTAATGTGTTACAACTCTTCTTCAAGGGCATGTATTAACCTAGTGTTGCAGTCTTTTGAGATTAAGGGAGTATTTAAGACATACTTAATGTCTTGAAGTCACCTTGCAGAGATATAACTTTATGTTACATTTCTTTTCACATCATGTATGTGATAAGCCAAATTGGGGGCTTGTTTATGATATATCTCACATTCTTCAAATATTTCCATTTTTCTATTTTTAAACCAAAATTTTCCTGTGTTTAGTCACATTGTAGACGATTTATGCATCTGTGACTTAAGCACATTTATAGAAGCAAACTCAACAACTGTTGCTGTTAAGTGCTGTCCAGTCGCTTCCAATTCATTGTGTTCCTGTATTGGGTTTCCACGGAGCATCTGGTGAGTTTGAACCATCGACCTTGTGGTTCAAACTGACCTTGAGGTCCAGTGCTTTCTCCCACGGCACCACACCAGGACTCCAAACCTAACAATGCCTAGTACATAATACAGAGACATGCATAGCATCATCTTGTACCGAAGAGGTTTGAGAGCATTACAGAAATTGCATAATGTATGTAACAAATTCCTTTAACATTTTCAATGTAGTTAATCAGAGTGAACACTGATCAGAGAGAGGCAATATAGATCTAGAAAACACTTGCCTCATACAATGGGCCTCCTGTGACCCAGCTCCAGACAACCATTTTCCCTTGTAAATACACACCTAGTGAACCATATCTCCAATTTTTCAAAAGAAGCTAAAGTGCTAGATTTATAAGGTAACTCCTCATTTTCAAATGTTAGCACTAGCTCAGACTGTTTTTAAAGACACTATGAATGCCAAACACAGCAAGTCTGAAAGTTGGAGTTGTCATATAGGCCCAAATTTGCACCTCTGTGTTAGCATATAAAAAAGAGGTTTGTTTTGTTTGTCAAAGTGATAAATGGTTCCTCAGGTACCTTTTAGTCCACATAGCTCACAAAGATTATTTTTAATACTCATGACGTGATGTCTGTACTGTCATGTCTTCAAAGATGATTGCTGACTTTACTGCCGCCTGCCGGTGTGTGCTGATATACCCAAGTCTAATAAGGAGCTCTGGTAGCGTAGTGGTTACGAATCGGGCTGCGAACCTTAAGGTCAGCGGTTCGAAACTACCAGCCGCTCCGCGGGAGAAAGATGAGGCTTTCTACTCCCGTAAAGATTTACACCCTGGGAAACCCTGTACAGGGTCGCTATGGGTCGGAACCGACTCGACGGCACTTAACAACAACAACAACAAATACCTATCATATGCTGAATTGTGTCCTCCCAAAATATGTGTCAGCTTGGCTGGGTCGTGATTCTCTTTATTTTGGCAGGTATATCATGAAGAAATATGGCAGTTCTGTGATGAGTCCCCATGATCTGATGTGATAAACGAATAAAAGGATTATGGGTAGACTACTGGTAGCGTAGTGGTTACGGATCGGGCTGCGAACCGCAAGGTCAGCAGTTTGAAACTACCAGCTGTTCCGCAGGAGAAAGATGAGACTTTCTGCTCCCGTAAAGATTTACAGCCTCGGAAACCCTGTGCATGGTCACTATGAGTCGGAACCGACTCCACGGCACACAGCAACAACAATGAAGTTGGTGGTTCAAGCTCACCAGCTGCTTCTTGGAAACCCTATACAGGGTCGCTATGGGTCGGAACCGACTCGACAGAACTTAACAACAACAACAATGCCTTTAACTCCATCACAACCAGGATCTGAAATAAGGAAGTTTCCCAGGACTATGGACTAGTATGGCACTGTAGGTTAAGTATAGACTGCTAACCTCAAGGCTGGAGGTTCAAACTCACCAACCAGTCCTTGGAAACCCCACATTGGGTCGCTATGAGTCAGAACTGACTCTACAGCCCTAAACAGCAAACAATAACATGACCCGCAACATGTTTTATCTTACAAAAATCAGAGAGGAGTGAGTAGAGAAAGAGGGACTTATTACCACCAAGAAAGAAGAACCGGAGTGGCGTGTGCTCTCTGGGCCTGGGTCCCTGGCTCTATGAAGCTCCTAGACCCAGGGAAGACTGATGCCAAGATGCATGGAGATTTCCAAGGAATGCTGGACCTATGGACACTAAAAGGAGACACGGTCTTTCCTCAGAGATAGCAAAGAGAGAAAGCCTTTCCCCAGAGTCGACACTCTGAATTTAGACTTCTAGCCTCACAATGGTCTAGTCTGCAATTGATCATGGGGATGATTCCAGTAGGATTTGTTTTCATTTTGTGTGGAGGTTACAGTGAGTCAGGGTTGATTCAATGGCAGTTAACAACAAAATGCAATATCAGGATGCTGATGGTAGCTCTATTAGCATGCTGCTAAGTTATCAAACACTTGAAAAGAGCAAAGTTTTTATCCCAACGGGTTTCAGGAGAAAAGGGAAAAAATAAAATCTGCCAGTAAATTTCAAATGTGTTTTGTTAGGAAAGTGGGGGAGGGTGGGGAGGAGAACGAAATAAACCTAAAATTAAAGAATCCATAAAAATTCTCTCCCCAGCTGTTCTTTCTACAGTCTGAATAAAGAATCAAAGATTAAAGTACAGCTTTCATGGCCCTCTCTGGCAGGCTGCCAAAACTGGCTTAAGGTGAGTTCTGCTATTTTAAGGTGGAATTGTTTGCATTTGACTTGAAAAGATTCATTACTCTACAGTTCATTCACATTTTCACACTGCCTCAAGAGGGGAAGCCACAATCTAAACCTGAAGAAACACCATAGAGGAAATGACCCCTGACTCCTCAGGGAGAATTTCTTAAAAAGCTTTCCAAATGACCTTAATTCCACAGATTCCATCATTCTCAGGGGCACATTCTACTGTTCAAAAGCCACTTGAATTAGACTTGATAGGGTTAAAAGTCTGTGGACAATGCTCATCATAAACTCCCACAATAAAATATTATCCTTAAATTATAAAAATCTTTAAAGCCTCAGATTTATTTCATTTAGGTAAACACTTTTTTATTCATTTATATTATAAATGTATCCATTCAGAAATCCATATAACTACTCAGAATTTGAATTGGTTCCAAAGGAGGATAAATGTTTTGTAATATTGGCTGAGGTTTTTTTAAAGCCTGTCATTTTTCTTTCTTTCCAGTAAAGTGTCTTGGTCTTTTAGCCTGAAAAGACCATTGGATCTGTGTTTGACAAACAAATCATTGTGCCCACACATCACTGTAACAAAGCTTGGTCATTAAGCCTGAAATATGGCCTTCTTTCTCTTCTCTTCAGTCATTCTACAACACTTGCTACATTCCCTGCCTACCTGTTAGCTGAGCTCACCTGCTCTCAGCTAGGATGTCCTCAGCATGCTAGAATTATCTGAACTCATTACTTTGTTGTTGTTAAGTGCCGTCAAGTCGGTTCCAACTCATAGCAGACCCTGTATAGGTTTTCCAAGGATCAACTGGTGGATTTGAACTGTCAACCTTGTGGTTTGCAGTCCAGTGCTGATCCTACAGCGCCACACACCAGGAGTCCTTATAGTGTTTCTTAACCAGTATATTTCACTATTTGTTTTTTGAAGCGATTACCAATTACTGTTTGTTCTTGTGAACCTAGAGTTTCTGATTTATTTACTATGAATCTTGACCACTTCCTAAAGAAATGGTTTCTCACAAGTAAAGGCAATCATTTAAATATCTTGTTTCCTCCTCTTGCATCGATCACTGTTCTTTGGTTTGTTATTAGAGCTTAGAACTTACATTTGAGGGTTTTCTGTTGTGCTGTGTTGTTTTTGTTAAGTTTCGTCGAGTTGATTCCAATTCATAGTGTCCCCAGATAGGGTTTCCAAGGAGCACCTCATGAATTTGAACTGCCAGCCTATGGTTCAAACTGACCTTGTTGTCCAGTGTTTTATCCCACAGCACCACACCAATAAAGAGATATCTGTATATATCCAGTCCTGGTGTGGCAATGTAGGATAAACACTGGACTGCTAACCACAAGGTTGGTGGTTCAAACCCACCAGTCACTCCTCTGAAACCACATAGAAGGTCACTGTGAGTCAGAACTAACTGACGGTACCTAACAACAACATTCTGGTACAGAGTGATGATTTTCCAGAAACAGAAAGAATATTTGCTTATCTTGTGATGTTAAGAAGATGAAATCATATAGTGAAATGCCTACGTCATTAGTTTCTTAAAAACCACACAGCAAAATAAAGCAGCACAGAATAGATGTAAAATGAAATTGAATGCCTTTCCTCACCTAGAAGAGATGATTTTTCTTTCCTTATTCTCTTTAACCTCTTTCTTTCTTTTCTTTCAAGTCCTATGGTTTCTTTTTTCAAACATTTCTAAGTAAACAGTTTGCACTTATTACTTGCAGGGGACAACCTCAGCTGTAGAACATTCATGATAATTACCATATATATGAGTGCATTTATGCAAAATATTGCTCCAGGGCAATGAAATAATTTTCTTCCTTCAAGAAACTGAACCAAACCCTTCAGACTTCCAGAATGGTGCAGACAACTTCAGTTAAAAGATGTGAGGAGAGTCCCTGATGACTTTAGACAGATACCATCCAGTGTCATTATCTCCAGGCCTCAGTGAGGTTATCAGTTTACACACATGATTTCAGGGGTCTTCAACTTTGTGTTTCAGATTTCTTTGAAAATTCAAAAATGAGTCTAGTTCCTATATAAATACATAGCTTATATTCATTCCCACCCCACCAGAAAAGTTCTTTCCTAGATGCCACTGTCCAATTTCTAAGCTTGTCCAGCAATGACTTGTCTCTGGACCGACCCAGATTTATGCAAAGCAAATCACAGTGTGAGTCAATAAACCAGAATGCCAACTTTTAATCCAGAAGTGGAGACATGACTTGGTTCAGGAGCTAGGCCAACTGTCTGCACACTCCTTTCTGGTGGATAGAGCCACACAGGAAATCAAATTACAGATGAGAAGGCTTTCTGGTGAACTTAGAACTAGAACAAAGAGAAGTTGATGCTATCATTCCACAGCAGCCCAGCCAATTTCCCTTCTCCATTCTAAACATATTTTCGTCCACCTTCCAAACTTAGAATCGCCTCTCTCCTAATAACCATTCATTAAATTCCAATACATAAAGGGGAGAAGGCTTGTTAAATCAGAGTTTGCTGTTACCCATAAGCATTAGAAACATACAGCATTGCAAACACTATTGAGTGTGGTACATATTCCAGTTAAACTCCAATCAAACATCCTTAGGATGTATTCTTACTATCAGCCTTATACCGTTTGAAGATTTGAGAATTATTCTATTAGCAATGACTGCATGCAGGTGGCTATAATAGACACTGATTATTTTAGTTTACATTTCAGAAAGCGGACTTAGCTTCACTTGTTCTTCAAGTCCTGTGAACACATTAGGATTATGAATTGTAAATGACCATGCACAACTACAGAATCAACTCTATTTTATTTGCAATAGTACAGGGCAGCCATGACACAAATAATCTAAAGCAGATGTTTGAATGCATGGCATGATATTTTACAAAAATGTTTACCTTTTTGTGTTTTTCTTGGATTACTATTTCATTGTGCTTACCCAGACAATGGAGTCCAGGAACACATGGTTCCTAGAAAGCTTGTAGTATTCTCCACATGATATTTTACCATAAAGTAATGTCTTTCTCCTCCTTCTCCTTCTTTTTTCCCCCCTCTTCCTCCTTCTCCACCTTTCCTCTCCTCTTCTCTTTCTTCCTTATGTCCCTCTTTCAGTAAATTTCAGTAAGAGTTAATAAGAATCCAGAAATTCCTCTTTAACCAAACATCAGCTACCACAGAAGAAATTCCATCATCTGATAATACTCAAAATGTCTCTTCAATTATGTATGCTATTAAAAAGACTTATCTCAGTATAGGTATTTACAGGCTAATAATCTGGTCTGGTAAGGAGCTCTGGTAGTGTAGTAGTTACGAATCGGGCTGCTAACCTCGGGGTCAGCAGTTTGAAACTACAAGCTGTTCCATGGGAGAAAGATGAGTCTGTCTGCTCCCGTAAAGATTTATAGCCTCGGAAACCCTGTACAGGGTTGCTATGAGTCAGAACCGATTCCATGGCACATAACAAAAGCAACAATCTGGTCTGGTAACATTCAACCACATACACGTCTGTGGTCTCATAACACTATAATATTGTTGTTGTTGTTAAGTGCTGTCAAACAATTCCAACTCATAACAACCCTGCATAGGATTTCTGAGGAGCAGCTTGTGGGTTTGAACCACTGACCATGTGGTTAGCAGTCCAGTGCGGATACTACAGGCCACACCAGGGGACCAAAATTATAATTTATTGTTGTTGTTGTTAGATGCCATCGAGTCTGTACCAACTCATAGTGAACCTATGCACAACAGAATGAAACACTGCCCGTTCCTGGGCCAACCTCACAATTGTTGCTACGTTTGAGCCCATTGATGCTGCCGCTTTGCCAACCCATCTCACTGGGGGGTCTTCCTCTTTTCTATGAAGAATAAAAGTACTTTATTAAGTACAGTGACCTGATCTGTTTCTTACAAGCTCTAGGGTCCTGTGTCTGCCCTGATTCTGGGGTGACAAGAAGAAGGGTTTCCTTCTCATCCATGGCTACCTGTCTCACTGCTCACCTTAGGCAGGGACCACACAGATGCTGCAGGAACCAATGGGGAGGCCCCACCCAGACCATAGCCTCATTCACCCTGGACACCCTCCTGCTGTGGCAGCCAGACACTAGGCTTCAGCAATGGACAGTAAGTGACATACTTATATTAAAGGGGGAAAGACAATTTTGATAGTTTATTTTTTTCTGTGAGGGACCAAGTGAGTTTTTCAAAGTATATGGGGCAAAATGGTAAACATAAGAGCTGTGTCCAAGGCCAAGTCTAAACCAGAGAAGTAGACACCAAGCAGGCACCAGAATCAATGAGCAGAAACTGTGGAATTGACCCAACAGAAGTAGGAGCAGGAAAAAGGTCAGAGAAGATGAGAATGTGGGAATATTTCCAGAAGCTGAGAGCCAACTCCCTAGCTGATGAGGTAGTCTTGTGATGAAGCCTAAGATGATATGAACAAAGCTAACCTCAGGGTTCAGGACAGCAAAGAGTAATCATTCCACAAAAGCTGTGTGAGGACAATTACAGACCAAAGTGAAACACCCCCCTGAGAACCACGTGTTTGCAAGAAACGGTAGTAGATTTACCTCAAAAGTGTTAAGTGTAAAGATCCTGTCTGTCTCCTTTCTCAACCAGTTTCTTCAGTTGAGACATCATGAAAATCAGCACAAGACACTCTCAAGGATAATCATTATTGTCAAGCCTCCTGACAAGTTAGATTTCCTTGGAACAAATGAATAGGGAATAAGATATAAGCTAGCCCAGGATTTTCAAAAGCTTTACTGTGGCTTGGCAGGACTCCTTGGTGGTATAATTTTCCAGGATTCCAACTTGCTTTTCTTTCCTTTGGCATTAAATACAGCCTCCAACAGACCCTCTCTCTGCTTCCAAAGCATGTTGGGCTTTGCTAAGAGTTTAATTCATATTTTTCACAAAATGACTTAATATTAATCACATAAATTAATTTTTTTTTAGTAAATACTGATAAAATACATGCTCAGGAAAAGATTTGCATTTCTATAACAACAATGAAATGTTTCTTCTGAAGATGAAAAAGAAATATTTTTAATTAAACTATAGTATGCCCTTTATTTTATGGAAACTAGGAGAAATAAATATTTCCCCTGCAGAAACCCACAGTAAGCCAGGAGCAGTGATTGCTAACAGCAGAGTAACCACTAGCTAAGAGATCCAAGTCACAAAATTTCCCCACCAAATGTAATACAGAAAATGTTTTCATCTTTTCATTTAATTGCACGAACAAGAGAAATAATAAAGCAATTGTATGAACAACTGTTTAAAAATTTGTGAAGAATTTGAGTTATTTTAACATTGGCGCTGCAAAAGCTGGGTTGAACTTTTAAGTTGCTAGTACTTCTGAGACCCTGAGTCAGTAACACAGTGTGGAAGAAGTGCCATCCTCATACCTGTTCCCTTTACAAATCTGATAATTCCACAAAAAAAGCTGTGAATCGACTCCCTTTTCCTTAAAGAAATTGGGCAATTCTGTTTCTGACCCTTGAAGACAGTGGTGATTCAGGGGCATAATTCTCACTTTTTGTGTAGGATACTTAGGTTTGATTCCTGCCCATTGTACCTCCTGCTCAACCATTGCTCACCTGTTGGTGGTGGTTTGAATGCCGCTATGATGTTAAGCCAATTTCAGCAGAGTATCAAGACAAAGATGTACTAGAAAGAAAGGTCTCCAGATCTACTTCCAAACATCAACCAATGAAAATTCTATGGACCACAATGGTTTAGTTTTCAATTGTGGAGATGGTATAGGACCAAGCAGTGCTTCAGTCCATTGTGCATGGGGTTGCTATGAATCAGGGGCCAACTTGACAGCATGTAACAGCAAATTAATGAGCCTTCGTTTACAATCAAAGGATTGGGATAACTCTAAATAACCTGTCTGTAAATTGAAAAATAGTTCAAGAAGGAAGCATTAAATGGATAGTTTCCTTTGGCTAAATGATATGCCCAGTGCCACAGTGAATATTGAGGAGCTCTGGTAGCATAGTAGTTATGAGTTGAGCTGTTAACCTCAACATCAGCAGTTGGAAACTACCAGCTGTTCTGCAAGAAAAAGATGAGGCTTTCTGTTCCCGTAAAGATTTACAACTTTGGACTATACAGGATTGCTATGAGTCAGAACTGGCCCCACAGCACACCACAAACACCATAATGAGTATTGCAGTCCTAGTGTGGCACTATAGGATAAGCACTGGACCCCAAGTTTGGTTTGAACTGTAAAGTCAAACTCACTAGCAGTCCACACTCACTAGCTACTCCTCGGAAACCCTATACAGGGTCGATATGAGTCAGAACCAAACTTAACAACATGTAACAACAATATAGTGAGTATCAGTACTGAAGGACGACTCATTAACAACCTGCGATATGCAAATGTTGCAACCTTGTTTACTAAAAGGGATGGCGATGGTGGTGTGCCGTGGAGTAGGTTCTGACTCATAGCAAGCCTGCACAGGGTTTCCAAGGCTGTAAATCTTTGCAGGAGCAGAAAAGCTCTCTTTCTCCTGCAGAATGGCTGGTAGTTTCAAACTACTGACCTTGAGGTTAGCAGCACAACTCATAACCAGTACACTACCAGAGCTGAAAGGGAAGAGGACTTAAAATACTTACTGATGAAGATCAAATACCGTATCTTTCAGTATGGGTTGCATCTCAATGAAAAGAAAACAAAATCCTCATCACTGAACCAATAAATAACTTCAAGATAAATGGAGAAAAGGTTCAAAATGTCAAAGACTTCATTTTGTTTGGATCAACCATCAACGCTCATGGAAGCAGCAGTCAAGAAATCACACAATGTATTGCATTAGGCAAATCTGCTTCATAAGACCTCTTTAAAGTGTTCAAGAGCAAAGATGTCAGTTTGAGGACTAAGGTGTACCTGACCCAAGCAGTGGTATTTTCAATAACCTCATATACATGTGAAAGTTAGACAATAAATAAAGAAGACTAGAAACTGAAGCATTTGAATTGTGATGTTGGAGGAAAATATTAAAAGTACCATGGACTGCCAAAAACAAACAAATCTGTGTTGGAAGATGTATAGCCAAAATGTTCCTTGAAGCTATGATGTCCAGGTTTCATCTCTCCTACTTGGGACATATTACCAGGAGGTAGCAGCCCCTGGAGAAGAACATCATGCTTGGTAAAGTGAAGGGTCAAAGTAAAATAGGAAGACCCCAATGTGATTGATTGGCACAGTGGCAGCAGCAATGGGCACAAGTGTAGCAACAGTTGTGAGGTTGCACAGGCCTAAGCAACATTTTGTTCTGTTGTGTATAAGGTCACTATGAGTCAGTACCAACTTGAAGGCAACTAGCAATAACAACATAGTGAGTATAGGAGTTTGGTGTGGCTCTGTAAGATAAGCACTGGACCGCTAACCACAAGGTCAGCAGTTCAAATCCACCAGCTGCTACTAGGAAACCCTATACAGGGTTGCTATTAGTTGCAACCAACTTGATGGCACTTCACAACAACAACAACATAGTGAGGATAGAAGCAGAAGATAGTCTTTACTGGTAATTGTCTGTCCCTCATACTCCAAATCCATTCTCTGTTTCTATCAGCCCTGTTTAGTATCTTGACCAAAATATTGCACACATTGTTTTCTGGATTATAGTTGGGTTTGGCAGACAGAAGTCGCTGAGAGATTGAAAACTAAATGAGCAGAAATTAAGGTCTTTATTTCCAAGCCCCGTCCCTACCTGGCTAGGTAGTTGTTGTTAAGTGCCACTGAGTCCGTTCCAACTTATGTGGTTTCCAAGGAATGGCTGGTTGGTTTGAATCACCAACCTGTGGTTAGCTTATCCAACAATGCCACACCAAGACTCTGCCTGGCCAGACAGTGGCCATGGTATTTTAGACTTCACCAATTCTTGTTAAGAGCCTGTTTTTCTGTGAGACTCAAGTTCTCACTAGGTTTTGATAATAAGTAAAATTCCCCTTCTCTTTCAGGCCTAGGGCTAGTAATTATTTCAGATTGTTTCTAGTCCCTGGGTACCTCATCACTCCTTGTTGATTTCCTTAACTCAACCTATATATCTCTTACTAGGTCCCTCATCGAATTCTTTTCAATCAAACCCCTTTGAGTATGTCATCTATCTTTTGCCAGGATCCTGAGTGCCATGGGACCTCTCCCCCTAAAGCTTTTACAATTCATCCTGAAGAAAAAACAACACGAAAATTGAGCTGACATCCTATCAAGTGATGGAATTTTCCATCTGTTCATGTGGTGGGGTGTACCTATACTTAGGATTTATACATATAATGATATACAAAGATAATCAGTAACATGTATGATACCACATAAGCCAAGTGCTTACGTCAGTATTAGAGATAATAAGTGCAGTAAGTCTCTATAGGCAGAATACATTCATATTTGGGGACAAGATAAAAGGGCTTAGCGAAGGTGAGATTTGAGATGGCATTAAAGAATGGATAACACTTTGGACCAAGACATCATTGCTGAGAGGGTACATTTAGTCACAGAGGTTTGGGGGTAGGAAATGACTTAAGATCTAGTAAATGAATAGACTAGACACAGGTATCTTTGGCCCCCAATAAAAAATTATATTATTTACTTATTTTTCATTTCTATTATGTTTCCATTTTCTAGCAATTAGTCAGAAGCTTATATATCCTTACTGGTATGACCAGCCCTTTCCACGAATATTGAGTCCAGGTGTGGTGCTGTAGGACACGCTAACCACAAAGTTGACAGTTCAAACCCATCTGTTGCTCCTCGAAAATCCTGTGAGTTGTAACCGACTTGATGCCACTTAGCAACAACAACATCAACTTTTAAAACAAAACAAAAAAAATCTCTGATATCACTCAGAATTTCCATGGCATGACATCATCTCCAATAATCACCCCCATTTGAAATTTAGCAGTTCTCCTCCTTTTTCAATGAGTTCTAGACAGTATATTTTTTTTTTCCCCACATAATTACTTCAGTCCTTGGAGCTTACACTTCACTAGGAAACCATTTGAGGGAAGGAGAAATATTCATTGAAAGTATCTTGGTTCATTGAGCCAATTAAGAAGCATAAAAAATAGGCACTTTCATTCTTGCTGATGTTTTACATTGTTTGGCTTAGGAAAGTCAAATTTGAAGAGTGACTCTGATACATTAATATAATATTATTGTCATTGTTAACTTGAAACATTGTTTAGAATGTTCCAGTGTACTGAAATAACGTGACCCAGCCCTACGAATGGCTTCCAAGAAAGTTGATTATATCTTTCAGGGAAAGTTTTGTTTTTGTTTTTGTTTTACATCATGTGACAGAAAATAATGACAGGAAGACCGAACATCTGAAATTTAGCAATCATGAATCTCACGAAACTGGAAGTTTAGGTTAATTGAGCTAAGATAAGGTTATAGAAAAGAAAAGTTGCTGACAGTTAGAAAAAGCTATATAAAATCAGTCACTTCCACACATACATTTGGAAATGTAAATACATTTAACACCCAGAGAGGTGCAGGAGAATCTAGCTATTTTGGGCTATTCTGAAAGAAGACAGCTGTATGTTCTAAAACATACGGCTCAACATTTATAAAGCAGTGGGGGAAAGGAAACCATGGAATGACATATTTCAGTTAGCCATTTTGTGATTCCTTAGAAAACCTGACATGCACACATGATTCTGCAATAATCAACATGACAAGTACTGGTCATTGAGAAGCATTCTTGTCAACTAGAAACAGCGCTGGAATATATAGAGATGGGATACTTTCCATACAACAGACCAGTTGGGTTCACAGTGAACAGGGCCATTGTCCCACCTTATTTTGTCCCTTGTATGTTTGAGAGAAGGAGTATGGCAAGGGGCATATAGCATGGGTTCTCTCAGGGTAGATAGGGACTTACTTTTCTGGTTTTGTTTACTGTTTCCAATGGCAACAAGGCTGTCTACTACCTCCACAAAATGACTTAAGTTCATTTCAAAAAGCAAATTTAACTTTGTCTCACTTTCAAGAAATCAAAACCCAACCTATTGTCCTATGTCAAAAGACTCACAATGACCCTATAGAACAGAGTAGAACTGTCCCATTTAAAGTACTTTAAATCTTCATGGAAACAAATCACCACATCTCTCTCCTGAGAAGTGATTGGTTTGAACTGCTTACCTTTCAATTAGCAGCCAAATGCTTACCTACCATGCCACCAGAGCTTCCTCCACTTCCAATAAGTGTTCATTGTTAAAGCCATTGGCAAGTAGTTAATGAACTCCTACCATGATCTCCTCATTGTTGTAGGGGTTTTGGGAGGAAATAAAGCATGGTCTTCTCCCTCAAAGAGCTTATAGAATAGTTTGCTGGAACAAGACCAAAGCATATGAAATAAATCTAGCAACAATATAGGAACCTGTAAAACTACAGTACAAAACCTTCTCAAACAGGAGCAGTTCCCCAGACCCTCCAACATCATGCCCCTGTTTATCACAGATTTTTCTCCCAGTTATTTGGGAGAGGTTAACTTTTGGAGCTTTGTGGAAGTCTTTTCTCATATAGTCCTATCATTTTGGGATTAATTGTTGGACACTATCCTATTTCATGTTCCCCTCACTCCATCTCTTATCTCTCCCTGATGCATGATTTACCCTACTTTGTAGCTCCCACCATCTGGATCCAACGTTCTGCCTCCCTGAACATAATTATTTTCTTGATTCTCAAGAGCCATCCTTTTTCTTTTGCCTATGACTCATGGCCTTTTATTAATGAACAATTAATTCTCTGCTCTTCCAGTGTTCCCGTGTTCTATTAGCCTCTCCTGTGTTGTGCCTAGTGTCTTGTGATGGATTGAATTGTGTTCACAAAAAATATGTGTTGGAATCCTAACCCCTGTACCTGTGGGTAGACTCCTGGTGTGGCGTTGTAAGATAAGCAGTAGACTGCAGGGGTAGTTTGAACTTCAAAGTTGACAGCCACTCCTCAGAAGCCTTATACAGGGTAACCATGATTTGGAACTGATTTGAGGGCACTTAACAGCAACCACAACATACCTATGGATGAAATCTCTCATTTAGGACTAGGGTTTTCTATGTTATGTTAATGAGATTATATCAGTGTTGGGTGTGTCCTAAACCTAAACACTGTTGAGTCAGAAAAAGAACAGAGTGGACACACAAAATAGCACAAATGGGAAAGACAGACTGCTGAGTAAGGCAGACACTGCATGAGAATGGCAAATAACTAGGAGCTTCTAGGATCTTCCCCGGAACCAGAGAGGAAGCCTTCTCTAACAGCTGTTGCCCTGAATTTGGACTTCACGTCTCCTGAATTGTGGGAAAATAAATTTCTTTTCTTTAAAGCCATCCACCTGTGGCATTTGTTTGCAGTAGCACAAGAACACTAAGACATTCACCTGTGGTTAATACAAAATATGTTATGTTGCCGTGCTCTCTCTCTCTCACTTAATAAACATCTTTTTAACATCATTGATATCATGGTACAAGTAACAGCAGCACCAGACACTGAAGCATGAAACTCCCAGCCTGGTCAACCAGGAATATTTTTACACTTCAGAAATCAAATAAGGAAAGAGAGAAACATACATGAATAAGGAAAGACAATTTGACAATGAAAGAAACCAAGGGCGATGAGCGATCTGAACATAGAATGGCAGATACTAAAGAACAAAAACAAAAAAGAATGAAATAACAAAGAAAAAGATAGTTCTTTTTTTTAAGAGACTGAGGTGGAAATGCATTTTTCATGACTCTTAGGGAGTAACTGTGGCTTACAACAAAGAAGGACGTACCAAAAACTTTTCACTTTCCTTTAGACATCCATCAACCTGAAACGAAAACAACTATGGAGAGTGCCTTGCAGGCCTACAAAGTGACACCTGTGAACAAGCTCAGACGACAGGAAGGGGCAAAAAAAGATGGGCAAATGGAAATTGAGAACTCAGGGAGGAAGTGAAAAAAGTGCTATTAGTATCATGAAGCAAATGTATATAAATTGTTAAACAGAAAAGTGATTTGCTCTGTAAACCTTCACTCAAACCACAATATTGTTGTTTTGTTAAGTACCGTCACGTCGGTTCCAACTCATAGAAACACTGTATAGGGCTTCCAGGAGGGGTTGGTGAGTTTGATCATCCACCTTTGCAGTTCAAACCAATCTTGCAGTCCAGCACTTTATCCTGCAGCACCACACCAGAATTTCCTCAAACCACAGTACGGTGTTAAAAAAAAATTCTATAATAAGAGGTTAGTAGGAAAGCAGGCAGTCTTTGTTTCTTTGACTTAACATTCAAGGAAATATTAAAAACAAAAAAACAAAAAAAAGCATGAAAGCATTATATCAAACAGGATGTATTCTCAGAAAACCACTAGTGGATTTCCCCACCTACAGGGAGTGGTAGGTGTTGGCGATTTGTGCAAATGTTTCCTCGTGTATTCCTATCATCCCAGGCAGGTTTGCTCTGAAATGCAGCTTGCTGACAGGGGTGTGTGCTGGACACAATAGAGGAATAATGATTGCTAATTAAGAAGAGGATCCAGTAACAAGAAATCACAAGTCCCTCAGTATATGGCAAACTTGCCTGACTACTCATTTTGGCAGCACATTTAGCCAACATTGCCAGTCAGAGTTATTATAATTGGTATGGAAAAATTTGAGAAATGTCCCTAGAAAAGATGGCTACTATTTCCTAGAGAGAATTACAACATGAGGAAACATCATTTGTGACTGATAAATGGTTTTAAGTCCCTCACCTAAAAGGATCTCCAATGAAAATGCATCCAAGTGTTCATAGGTGGATATAATAAGTAGAAGAATTGTCATCAGTACAACACTTTTCAGTTTTTACGGGCCTCACACAAGTACCCTCATTTGTTCCCTCTTCCACCTCCCTACCCTAACAGCCCTGTAAGGTGGGCATTATTACCCTCAATTTACAGGTGAGAAAACTGAGGGGCAGATAAGTTTGTTCATTTGGCTCTAAATTACAAAACTCCTAAGAAACCTAGCTGAGTCTTAACTTCTGATATTCTAACTCCAGTTTCACTCTCCTTTCTCTTATCTTATGGCTTTCTCATGAGATAAAATATATCAATTCAAGTATGTGGGTGGGAATAACAGTTAAAGGAAAAAAAAAAAATTAAAGCAAGGCAATAGATGTTTGATGCTTGCATCGAATCCTGGTTCATGACATTAAGATTAAACTGATGGATTTCCTTAAATAAAGATGACTACAGGTTTCTAGACCTATGGTTTCCCAAAAGGACTATCTAATTCCACAAAAATAAATTTCCTCAGCAAGCATTTCATAAACATTTTCAGACACTTTGAGTTCATATGATCAACAAAAATACCTTAATTGTCATAGATCTTCTTGTCACAATACCCAGTGAATAACAACAGCAACACAATGAATTGGGGGTCAGGGAACAGGAGCTATAATCATAGGGGCGAATACCAAGTCTGAACAGTGGGCATCTATGGAAGGTGAGACTATGGGTGATTTTTGTTTTCTTACTTGCATTTTTCTACAACAAACAAGTATTACTTTTAATTAGGAGAAAAGTTGTATGTTCTTAATTCTTATGAGAATGATACCTTGTTAGATGATAAACAGAACATAAAATTTCCAAAAAGACAAGCATATATCACATAAACCAATAACAGAAGAAACCAGTGAGGGACTCCCTCCTCACCACCCTGTCTCTCAAGAACCTTTAGGGGACCCCACACTTCAGATCATTCTCTGAGACAACTGGACCAGAGGGTGATGAAAGAGTAAAGTTCTGACTCCCATCTCCACCCCAGGCCAATTGGCAGGGTTACTTTAATCCATTTCACCTTTTTGTTTTGTTGCTTACTTAAACTCTATTTTAGAACTTCATGTGAAACACAAATGCATGCAGGTCTTCTCTGCTGGCAGGGTTTCCTTACATGAGCATCATATGTCAGGAGGTAGGGAAATCATAGCATTTTATGGAGTTCTTTGAGATAAAGCAGGCACAGAGAAGTATGATGAACTTGTGTAGAGAGTAGTGTTTATTACTGAAATGTGTGATATTTCTTCCTAATATCTACCTCTCGGGGCAGACTGACATGCAGCATTCCTGTCTTCCTGCATCTACCCTTCCTTCCCCTTCTCTGGTTCCTCTCATCACCCTTCCCACCTCTGGCCCTTTTTGCTTCTGACCACAGTTTCGCTTGTCAGGAATGTTAAATGAGGGTTCATTGTGTCATTTTAAAGGCTTGTAAGGGCCTATAGTGTCAAACATAAAAGAGAACAAGAGCTAGCTTGTGTGCATAAATTATGACTTTCCTCAGAAGAGGGGTGTGGTTAAAAAAAGAGAAAACTTAATCAGCAGAATAGTTTCCAACTTAGCTGCATTCTGGAAGTTAAACTAGAGGAAACAAGTTGGATGCTTGCTTAAGAGCGCTTGCCAACAATGGTTTTTAGACCAAAAAGAATAGAGCTTTTTGTTTTATTTTGTTTCCAGCCTACTTTGTAATAACTATGTGATGTGGATTTTTTAATATACTCTCTGTTTCCACACTCAATCCTTACATCACCCTTCCCTCACCTCTGCTGCCAACAGATGGAAAAAAGTCTCTCCAATTTGGTTATTGGCAAGTGTTCCAAAATTATTTGGCTCCTATTTCCCATAATACCTATAGTATAAGTTACATTTCTGGTTATAGATCAGAAAAGCTTCAGTTTGAACACTCATGTTACACAACTGAAATCTTTTAGGAAGAAAGAAATACATTTTGTAGTACCATAGGATGGCATCTTCTTTTAGAGTCCTGGTGTGGCACTGTGGGATAAAGCACTAGACCCCAAAGTTGGTTTGAATCATGGAAACCCTATACAGGGTCACTTTGAGTCAGAACTGACTAGACAGCACTTAACAACAACAATCTTAATAAAAATGGGAGAGATGAGCTAGGATCTAGGCTCCATCAGAACAAGAACCATGCTGTTTTCTTCCACCATACTGGTGCCTACATAGGGTCTGGTATGTAGGTGGAAGGCATCAATGACATTTGAATTAAAATGATATCTCCAGACTTAATTCAGCTATAAAATTACTAAAAAACAGGGTCCCAACTATTCTGACAAGTTCAGAAAACCCTGTCTGAATTACGTCCATCTGCACAGGGGAATTATACCTCTGCTTGACCTACAAAGCAGTGAAGGATGGATTTGCCTATGCAAAGCTGATGGAGTTGGCACTCTATAATTGGGTGTGAAACCTTGTGAGAATTGGCAGTCAGTTGTAGCCAAGAGGGAAAGAAGCCATTCTATCTTTGAGGACAGGTTCTCTGGAGAGACATGCTCTCAAAATCTCAAAGCTGTGACAAGTTACCACAAATCTGTCCTTTGCTGAACCTACTCCAGTGTGAAGCCAGGCATAAAATCTTCCATAAAAGACACTCCAATTTACACCTGGAAATTTTGTCACAGGAAATTACCAGAAAAGCAAGATTGAGCCTTATGCTTGGATAAATCCAACCTCATTTTCAGTCAACCAAAACCTGCTGTGAAATACACTAAGGCCATGGCACTGAGCAGTCTGGGTGGGTATGAGATTGTTGCTGTGGTCAGGTGCTGTGGAATAGCTTTTGACTCATCAAGACTCTATGTGACAGAGTAGCACTTCCCTATAGGATTTTCTAGGCTGTAATCTTTAGAAAAGCAAATTACCAGATCTTTCTGTCCTGGAGTTGTTGGGTGGGTCTGAACTGTCAACCTTTGGTTAGCAACCTACTGCTTAACCTTTGCTATACAACAACTCCCTAAGTATGAGATTCCAAATCCACTGCCATTGAATTGATTCAGGAACCTATTTTCAAATGTGTGCTTCTCTAGAATTATTCTGTGACTTCAATTTCCAGCTGAAGCATTTAAAATAATCGAGGCAAAGACTTGCATTGCAAGTAGTCAGGGTCTAGAAAATTGCTGATAGAGAATATTAATACCTTCTAAGTTACACAGCAGTCTACTAATGGCATGACTAGCTGTTCAAGCCCACCAGTGGCTCTATGGAAACAAGATGAGTCTGTCTGCTCCCATAAGAATTTAAAGTCTCAAAAGCCCTTTGGAGCAGTTCTATTCTTTCTTATAGGGTTGCTATGAATTGGAGTCAACTCAATAGCAGTAGGTTTGGTTTGGGCAATCTGTCAAGTTGTCATACTATGGTGGCTTATGTGTGTGGCTGTGATGCTGATAGCTATGCTACCAGTATTTCAAATACCAGCAGGGTTACCCAGGATGGGCAGGTTTCAGAGAAGCATACTAAGACAGGTTTGGAGATCTACTTCTGAAGATTAACTGAAAAAACCATGTAGATCACAACAGCGCATAGACCAATACCACGCTGGAACATGACCCCCTAGGTTCAAGGCACTCAAAACACACAGAGGCTGCAAGAGTGGGCTGGAGCACACAAATGACCATGACGGTGCCAAACTAGACAACTTTTTGTTCTATTGTACATGGATTGATCACCCATGGGGAGGAGCTGACAGAGCAACAGCTAACAGCAACAAAGAGGTCAGGGTGGCAAGAAATCGGCTTCCCTTAACCTGTCATCCTCAAGCATGACTCCACCCTGCTGTATTTTAAAAGCTTTTTACATATTTAAAAGTCTTATTCATACAGTAGTTTCAGAAAGACCTATTTTCCCCTCCTCATGCGCCCCACCCCTTCCCCTCATTCTAAAGATCTTTGGCTTTTTCTGGCAAATGAAGTCATCCTTCATCATTTCAGTGTGCAAAACATTTCCAGCTAAAACGCCATTGAACTGCACCAGAGCAAAAGTTCCAACTCAATTTTTCCAAATCAGTAGGAAGAGTTAATTATGTGAAGCATAGCCTGAGAGAGCAGAGATGTTGACGGGGGTAACAGAAGAGAATGAAAACCTAGAAAAAACAATAGGGGATAAGTGAGAATATTGGAAAGGCAAGGAAAGGATTCTGAAGAGCTGGGGACATCCTGGAGACCATCATAAAGATGATAAATGAAAATTAAAGAAAAGAAGAAAACCTTTAAGAAAACAATGGAGGCTAGACGTCAAAGGAAATGAAGTGAATCAGATAACCATAGGTTACTGAAGGTCATCTGAGAGCCTCATGTGCCCATAGTGACTCTGCTAAAGGAAGGCTAGGGCTTTATAGACAAAGCAAAGAGGATGGTTGGGGGAGGCCTCATAGAGAGCCCCAGAGTGTCCTGTCAACATTTGCCCAAGACTCAGATCAGAGAAGGTCCCTGCACACAGCAAGTCACATAAACCAAAATTTCCTATGGGGCTGTCTGTGTTTGAAAGACCTGTGAATACACAGATCCTATCCTACTTCTGACTCAATGTGTTTTTAATGGAGTCCTCACAAACCTAAAATGACTCTATCCTAGCCATGAGGCATGAGGATGGAAAAGGGCTTTTTGTCTTCAACAACCAAACATCCCTTTCCTGTGAAACCAGATAGATAATTAAGGAGAAAACAAAACCATTTCAGGGTCATCAGGGAACCTTGCAGCTTCTAATATAAGTCATCATTGTGAGTCAAAAAAGGCCTGTCTAGATAGGCCTCAGTCTGAGCTGTGAGATTCTACCTGGAACACTCAGCAGTGTCTGGAGTATTTCTAGAAGAAGTCATCCACACAAAAGACCAAACCCACGCTTTCATTTTCACAAGGATTCATTCTCCCAGACTGCCCAGGTTTAAAATGGGCTGGGTGAGCCAGAGTACACATTTGAATTTGCTAAGCAATGCCGAATCTTGCTAGATTGCAACCCTCCACTGCCAAACTTCTGGAAAACTGCTTAAATTATGACCCTAATGACTCTGGTAAGAACACAAATGAATAAAAGCTTCTCCCACTTCCTGGGAAGAAACCAGTAACTATGATAGCTTCAAGCACACTGGAACACTGTAAGCCACAAATGTCTAAATTACCAGCCAGGTGAGTCCACCCAGTTCTAATCTGAAAGGTGCCCTGAAGCAATAGACACATGCAGAGCAGAGTTACACTGACATGCTTAGCAGCATGGAAAGCTCGTGATTAAAACTAATGGATGTGCATGGGAGTTGTATGCGTGGGCAGGAGGAGGTGTGGCTTTTGATATAATCTTGCTTCTTTGGTATGGAACATTTGCACCTCTAGTTCTCCTTTGAGAAAAGAGAGAAAGAAAAAAAAAAGAAAAAGAACAAACAACAGAAAACATACATTTAGATGCTTCTGCCAACATCTGAGCAAATCTTTTTAAGGAGATTCCAAGGCACTAGAACTTGGCACTATTCTTCACAAGTTGGTAGAAAATTATTGCTGCCAATTATTAAAGGGGAATACGCCTATGACTCTGCGGGAAAACTCTGGCAAAGTCTATTCCCCTATCAAGGAGCCCTTCATGCCTTGGTCTTGCAAATTCGATGCATTTCTATGGCACTGAGTTATGGCATCTTTCACAGGCATGGTACCATAGTACATTTGAGTGTGTACTCAAATTCTCTCTGACTGTCTCAGTTAACAAGATTTGGGATACAGAAATATGTTGAGCTATCATAACATGGTCTTAAGAAAACCTTCAGTGGTTCATACATTGTTCAAAGCCACCCTAATGGACTGTCGAGGTCCTATGTCAGGGTCCCGCCTCGACAAGGAAGTATGGGTGTCACAAAGAAGGGAGATCTGGCGGCAAAAGTGATAGAGAAAGAAAGAGATGAAATATATACAAAAAAGACAGACACATAGATATGATGCAAGCTGGCAGGTAGACAGATCTGCAAACATATTGCCTAGCATTGCACAGCATTGCATGCAGAACTCACTCTACCTCAGCCTTTTATTCTCTTTTTTAGGGAGGGATTTGTTACAAAGGAAGGATGTACTTCACTCAGGGAGGATGGCACAAAGAGAGGATGTGATTAAGGCAGGATATGGAACTGAAATGTGATTAATCATTCAAAACAGGACAAAATGATTCACAGGAACAACTTTTAAGATATTTTCATAGTTTTTTCTTAACAATCGAACATTTTTATTTTTACAGAAAAAAAGGTTCAATCAAGCTGTTATATATTAACTTTTAGACTTAAATGATCTAGAGCAGTGACGTGCAGTTTCTTAAGGATACATAACATAAAGCAAGGTTCCTGAAAGGAGCCAAGCTGTCTCTGTACACTTTGCAAACTTTTGTTTGTGAGCAAGATCTCAGGCACGGGACTTCATTTATCTATACCTAAAATGCTACATTGTTCTTAATTATCACATTCCTATATACTTTCAGGAGGAAGGAGAGCATCTGGGTTAAACTGATTCTATTCAGAGGTGGTTTAATGGGGCTGCCACTGATCAACCCAGGGTCTGCTATGCTGTCCCCAGCAATGGACCAAGGCCAGAGTCAGTGCCTGGGGCTCTCTACAAGTCTCTCCAAGTCTCTGGAAGACATCACTGAGGTCAGTTTCATCAAGTGAATTATCTCCCCTCTTGCCTCAAGAAAATTAATGACCCTGGAAAGCAAGCATTGCTCACAAATGAAAATACATGTAGGTTTGAAAGTCAAGAGGAAGATTAAGACCCAGAAATGATGCTTACAGCAGGGATCTCCATAAAGAAATAAGTGCAACTGTGAATAAACTCCAAATTGGGCCTGGGGTAATGATTGAATGGCTGTTCTTTGTTGTTGTTGTTAAGTGCCACTGAGTTGGTTCCAACTCATAGCTACCCTGCATAGGGTTTCTGAGGAGTGACTGGTGAGTTTGAACCACCAACCTTGCAGTTCAAACTGACCTTTAAATCCAGTGCTTATCCTACAGTGCCACACCAGGAGATATGGAAAAAGTCACTGTTTATCAATTATTCCTTGACATACACAGGGTCAGTCACTAAGGTTTCATAAGAAAAACTACTATCATAATACTAACTTCAAGGATCTTATAACACACATCATAATAAATAATAGTTGGGGAGGTATTTTACATAGTAAAAAATGCTTTGTATATGAGGTTATGTCAAAAAAAGTATTACTATACAACCACAAAAACACTTCATAAAACAAAAACATCAAAATGTATAGCTACTATTTCTTGATATAGCCTCCATCTAGTCTGCACACTTTTAAAGGCAGTATTTCCATCTTTCTAACGCTTCACTGGAGTCCTGGTGTGGTGCTTGGGTTAATGCACTGGACTGCAAAGTTGGTTTGAACTACAAGGTCAGCAGTTCAAGCTCACCAGCCGCTCCTCAGAAACCCTATACAGGGTCGTTATAGGTGGGAACTGACTCAAAGGCACTTAACAACAACCCTTCACTGGAGTCCTGGGTAGAACCGTAAGATAAGCACTGGACTGCTAACTGCAAAGTTGGTGGTTCAAACCCATTAGTCACTCCTTGGAAAACCTATGCAGGGTCACTATGAGTTGAAACCAACTTGACGGTAATTAACAGCCACAATTCTCTGAAGAATTCTGTGCATTTCAGTTTACACCAAATCAAAATGAAAGTTTGGCATCCTCAAGGGACTCACATAGTATTGTCTTTCAATATTCTTTGAGTTTAAGGAATAAAAAGAAGCCTAAAGAGGCAAGGTCAGGGATATAGGGTAGATGGTGTAAGGGTTCCCAATGAAATTCTTATAGGACAGCCCATACTAGTCTTGAAGAATGAGCAGATACAATGTCATGATTGTTGTTGTTGTTAAGTGCTGTAGAGTCATGATAGAGAAAAAAAATTCTTCAATGTAACATTCCTGGCATTTTTCTTATCAGTGTACTTCTCAGTGTTCTTTAAACTTTTTATAATAAGCTCCCATAATAGTTCTATGTCCACTGAGAAAAATCTATCAAGATTACCCTTTTTCATTCCCTGAAAAGCATCATTGTAACCTTTTGAGCCGACTTCTCCGCTTTGAATTGAACTGGCCCAGCAGATTCTATTGGAAGCCAATGTTTTGATTAGACCTTTTTAATTTTTTTTTTTTTTTCTTGAAGGCATCCTAATGTGACTAAGACTGAAAGAACTTATCTGTAGTCATCCACTAATCACATAGACATATTGAAACACGTTTTGTTTGAAATAAATCCATGCATTTCAGAACTCTAGTAGCAATACTTTTTTACTCATCCTAAAGTCATTAGGAAGGAGTCCTAGTGTGACACTGTGGGTTAATGTGCCAGACTGAAAAGCATTTGAACTGCAAGGTTGGCAGTTCAAGCTCACCAGCCGCTCCTCGGAAACGCTATCCAGGGTCGCTATGGGTGGGAACTGACTCAATGGCACTTAACAACAACAACAACAAAGTCATTAGGATATGTTGTTGTAGGAGGTGCAAAATTAAATGTTTTCATTTTTGTTAAGTGCCATTGAGTAGCTTCCAACCCATAGCAACCCTGTATAGGGTTTCTGAGGAGCAGCTGGTGAACTTGAACCACCAACCTTGCAGTTCAAACCAATTTTGCAATCCAGCATATTAACCCACAAGGCAACACCAGAATTCCAAAATTAAATAAGAGATCACAAATTGGTATATGTCAAATAAATAGTTATCAACAGCGAACACTAGGATACTAGAGGAGAAAACAGTTGATTAAGACCATGATGGTTGGAAAAGGAAAACTTCGTGAGACATGAAAGATTTATAAGAGGGACAACACTTGGATAGCTTAGCTCACTACAAAATATAAGCATGTTTATTCAATCAGATAAACGATATTTTGAGCCTTTTTTGTTCCCGACACTAAATTCATAGCAGTAGAAGAGAGATGAAGTCTTTGCATTTCTAGTAGGCAAGATGAACAATGTGCAAGTAAACAAATAAGTAAACAAGATAATTCTATAATAACACGTGAATGTCAGTTTCCCCAATCCTTAGACCAGAAAAACTAGATGGTGCCCAGCTACCACTATCAATTGCTTTGAAAGGGATTACTTTAGAAGTTTCAGGATAGAGTAGAGGAAAAAGTGAAACAAAAATAAAAATTATTTTAAATAAATATATATATATATATATATATTTGTTGTTGTTGTTGTAAAGTGCCATCAAGTTGATTCTGACCCATAGCGACCCTGTATAGGGTTTCCAAGGAGCAGCTGGGGAGCTTGAACTGCCGACCTTGCAGTTCAAATATATATACATATATATGATCAGGCTTACTGGTCAGAAAGAAGAAAGAGACTGAAGGAACTTGAGTCTGTGGCCCTTGGCCACCCTTTAGGTCTGCAATTAAGCTCACCCTCCTGGCTCAATTTTCAGCCAAGTACTAGATAAGTATTATCTAATAGTGATGCATGCACATCATGGAATGGTCAACTAGTCAAGATCCAAAAGGTAACATTTGCCTCAGGTCAAAATTTAGAAGCATTGAGAAAGAAGGAAGAATGGAAACAAGAATCTCAGGGAGGAAATGGGATAAGTGATTTTATGTTGAGGAGAAGATTACAGTCATTGAAATGAAACAAAGTGTAAGATTTGTTGAATGTAAAACCGATTATCTGCTCTGTAAGCCTTCACTCAATTCACAGCAAAAAGTTAAAAAAAAATTAATTAAAAAGTAATTCCATAAAAAAAAATGCTGTGAAGAAATTAAACTAGTGATGCCAGAGGACTTTTTTGAGTTCTCCACTGTGAACACTTTGCACATGGTAAGTGCCTGGTTGTCATTGCTAGCTACCATCAAGTTAACCCATGGTCATGATGACCCCGTACACAATGGGACAAAATATCATGTCCAACACGGTCCCTGTGACTGATGGTAGATCAGACCTCTGTGATCCATAGGGTTTTCATTGACTGCTTTTGAGAACTAGGTCACCAGACTTTTCTTTATATACTGTTTTAGTCTGGAAACTTCCCTGAAAACCATTGAACATCATGACAACTAGCAAACCTCCACTGAGACAGGCGAGACAGGTGGTGGCTGTGTGTGAGATACATTGGCCAGGAATGGAGACTAGGAAGGAGAGAATTCTATCACTGAACTACCGATAGACCCAGTGCTCAGCCATTTCACTTTAACCAAACATTTGCTAACACAAGCTACATCCCCCTTCAAAATAAAAGAGGCACTAAGCTCACCAACATTTCTGCAATACAAATCCACCAAATGCGATTTGACTTTGGCCTGCTGCTTACCCCCAAAATAACTCTCACACTCCTCCTCACTGTGTTCTCCATCCACCTAAGCCAAACAGACAATTAAATTAGAGCAGAATAATGACAGAAGAGTCAAATGATGTATAAAAATGAATAAGACCATGTTCTATTATTTAGAGGCAAAACTATGATCTAAATAGAAAACTCCTAATAAAGTCTCCACTCATGACTTTGAAAGATAGAAAATGATGTTAGAAACACAATCAACAGATAGTTTTCCTGAGGTCAAGATACAACTTCCTGGCAAATGAAATAATTCAAATGATATTGCTAGCATACAACTGGATAAATAATACAAATTTTTTAAAATGTCTAATTGCAATTGTCACAACTGTAAAGGTAGAAGATGTGAAACAAAAAGTGCAGAGCAATTCATCTTTCATATCAGGAACAGGGAACCCTACGATCATCAATAGCAGAACTTGGAATCCAAACCAGAAACGCAATGACAACAGGGATGGAAGCAGAGATAATGGCATAGAGAGATAGAACTTCTGAGGACTCTAGCCCCATGAAATGAGAAAGGCTTTGTGCCTGCGGGCAGGAGACTGGCTTTCAAAATGTGCCCTTTGGTTGTTTAAACAGATATATATTTTCTGTGTGTTTTGTATACATCAAAGAAAGAAAGAGAGAGAATTGAGGTAAATACTGTTAACCCATGGTGCATGGATGGAACTATAATCATTGCAATGAAACAAAACAGGGCTGGTTCAGTGTAAAATAATGATCTGCCCTATAAACAAAGTATCACTCAATTCACAAGAAAAACTTACTAAATATATAAATATATTTGATTGTGTCTTGGTTTTCTAAGACTGCTCTAACTACAAATTGGGTGGCTTAAAACAACAGAAATCTATTCTTACAGCCATTCTAGAGGCTAGAAACCCAGATTCAGAGTGTTGACAGGGCCATGCTCATTCTGAAGTTTGCACAAGAAGGTCTTCCCTTATCTCAACACAGCTCAGGTGAGGTGTTTCTTGCATATCTCCAATCATCACCTCCATTTTCACATGCCTTTCTTCCCTGTGTATCTGTCTGTCTGTCTGGGTCTCTTTGCATCTTTTCATAAGGGCACTAGTAATATTGAATTGGGGCTTACACTACCCCAGTACAACCTTTTGCTAACTAATTACATCTACAAAGACACAATTTCCAAATAAGGTCACATTTATAGGTACTAGGGGTTAGGACTTGAAGATATATCTTTTGGGGAAACACAAATCAACCCACAACCCCTTGTCACGTTGGTTAAATAAGTCAGGGTGTTTTTTTTTTTGTTTGTTTGTTTGTTTTTTTTGCATCATTAGGTCATAGCTTAGTCTTAAATTCACAGTGCCACCCTGAGCAGATATTTATATGCTATTCCCACAATAAAGATAGAGGACTCCTGCAACTGAAGTGGGCATAAACCAAAGGCAAGATGCTTTGCTATGGATAATGGTTTGAAAGATACTAATGTGCATTTCTGTTTTGCATTTCCTGTACTTGGACTCCTTTCCAGGCAAAGTAAGACTTCCTTCCATTATAGTGGCAAGGAGACAGTTAAAACAGGAAAGCAAAAAAAGAAGGAACAAGATAATATTTAACTTCTAACTTTCAAAGGAGCTCTGGTAGCGTAGTGGTTACGAATCGGACTGCTAACCTCAAGGTTGACAGTTTGAAACTACCAGTGGTTCCGGGGGATAAAGATGAGGTGGTCTGCTTCCCGTAAAGATTTACAGCCTCGGAAACCCTTTGTAGGGTCGCTATGGTACTTAACAACAACCACAACTTTCAAAATCAGATTTTTCAGGAAGGCAACATGCTTGAAAGGTAGGCTTTGTAAACAAAAACAAAAACTGATGTATAATTTTGTAGACTAGAACACAACATTAGGACTCAAGAAAGATTCATTGATAACCTACAATATGCAGATGACACAACCTTGCTTGTTGAAAGCAAAGAAAACTTGAAGTACTTACTAATGAAGATAAAAGAATGCAGTATGAATTATACCTCAACATAAAGAAAACTAAAATCCTCACAACTGGACCCTAAACAACATCATGATTAACGGAGAAAAGATTAAAGTTGTCTAGGATTTCATTTCACTTGGATACATAATCAGTGCTCATGGAAGCAGCAGTCAGCAGCAGTCAAGAAATCAAACAACATATTATGATGGGCAAATCTATTGCAAAAGACCTCTTTAAAGTGTTAAAGAGCAATGATGTCACTTTGAGGGCTAGATTGGACTTGATGTCTTGGGATCTTCAACTGCCTCGCATGCATGTGAAAACTGGACAATGAATAAGGAAAACTGGAGAAGAATTGATGCATGGCAATGACAAAAGATATTGAAAGTACCAGAGACTGCCAGAAGAACAAACAAATCTGTTTTGGGAGAATTAACAGCCAGAATGCTCCTTTGAAGTGAGTATGGCCAGACTTCAGCTCTTGTACTTTGGATATGTTGTCAGGAAGGACCAGTCTCTGGAGAAGGACATCATGCTTGGTAAAAGGGAGCACCAACAAAACAGAGAAACACCCTCAATGAATTGGATTGACACAGTAATTACAACAATGGGCTGAAACATAATAATTGTGAAGATGATGCAGGCCTGGAAAATGTTTCATTTCATTGTGCATATAGGGTAGATATGAGTTGGAACCAACATGATGGCACCTAAGGACAACAACAAAAATTTTGTAGAATATCAAATAGCAAACCTAAAGAACTTAGATCATATCGTATCTTCCATATCCAGAAAATATAATCCTTTAATCTTTTGGTAAGTAGGTGCTAAGACGTGTATGACACAGATAAAGAAAAATCCTGAAGCCCTTTTCTTCTATCCCACAAGATTCTAGGAGGACTCTCTTCTTCTTTGCTGGCTAAATGGAGGCAGTGCCATAGAGAACTCCAAGTACAATTTAAGACAGCACTGTCTAATAGAAATTTTCTGTAGTAATGGCCATATTTTCTCTCTGTAGCTCTGTAATATCCATATGATAACCATTAAACACATGTAGCTCCTGAGCACTTGAAATATGGCTTGTTGTTAGCTGCCACTGAGTCATTTTCCAAATCATGGTGACCCCATGCCATGCAGATTATTTTGAATCCATTGAGTTCTTATTGGCTAAATTTGGAAATAAACCATCAGGTCTTTATTCCTAGGCTGGCTTAGTCTAGAAACTACACTGAAACTTGTCCAGCATCAGACCAACAGACCAGTGGCAGCGGTACATGAAATCCCACATGGAGGGTAAAAATTCTACAAAATAACAATACTCCTGTATTTAAGCATTTGTGCCACTGAACAACCAATGAAATGTGGCTAGCATAACTGAACTTTGATAATAGTTAATTTAATCTAAATGTAAATAGCCATATTTGCATCAAACAATGTTTCGACGGGAACCACCAAGAAGAGTCTCATATCATTCAGACCATGATGTGAGCAAGAAATACACATTTATTGTGTTAAGATTTGGGAGCTGTTGCAGCAGGTAGTGTTAATTACCCTGGATAATACTGACAGATACTTTTACTCCCACCATTTTCTAGATGAGAAAACTGGGGCACAGAGAAGTTAATTACCTTGCCCAAGGTCACAGGGTTACTACACATGCAGCTAGGCTCAAACCAGGCAGTCTGACTTTGGAGCCCACCTATGCTCTCACATTCTTTGCTATACTGCAATACCACAGAGTATGTGAGAGCAAAAGAAAGAGAATAGTTTGTGACCCAGACCTCATGGCTTTACATTAAAAAAAAATAATAATGTAAGTTTGCTAAATTGGAAATCTTTTTTCCATGTGAATCACAAAGAGTCAAATCCCTAGGCAGCCTTACCAATTACAAAAGGTGGGCATGCACATTTTTTCACAGACACCAAACCTGTTGTCTAGTTTCTTTGGAAATGATAAGACACTCTGCCCTTAGAAACACAATGAAAAGTGAGTCAGCTGTGCCCAGACTAAAAGAACTAGGAGTTCTGTAAATATGAAGCAGATGGCATTTCCGGAGCTGTTCTCGTGCATTTTGGCAGTTTTTAAATGAGCTGGGCTTAAAAACTATTTGATTTTTCACCAGGATCTTGAGTTGATTTGCATGGATAAAAACAATCCTAGTTCTCTGAAACTGTCCTCAACGTTGTTTATCTGCACTGTTGTTGCTACTTCTTCTTAGACGTGCAACAATACCTGATTGTCTTGGCTTTGACACAAGTTAGGTCTGAGGAAGACTGAAATTTCCTTAAGTTCTCTCTTTTCCTTGTATATGCACTCATATACAATAGATTATGCTTTCATGAGGAGGATGTTTGTTAGGAGTCTTATGGAGCCTGCTTATCATTAATAAAGATAAAGTAGCTACTATTTACTGAGCATCCATTTTGTGCCTGGTAATTTATCTATATCATCTTATATAAATCTTAATAAAAATGGGAAAATATTATCATTACCCAAAATTTAATTTAATATAAACAGTAAATTCTTATATAGTCTTCCAGTGAACCAGGTATGCTTCCAAGTTAATTAATGTAGTAATTCAGTTATTAGTATAATTCATTTGATCTTCACACAAATGAGAAATGTCCCACAATCATCATCTGTTTCACAGGTTGGAAGCTGAGGCAAAGCACTTGCCTAAGAAGAAAACGGAAGAAATCCTGGTATCTTGTAGTGGGTTACTAGCTGAGCTGCTAACTGCCACGTCAGCAGTTTGAATCTACCAGCTGTTTTACAGGAGAAAGATGAGGCTTTCTACTCCTTTAGAGATTTACAGCCTTGGAAACCCTATACAGAGTCACTATAAGTCGAAACCAACTCCATAGCACATAACCACCACCACCACCACCACCACCATAAAGAGTAGCAAGTTCGACAGTTTAAATCCACCAGCTGCTCCTTGGAAACCCTATGGAGGGTTGCTGTGAAGCCACTTAACAACTAAAGAAAGAATAGTCTGGGTTGTATATTGTATTGCTTATCTTCCCATGCTAATATTCTATTCTTTATGGCAAATTCCATCAAGTATAGAGTATTAATAACAATAAAAAAATTTCAGGTGCAGTGTAAATTTAAATAGACAAGAATCCTTGAACTAAGAACTCAGCAAGTCCTTACCCAAAGTACAAATAAGTACTAAAGGATATTGCAAGCACAATCTCGTCATCTCCCCCTAAGCATAACAACGTCAGTCTTGGCCTCTCTACCCTCCCACCCACTCCCAGGACAACATCTGACCTGTATTACAAGAGAGACTTGGAAATTGCAACCTTATTACCTAGTAATGTGGCTAACCATTTCCAGAAATATAAATATCAAACACAACATGGAAGGCCAGAGTTGAGTCAGCCAAGAGAAAGAACACACAATAGCTGGTGTGGGTAAGGCCACATAAAACTTGTACTGAGAAACCTGAAACCCTTTGTCTGTATCTCTCAGTTCTCTGGGCCACTCATGGATCAAACCAAGAATGTTTGAGCCTAGCCTTGAAGTAGACAGGTAACTAATTTCACCAGCTCTTCATTCAATTAAAGTGAGTCAGACCAGCCTGGCAAAGAAGGTTAAAACCAGGGCTTTGGATATATACACAGATCGTTCTGGTTCATCCCTGGGGATCTATAAGAATCATCAAGGGATCTTGCTAAAATGTAGATTCTGACTCAGTGTATCTGGAATGGAAATGCAAATTACCGGCAGAGGGTCAAACTTAGAATATACTGAATAAAGAGCACTGTTTGTTAAATTTCCATCCATCTATTTTCCTTAATTGTGCTCATGAGGAACCTGTGCATAGATTAAGAGGCAGTTGTTTGAACAGAACAAGGGAATACTGAATGGTTTAAAATTAGGAAAGGCGTGTTCCAGGGTTGTATTCGTTCACCATAATTTATTCAATCTGTATGCGAAGCACATAATCAGAGAAGCAGGATTATATAAAGAAAAAACGTGGCATCAGGTTTGGAGGAAAACTCATTAACAACCTATGATATGCAGATGATACAACCTTGCTTGCTGAAAGCAAAGAGAACTGAAAATATTTACTGATGAAGATCAAAGACCACAGCCTTCAATGTGGATTGCATCTCAATGTAAAGAAAACAAAAATCCTCATCACAGAGCCAATAAACAACAGCCATATAAATGGTGAAAAGATTGAAGTTATCAAAGACTTCATTTGGCTCATCTCAACTATCAACACTCATGAGAGCAGTAGTCAAGGAATCAAATGTCATATTGCATTAGGCAAATCTGCTGCACAAGACCTCTTTAAAGTGTTGAAGAGAAAAGAGGTCAGTTTGAGGACTAAGGCGCTCCTGACCCAAACCATAGTATTTTTAACAACCTTATATGCATGTGAAAGTTGGACAGTGATTAAGGAAGACCATAGAAGAATTAACGCACTTGAGTTATGGTGTTGGAGAAGAAAGAATATTAAAAATACTACGGACTGTCAAAAGAACAAACCAGCCTGTGTTGGAAGACGTATAGCCAGGCTATTCCTTGGAGGCCAAGATGGTCAAACGTCATCTCTCATACTTTAGACATATTATCAGGAGGGACCAATCCCTGGAGAAAGATGTTTGGTAAAGTGGAAAGTCATAGAAAAAGAGGAAGACTCCCAGTGAGATGAAGTGACACAGTGGCAGCAGCAATGGGCTCAAATGTAGCAATGATAGTGAGGATGAAATGGGACCAGGCAGTGCTTTGTTCTGTTGTGCATAGGGTTACATGAATCAGTACCGACAGGATGGCACCTGACAACAACATTTTCCTTGCAACAACAACTCCTTCCTCGAGCCTTGGTGGTACAGTGGTTAAGTGTGTGGTTGCTAAGCAAAGGCTGGAGATTCATGTCAATAACTGTTCTGCAGGAGAATCTAGCGATCTATTACCATCAATATTGTTGTTGTTGTTGGTAAGTGCCATCAAGTCAGTTCCAACTCACAGCAACCCTGTATAGGGTTTCTAAGGAGCAGATGACGAGTTTGAACCACCAACCTTACAGCTCAAGCTAGCCTTGCAGTCCATTGCTTATCCTACAGTGCATACCAGCACTCCAGTAGAGTCTTCAGAATTCTATGGGCAATTCTATTCTGTCCTGTAGGGTCGTTATGAGTAGGATTAGAAACCATAGCAATGGCTTTGGTTTGGAGTTTGGCTTACATTCTCAGCTCTGTGTTAAAGTAACTGTTGACTGTTAGGTTTCATATAGATGTTTTTTTAAAGGAGTATAATACTTATGGCTGATACTGCTTTGTGAGTCAATTTGTTATTCAGTTCTAAGCTGACTTCAGAGGTTCATTTCTATCAATGTTTGAAAAGTATCACAGAGCCACAGTCTCAAGGAGTCCTCCAATCTCAACTAGTCCAATAAACCTGTTTTTTTGTTTTGTTTTGTTTTGAGAATTGGATATTCTGTTCCATATTGTTCTTCCATTCTATTAGGGTCCAACGATTGTGACCAGAGTCAAGATTTGAATGGATGTTTTAGGTCACCAAATCTCAAATTCTTTCTACCACCTTTCACAAGAGTGAATACCCAGATTACCAAGCAAAGAACATAAGAGTCGATTAAAATGGCTTACCTAAGTCAACATATAGCCTGGACAACTATTTGGTCTTACTAGTTGCTTTCTGTCAGCATCAATTCTGATAGGAAAACCTAGTCGACAAATGGTTTGAATATGAACCTAGGCCATCAAAGCTCATGAGCAGCCATTGAAAGTACAACTCTTGGTCTCTCTCTGTCCAGAATAAAGAACAGTGAAGAAAATAGAAGATGGAAGGAAATAATTAGTCCAATGAACTAATGGACCACATAGTCCTCACTCAGACCAGGAGCACTAGATTGGGTCTGGCTACCCCTCTAAAATGGATCCCATTAGAAGATCCTGGATGGAGGGGGAGAAAATATGGAACAAAGCTCAAAATCACAAAACAACCAGGTTTACTGGTTGGATAAGACTATGGCCGTTAGTCCGCAATCAGGTCTGGAACATAACTCACACCTGTGGCTCAATCTCCAGTTACACAATATATAGATCTAGGAGGGGAACAATAACACTAGCGAGGTAAGCACACCTTAGAATAATCAACCATTTGAGATCAAAAGGACAGCAGTCAAGCAAGGAAGAAGTGTAAAGGCTTAGGAAAGAAGGAGGAAACTCAGGAAGCGGAATAAGTGATACTACATTGAGGAGATTGCAATCAATGAAATGAAACAAAATGTGTATAAATTGTGGACCGTAAAACTGACGATCTGCTCTGTAAACTTTCACCCAATTCACAATAAAAAGTTGCAAATAAAAAAGATACAGTCAAGTCTAAGCAGGAAAATTAGCAGGCATCCTGAGAAACATACCTCATTTCACTAGTAGTTTAAGTTTTTTGGAAAGCTGTATTGAAATATAGGGCTCCTGGTATGGCACTGTAAGATCAGTACTGGACTACCAACCAGCAGGTCAGCAGTTCAAACTCACCAGCTGCTCCTCGGAAACAAGGTCGCTGTAAGTCGCAATCCAATTTAACAACAACATATTGAAGCATAACTTCACAAAAAAGGCTTGTCGTTAGTAATAAGGTTTGTGAGTATTCATTGCCATAGAAATTTCATGAGCTGAGACTTCTGTGACACAGGATGAAAAGTGCAATTCCACTAAAGTTTGAAGCATAGGAATCCCCTCAATTTGTATGTGTGCCATAATGACGAGAGTGAAATAGAAGACGAAAAGCAGGAGAAGGCAGAGAAAAGGACCCACCAGGTTAGCTGACCTCTCTGGGGAAGGAAATGCTGGTTTCTGTTGTTTTCCTTATTTTAACTAATCCTAATTTATAGAGTAAATATGCATTTTGTAATAAAAAAAAAATAGTTAAGGAGAATAAAAGAAAAGGATAGACAGAAATACGAAGTATTTTAATGATGCCAAAGAGGCCTTTGGGAGTAAGAGTTACCATTTGATAATATAAAGTTATGTTATAAATATTATATTTTAGTATAAATAATACTAAAATATTGGAGGAGAATACTGAAAGTGCCATGGACTGCCAAAAGAACCAATAGATCTGTTTTGGAAGAAGTGGAACCAGAGTGCTCCTTGGAGGCCAAGATGGCTAAGCTTCGTCTCTCATACTTTGGACACATTGTCCAGAGAGAACAGTCACTGGAGAAGGATGTCATGCTGGGTAAGGTGGAGGGTCAGAGAAAAAGAGGAAGACCCCCAACGAGATGGATCAGCCAGGTGACATCATTGATGGACTCAAGTGTGGCAGCAGTAGTGAGGTTGGCCAAGGATAGGACATTGTTTCGTTCTGCTGTGCATGGGGTCGCTATGAGTCGGTTCCGACTCGATGGCACCTGACAACAACAACAACAATACTAGGCTCTTCTCCTGGAATGATGAGCTAGGGATTGGTCTGGTTAGGTGCAAAAACCTAATTTAGGCAAAGTTAAGAAAAGTAAATTTCAATTCCTCCAAAAAAAAGATGCAAACAAATCATTTACTTAAAAAAAAAAATTATTAATAAGCTTAGGTGACTTCAGACAAGAGCATTATTTATAGATTTTCTGAATACATCTCACTATGTAATCAATTGTTGTTGTTTGTTAAGCGCTGTTGAGTTGGTTCCAACTCATAGCAAGACTGTATAGGGTTTCCAAGGAGCACATGGTGAGTTTGAACTGCCAACCTTCCAATTCAAACAACCCTTCAGTCTAATAGTTGTCCTAAGCAGCACCACACCAGGACTCCTTGTAATCAATTACTAGGCACTTATTAAATACCTGAGCCTTGGTGGGGTGCTGTAGGATAAGCACTGGACTGATAGCCACAAGTTTGGAAGTTCAAACCCACCAGCTTCTCTCAGACCACTACAAAGGTTCACTATGAGTCAGAAGTGACTCAACAGCACTTAACAAGCACAGAAACATTAAATGCCTATTAGTTGGTTAGCACATCACTATACCCTGACTTGATCATTTGTAAGGTATTTTCCCCAGGACTACTGAACCCTAATTAGGGGTAAGAGGGTACTTAGCACTCAGCTCTAAACTCTTACAAAATATCACTATGCTCTATAAAAAGAACCTTCCAATGATATCAAAGACCTTTACTGCACTGAGAATATACAATGAAACCAGTAAGTGCTGGGACTGGACAAGACTGCTTGTTTTTCCAAGTCTCACAAGTTTACCACCTTTGATAACGTGTATATAGTCTCACCATTGCTGATGTCCGATGGATCTTGGCTGAAAGCAGAGAATATCATAGAGATGTTTACCTGTGCTTTAGTGACTATGCAAATGCTTTCGATTGTGTGGATCATGACAAGCTATGGACAACTTTACGAAGTATGAGTATCCCGGAACACATAATTGTGCTCATGAGGAATTTGTACCTGGACCAAGAAGCAGTTGTTCGAATAGCACATGGGAACAATGAATGTTTTAAAAATAAGAAAGGTGCGTGACAAGGTTGTATTCTTTCACCATACTTATTCAACCTGTATGCTGAGCAAACAATCTGAGAAGATGGCTTATATGAAGAAAAATGTGGCATCAGGATTGGAGGAAGACTCATTAACAACCTGCGATATGCAGATGATACAACCTTGCTTGCTGAAAGTGAAGAGGACTTAAAACATTTACTGATGAAGATCAAAGAGCACAGCCTTTGATATGGATTATATCTCAATGTCAAGAAAACAAAATCCTCACCAGTGGACCAATAAACAATAGTCTTACCAATGGAGAAAAGACTGAAGTTGTCAAGAACTTCATTCTTCTTGGATCAACTATCAACACTTGCAGAAGCAGCAGTCAAGCAAGTCATATCTGGTGCACAAGACCTTGTTAAAGTGTTGAAGAGCAAAGATTGAGGACTAAGGTGCACCTGACCCAAACCATGGCATTTTCAATAACCTTATATGCATGTGAAAGCTGGACAGTGAATAAGGAAGACCATAGAAGAACTGATGCCTTTGAGTTCTGGTGTTGGAGGAGAATATTGAAAGTGCCATGGGCTGCCAAAAGAACTAATAGATCCGTTTTGGAAGAATTGCAGACAGAATGCTCCTTAGAGGGCAAGATGATCAAACTTCGTCTCTCATACTTTGGACATATTGTCAGGAGGGACCAGTCGCTGAAGAAGGATATCATGTTTGGTAAGGTGGAGGGTCAGAGAAAAAGAGGAAGACCACCAAAGAGATGGATTGGCCAGGTGGCAGCATCGATGGACTCAAATGTGACAACTGTAGTGAGGGTGGCCTAGGATCAGGCAGTGTTTTGTTCAGCTGTGCATAAGGTCGCTGTGGGTCGGTACCAACTCGATGGCACTTAACAACAACAACAACATATAGTCCTAACTTTTCTATCACTTGTTTTGGTGGAAAAGATTTGGGTTTTCCTTCTCTGGCAGGTTTCCATCTTACATAGGTTCCAACTTTTGAAGGTTTTACTTAACTGATCAGCTGCACTGTGCAACACAAAAGGCAAATTAAAAAACAAAAGAATGAAACATAATACTCTAATGAAGAAATGTAGAATTTGCTCAGTTTCCTTTCTGCATAACGGTTTGGGACAATAGAGAGAAATGGATGACTGAATTCAGAGTATTTTATTAAGTTAAAATTCCTTGGAATCAAAAAGCATTCTCTTGATTATAGTGTAAGTTACCATAAAACATAACGTCTAGGAGCCAGTTGATTTAGGATCCAAAGGATTCTAAGAAAATAAAACTAATAATTGAATGCCTTTCATTTCCCTATGGTCACATATTTCTAATGAATTCAATTTAGGAGCTCCATCTATTTTTTCAGCATTATACCTGGGAGTTTTGCCATAAAATTATTTACAGTGGGGACTCTCAAAATTACTTAGCTGTTCAAAATCTGAGAGGCTGTTTAAGTGCACTGTTGATAAGAATGTCTCTCTGCATAGAACACAATGCCTTAGGTGTAATAGATATTTGATAAACATTTGTCAAATTAATAGAATCGTTGATTGGTCAGACCCAACTCTAATTAATACTCTGGGCAGTGCCAAGAACTGAAGTCATTGTGAGGTGGAATAGGATAAGTGTTGAACTGCTAACCACAAGGTTGGCAGTTCAAACCCACCTGCTGCTCCTTGGAAACCCATACAGAGTCACTATGAGTCAGAATTGACTCAGCAACATTTAACAACCACAATACGCCAAAATTTGGGGTATTGAAATATAGAAATTAAAAAAGTATTTATTAAATATTTATAAACAGTGACAGTGTTTAAGATGATTGGAACTTAGTTTAGATACAAACGACTGCAACAAATACAGGGAAAGGTAGGAAAAAAGAAATCCCTGGGAAAAACAAGGATATATCACAAGGTCTCCGGGACAATTGAAACCAGAACCACAAACAATGCCAACACTCTTTCCGGTTCTCCTCTGTCTCTTACTGCACACTGTCTTGGCTTCATTCTCTCTCACTGCACACTGACTTCTTCCACATGGCAGGGAACATGGATGCTGCCAATGCAAAGTTCGCTATCATGATTAACATGGTTTTGTTGTTGTCGTTATTGTATTAAATGTGTCAAACCTGTTTAGACTCATAGCGCCCCTGTATTGTGTTTCAGAGGAAGGGCTGGTGGGCTAGAACTATAGCCCACCTTTCCGTTAGTAGTCCAGTGCTTATCCTGCAGCACATTCAATCCATAATATATGGTGAGTGTATGATTCTAAGAAATCACCAAACTATATTTTTAAATGGTTGTACTAGTTTGTTGTTGTTGTTATGTGCCGTGGAGTCTTGCTTCCCTTCCGAGGACTGCTTGCTCGAATCCTTTTGGCTGGTCCCTTCTTAAGGCTCAGGTAATTTCCTCACATAGCTGTGTAATCATTGCTCGACACATCTATGAGGGGGACTCTGTAGGTCTCTCAAGTTCTCGCTGTATAGTTCTCATCTCTCTGGTACTGTGCCTTGTGCAGTCAAACCACATTGGCCTTTTCAGATGCCCAGGTCTGTCTCCTCAATTCAGAGAAACTGCTGAGCCCCACATGGGTATCCACCTGGGACTATGACCAGTTTTACCTCCTATGTCCATCTCTCAGGGATCACTGTAGTTTCTTGTCTTAAAAACAATGTATTCGTGTATTATGCTTGTTAAATTGATTTTAGAAATTAAAAGCAATCCCTGCTACTCCATCTTTTCTAGAATCTGTAGGACTTTTTTTCAATAAATTTACATATATAAAGACATTTGTAATACAATGCTATTGTTGTTAAGAGCGATCTAGTAGGTTCAGACTTAGTGACCCTGTATAGGGTTTCCAAGTAGAGGCTGGTAGGTTTGAACTGCCAACCTTACAGTTAGCTCCAGTGATTATACTACACCACCACACCAAGATCCTGTATAATATAATGTCTTTGTTGTTAAATGCTGTCAAGTCGGTTCTGACCCATAGTGACCCTGTCTGTATAGCGTTTCCAAGGGGCGGCTGGTAAGCTAGAACCATTGACCTCACAGTTCAAACCAACTTTACAGTCCAATGCATTAACCCACAGCGTCACACCAGGAACTCCTTATAATACAATAAAGCTTTATTCCTGAACTCCTAATTTTATGTCATTTAAAATTATTGTACTAGTTAAGACAAGCATTACCAAACTTATCCTGTCAAAGATCTATAGTAAATATTTTAGGGTTTGTAGGCCACATCTGGCCATTGTTCCATATTCTATGTTTTGTTTGTTTTGTTTTGAAGCAATCCTTTAAGTGTTAAAACCATCCTCATGGACTGTCCAAATATCCATGGGTTGGATTTGGTCTGCAGGCTGATACTTGAATTAGGGTAATGTAGCCACTATAACCAAGAGGCAGTGGTGGCTCCATGTAGAATTCTTGACTTCCCTGTGAGAGACTGGGCAATGTACCTCATGCACAACCACCATTCATCTGTCAGTGGAAGCTTGCATGTGGCTGTGATAGTGAACAGGCTTCAGTGGAACTTCTAGACTAAGACAGACTAGAAAGAAAGCCTGGCAACCTACTTCTAGAAAGAGCCAATGAAACCCTTTTGAATCACAACATGGGTTGGGAGGCTGACTCAAAGGCAGCTAACCACAAATATCAAAGAAACCCTTAGTGGGTTAATACAAAATACATTTATTTTTCTCAAGTTCAAAATAGGTATTCTTGGTTGGCTTGGTGACACAGTGGGTTGCTAGTAAAAAGGTCAGTGGTGCAAATCCACTGGTTGTTCTGTGGTAGGAAGATGTACCAGTCGGCTTCCTTAAAGATTTACAGCCTAGGAAACCCTATGGAAGAGTTCTACTGTGACCTTTAGGGTCATTAGGAGTCAGAGTCAACTCAACAGCTGTGAGAGTGCATTATGATGACTATAGAAAGGAATCTTGATGGCACAACAATTAAGTACTCGGTGGTTAGAGTGTACTTGCCACTCCTCAGGAAAAAGATAAAGCAGTCAACTTCTGGTAAGATCACAGCCCTGGAAACATTATGGGGAAGTTCTGCTCCATCATCTAGTATTATTATGAATCAGAATCTATAGCATCATGTATTTTTATTCCCCAAGCTGTGATTCAGGACCACAGATTCCATCCATGTAGTTTCTACATAAAACTTTCAAGATTAGCATTGGAGAAGAGAGGATATGGAAGACTGCAAGTGGGAGGTTATTATGGGCAAGTCTAGAAGCCGAATAGTTACTTACGCCCACATTTCATTGTTCAGAGCACATTCACATCAGTACATCTAACTGCAAGAGAAGATGGGAAACCTAGGTTTTTAGTGTGCCTAAGACGAAGAGGAATTGAGTTTGGAGAACAGCTTTGCTACAACATGCCATGAATTTAAGTAGCCATGTCCCAATTATCCAAAGGATGTATTTCCTTAGGAGCCCTGGTAGTGGAGTGATTAAGCACATGAATGCTAGCGGAAAGATCAGCAGCTTAAATCCACCAGCTGCACCCAGGGAAAAGAGGTGACAATCTGCTTCCACAGAGATTTTCAGCCTTAGGGTATATCTCCTCTGTATTCTAGGGTCATTATGAGTCCAAATTAACACTACAACAATGGATTGGGTTGGGATATATACATCTCTTTTGCCAGTATAGAACTGTCAATACTATGCATAGCATTCCAGATGCTAAGTCTGATTGTTTCAGTACTTTCTGCAATCATTGTAGCCTATTAGTCTTTCATCACTCCTGCAGGAGTGATCAGGTGCTATTCAGTATCAGAGGGCCCAAGCTCTGTTTCTCACTTATTCCCATTGCTCCATGAATATTACAAATGTGACTTTGCCAAGATCATGCCTTTAACTAACGGCAGATTTCTCTAGGAATTCATATCTTCTTACCATTGTGATTTTTTTCATTATATTGTACTGTGTCTCCAAAAAATGTTGAATTGCTCCTAACAACTCTATGCTCTCTTACAGAGAACAATTTTTGCCTTATTATTCTTTTTTTAACTTAGTGTTCAAAGCACAGCTAAGAATTCAGAAAGAATACAAAATGTTTTCTGTACAAATTATTTTTGCTTCTAATGATGATTGAGCCATTAAATTCCTACCCATAAAAGAAATGCCATATTGCTGTGGAGAGTCACTCACTGCTTCCATTAGTCCAAATTCCCTAATAATTTACACACCTGCACTGGGGACCTTCCTATAATGCACCAAGTAGTTAGCATCTCTGAATTGTTCAGGTGCATAGGTATATTAGTTTTCACAGTATTAAAATAATGAACATCTCAATTTGCTGGGAGCATAGAAGACATGACAGAAATAGCAGAGATTTCATTCACTCCTTTCAAAAAATATATTTTCTGACGATAGCAGGGGATCTTCTGTTGTCCTGAAAGACACAATGAAATTGACTCATAGCCATAATCCATATATCTATATCCATTTAATATTTTTCATCTAGTGATTGTATCTGATTTATTCTTGAGAGAAACCTGTTAAGTAGACTTCTGGTAATGCTTCTGAAAGACTGAAGTCCAGGCCTTGAAGAAAAAGTTGAGCCTTGAAACCTAAACAGCATTGGGGTCAAAAATGTTTAGAATGTTAATTTGAGGCTTATTTTGAGAGTTCCAAAGGCAGGGGATTTGGAATTGTGAGAAGATGAAGAAAAAATACAACTCTTATATGAGAAAGGTGCTCTTTAACAAAATGGTTTTGATCTAAGATTTAAGGAGGAAGATGGGAGTGATGGAATGCTGATGGAATGCTACAGCAGTCTTGGGAAGCAGAGATTTCAGAGACCAATGTATCTGTTTCCTTGTGCTGCATGGACTGTTTGGTCCCTGGAAACTTTGAATCAAGTGTCTTACATAACAAAGGGGAACTGAGGCACTTTGGCATGCTCCAGACAAAGAAAGGCAGGGAGAGAACAAGTTCTTGATGAGCTGCCAAGAGATGACCTAGCAACTTTAATGTGAATATAAATCCCTGAGGAACCTGTTAAAATGCAGATTTTGTTGGGGTGGAGCCAAGGGATACCATCTGCTGGTACTGAGAACCACAAAGTCAGTGGTTCAAACACACTTGCTGCTCCTCAGAAACACCATGCAGGGTTGCTATGAAAGGCCACTCTTTGAATAACAATAATCTATAGAACTGAGTCTGAAACAGCAGTCCAAAGAAATAGAGGAAGGTGACAAGCAATTGGAACATGAAAGCACTCTTCAAGAATCCTCAGACAGAGAGAGAGAGATACTGGTAACAGGGAGGAAGATGGAATGTCAACCTTGGCTCACAATGGTAGGCTCTTCAACAAGAGAGCTGCAAGTGGGAGAGAGGAGTTTCTGGGCAAGACCAATCTGAGGTCCAACATCCACACTGTGCTCTGCTGCGCATGCTGCTGGGAGCTGTGTGTGTGTGTGTGTGTGTGTGTGTGTGTGTGTGTGTTCTTCCTGGTCTTAGGGCAGCAGAACTCCATGTTAGGTAGGGTATAAAGAATATAGGCACTTATTTTACAGAACAGAGCACAATCCCAGTAGTGTTGCCAGACAAAATGTAGGACATCTAGTAAAATTTGATTTTTTTTTTAGCGTAAGTATATATCCAAATGTTATGTGGAACTTACTTATACTAAAAAAAAAAAAAAAGGACCTGTTCTTTATCTGAAATTTAAATTTAACTCACTGTCCTGTAAAATTAATTACTGAATCTGGTAGCTCAAATTGTCAGTTAGAAGTTCATGAACCAACAGTGTGTTTGTAGTTATTTTATACAGTGGGCAGAGAGAGATGAATCTCACCATCTGCAATTTTATGTGAAAGCAAAGCCTCTGGAAGTGCCTGAATTACTTGGTAATGTGTGAAGGTCAGAGAGTATCTGGACATGGTATTTGAAGGTGCATGATTAAGTAGCAAAATAATTGCTTTTCTTTCTTTATGTGGATAGCATAGTTAGTTATGGAGTAAATGTCCTTGAGATTAGGCTGACCTAGATCCAAACCCCAAGTGTATAGTCAGCTTTTATGTTGGTTAAAAAACTATTTGAAATGAACAGATTAATCTTGCAGAAGTCTGTCATGCAATCTCCAGCATCATTTGTATCACCAAGGCCATACCTTCCAACTACTGATCCTTCCTCTTTGTTTACAAACTTTGCATTCCAGTTGCCAGTAATTATCATACATCTTGATTGCATGTTTGATCAATTTCAGACAGAAATCAAATTGACTACATCTGTGGAAAAAGATGATGGAAAAACTCCATATCTTCAGCCAAAACAAGGCCACGGGCAGACTATGAAACAAACCATCAATTGCCCATATACAACTTCAGACTGAAGCTGAAGAAAATGAAAATAAGTCCACAAAAGCCAAAAAATGACCTTGAATATATACCACCAGAATTTAGAGATCATCTAAAGAACAGATTTGATACATTAAACACTAAAGACCAAGATCAGAAAAGTTGTGGGGTGACATCAAGAACATAACACAGGAAGAAAGCAAAAGATCATTAAGAAGACAAGAAAGATGGAAAAGATCAAAATAGATGGCAGAAGAGACACTGAAACTTGCTCTCCAGCATAGAGAAGCTAAAGCAAATGGAAGAAATGAGGAGCTACAATAGCTAAACAGAAAATTTCAAAGATCAGCTCGAGAAGACAAAGTCAAGTATTATAATGAAATGTGCAAAGATCTGAAGTTATAATATCAAAGATGAAGAACTCACTCAGCATTTCTCAAGCTGAGGAAACTGAAGAAAAAAATTTAAGTCTAGACTTGAAATACTGAAGGATTCTCTGAGCAAATTACTGAATGATGCAGAAAGCATAAAAAGAAGGTGGAAGGAATACACACAGTCACTGTACCAAAAGGAAATGATTGATGTTCAACCATTTCAAGAGGTAGCATATGATCAAGAGCCAACGATCCTGAAGGAGGAAGTCCAAGGTACATTGAAGTCACTGGCAAAGAACAAGGCACCAGGAATTTATGGAATAAAAATTGAAATCTTTTTAACAAAGTGA
This sequence comes from Chrysochloris asiatica, assembly GCF_000296735.1. NCBI lineage: Eukaryota > Metazoa > Chordata > Mammalia > Afrosoricida > Chrysochloridae > Chrysochloris > Chrysochloris asiatica. The sequence goes on from NW_006408626.1 coordinate 4,700,580, forward strand.
GGCTGCTCTGGAGGCACTCACTCATCTGTGCCAGGAAATCTGGAAGACAACTACGTGGTCAACTGATCAGAAGAGATCCATATTTGTGCCTATTCCTAAGAGAGGTGACCCAATGGAATGCAAATACCATCGGGCAATATCTTGATATCCCATGCGAGTATGTGTTGCTAAAGGTAATATAGAAACCGTTGTAAGCATACATTGAGAGAGAACTTCCAGAGGTTCAAGCCAGATTCACAAGAGAACGTGGAACGAGGGATATCATTGCTGATGTCCAATGAATCTTGGCTGAAAGCAGAGAATACCAGAAAGATGTTTACCTGTTTACCTGTGCTTTATTAACTACACAAAGGCCTTCAATTGTGTGGATCGTGACAAGCTATGGACAACATTGTGAAGTATGAGTATCCCGGAACACTTAATTGTGCTCATGAGGAATCTGTACATAGAATAAAAGGCAGTTGTTTGAACAGAACAAGGGAACACTGAATGAGTTAAAATTAGGAAACCTGTGCACCAGGGTTATATTATTTCACCATCCTTATTCAACCTGTATGCTGAGCAAATATTCCAAGAAATATTCCAAGAATCTGGGTTATATTAACAACTTGTGATAAGTACCTTGCTTGCTGAAAGTGAAGAGCACTTAAAATACTTACGATGAAGATCATAGACCACAGCCTTCAGTATGGATTGCACCTCAATGTAAAGAAAACAAAAATCCTCACCACTGGACCAATAAACAACATTCTTATCAATGGAGAAAATATTGAAGTTGTCAAAGACTTCATTTTTCTTGGATCAACCATCAGCACTCATGGAAGCAGAAGTAAAGAAATCAAATGATGTATTGCATTAGGTAAATCTGCTTCACAAGACCTTTTTAAAGTGTTGAGGAGCAGGGATGTCAGCTTGAGGACTAAGGTGCACCTGACTCAAGCCATGGTATTTTCACTAACCTCCTATGCATGCAAAAGTTGAACAGTGAATAAGGAAGACCATAGAAGAATTGATGCATTTGAATTGTGGTGCTAGAGGAGAATATTGAAAGTTTTCTGGACTGCCAAATGAACAAGTAGATCTGTGTTGGAAGAAGTACAGCCAGAGTGCTCCTTGGAACCCAGGATGGGTTAACATTGTCTCTCATTCTTCAGACATACTGTTAAGAGGAACCAGACACTGGAGAAGGATATCATGTTTGGTAAGCTCAGAGATAAAGAGGAAGACCTCCAGCAAGATGGATTGGCAAAGTGGCAGCATCAATGGGCTCAAATGTAGCAATGATTTTGAGGTTGGCCCGGGACCAGGTAGTGTTTTGTTCTATTGTGTATAGGGTCACTATGAGTTAGTACCAACTCAATGGTACCTAACAACAACAACAACAAAATCCAAACCCCAGATCTATGGTATCTCAATGTGTGACATTAACCAAGATGTATACATTCAATTAGCCTTGATTTTCCCATTTGTAAAATGGAGATAAAAATGTAGCATTGACGGACTCAAGCGTGACAACAGTAATGAGGTTGGTCCAGGATCCGGCAGTGTTTTGTTCTGCTGTGCATAAGGTCACTATGAGTCCATACTGACTTGATGGCACCTAACGACAACAACAACAACTTCACAGGACATTGTTGTCGTTAGGTGCCATCAAGTCAGTTCCTACTCATAGGGATCCCCTATAGAAACCCTTAGAAACCCTATAGAGTTTCTAAGAAGCTTCTGGTGGTTTGAACAACTGACCTGTTGGTTAGCAGCCTAGTGCTTATCCTATAGCACCACACCAAGACTCCCATAGGATATTACTAGTGAGGTAATCCTTGAGCTCAGTACATTACTAAAGTTATTTTGTGTATTTATATTAATTCATTCAGGAATGTATTTATTCTTACTCTCATTCATTTTCAGGAGGGATGATGCAGGCAGGAAAGACGAGATCACTTGCATTATGGTGTAATTATCAACAGTGGGTGACAAGCATTGCTGTCAAGTCAATTCCAACTCTGTTGATCCCATAGGACAGAGTAGAACTGCCCCCATGGATTTTCCAAGTCTGTAAATCTTTACAGAAGCAGACTGCCACATCTTTCTAATGTGGAGTGGTTGGTGCATTTGAACCACTGAATTTCAGTTCAAAGCTGAGCACTTAACCCACTGCACCACCAGGGCTCCAGGGTGGGTGATAGTGCAGTTAAAGAAACAAATGTAGTAGTGGATGTAGCATGGATAATCTCGAATTGAGCAATTTGTTTCTACATTTGGAGAAGCTGAAAATATTTAAGATTCCAAAGCAATATGGTAAAGTGAATGTTTCTCTGTTTGCAGCAACAGGAGGAGAAAAAGAGGGTAGCACTCAGCTAATTCCTCTTTTGTTCCTTGGGGAAAGATTATCTTCTACTTCTTGACCTTCATAGTAAAAACACTTTATGAATTTGGTAGGTGTTGTTTCATTGCCCACCATCACTTTTGACAACTATAATGCAAGAAATGTAACTGTCATCTATTTCTGCTCTGGAGTTCCTGAGTGTTGCAAACAGTTAATGCTCAGCTGCTAACAGAAAGGTTGATAGTTCAAGTCCAACCTGGGACTCCTCCAACGAGGCATCTGACAATCTGTTTTTAAAAAATCAGCTTCTTAAAACCCTAATCCTACCCTGACACATGGGGTCACCATTAGAATCAACTCAATAATCATGGGTTACAGAGTTTTGTTTCTGTCTTATTTTGTTATTTCTATTGCAGGGCTTCCATTATACTAAGTGGCAGAGATTTAATCTTGATTACTTCAGAGTTTTGTCTCTGTCCTTTCCCAGAGGTTGCATCTAAATTGTATCTAAGAGACTTAAGATATGACAAGGAAAGTGTTGGGATAGGGGTGTCATCCAGCTCTGCCTCCTCATCTGCACAATTTGGTGTCCTTTGAGGTATCCCTTTCTCTCCTCTGCAGTCCTAGGTCTACATCAAGTATTTGCTTAGCAGCTTGTAAAACTACAGAGCATAGCGAAGAAGCGATTCAACGTTAATTGAATATTGATAAAGGAAGAGGGGAAAAGTTAACTGAGTTAATTAGTTGTTTAGTTGCTACTGTAACTTTTTCCCCCAGTTGGAAAGAGATTGTCTCAGGATTGGAGCATTATAGAGAGAAAGACATATACTATCAGTCTTTCTCTTTCCAAATTAGATAAGATCTGAATAATCAGATCTGAATAATCAGCAAAGTGAGATATCAGAAAGAGGCATTAGGAGTGAGAGTCAGTGTCTGAGCTTCCCAGAGTACAGTGAGAGCAATCCTAAGAAAAGTACCAGATTTCCTTTGAGGGATAACTTGCTAATTAGTGATCCTGATCATGGAAACTCAGTAAGAGCCCACTGGGCCACTGTCCTCCATGAATCTGGCAACAAGAACAAATGCTGCCAACATTTTCTTTTCTTTTTTAATTTGTTTATTAGTTGTGCTAAATACATGTGTAACAAACATTTAGCATTTCTACAATCTTCACATGTACAGTTTAGTGACATGTTCATCATGTTGTTTAATCATCACCATTAACCACTCCTGTATGTTTCTATCACCCTTAAGAGAAATTTAGTGTCTCCAAAACATACAATATATAATTTTTACAAACATTTTTAATATTCAAATTGCCAGTGCCTCCCAGGAAAGCTGAGGGAAAATGCTGAGATATATTACAGTTAAATGGAAAGTAGATGCTTTCATCTACAAAGGGAATTTACATAGTTACATTTGGTGTAGAATGATGTTTGCAAAGGTTAGAAGTAATAATTATCCTTATTTATTATTTTATTTAAATCTTACTCTCTGATGCAAAACAAAATAGCAATTAGAGAACATCAATTATTACCCCTATTATTTTAATGATATATTTTATGGAAGAAAAAGTGAAATTTGCTGAATGATGTGTTATTCCTAACCCTTCAGTTAACCTTGCTTAAAGACTCCATTCACTGGGTCTTTAACAATCAGTAGACTTTTCCAGGCATCATCCCATGGTGGCCACCAAACATTGCTACTATGACTAGTAAGATATGATCAGCTTTGGATTTTAAATCCTAAATGTTATGGAATTCTTAAAGCTCTAGATCTTTGCCCCAGCTTGTGAGAAGGGAATTCCACACCCAACATGTTTGTTCCGGACAACTTGAGATTTACTGAATGAATAAAACATTAACTGCCTCCATCAGGGCCCGGTGTATCCAAATGTGTGCTAGGTTTCTCCTCTTGGGAACCTTAAAGTCAGGGCTTCAAACCAGTTCAAATGGATTCAGTCATGGCTGGCACAACAAAATGAGAAGAGAACCAAATTTGTAAAATGTGGTGTACTAGGATAACCAGGACATGAAGAAGTACAGGTGGAAGCGTGGGAAGGGGACACTTGGATGAGACATACTGAGACCCTTCCAAGTGATACAGGAAATTGGATTATTGGACTGTAGAGAGCAGTACACATTAAAAACAGTGTGGTTGGCTGCCATCTTTGAATTAAGCACCTTTGTTTCTGACTATACCAGTCAAGAGATTTAATAGCTATGGAATGCATACACTGCCCTTATTGTCTAAGAAGAAGCTTAAGTTTCTAATAGGACATGGATCCATAATTATTCCCATTCTGGTTTTTGTTTTGATACAGCCACATTATACAATTTTTGTTTTGTTTTGTTTTGCTTCATTGCCATTACTGAACCAGGAAGAACCAGTTCAAAGCCCTGCTTAGAGTCACTTCAATTATAACTGATCCTATCTTCCCTCCCTAAACCTAGTCATTTTTCAATAGATCACCATCAGTCTTCTCAAGCCAAGGACCTCAGCATCATCCTTAGCAAGTTCCATCAACTTGCTCCAATATTTGTTGTTCATTACTAAATATCTCCATAAGCTGTCTCATCATTCATCTGCCCAGCTACTTATCTGACCTACATTCATCCAGTCTGCACTTGCCTCCATCCATTCCACATTGCAGCTAGAGTGGTTGTTTTAAAACACACTGAAATTAGATGTGGTTGCCCTCTGTTTATATCTTTCAATTGCTGCCTGCTTTTCTTAACATGAAGACACAACTGCCCAACATAGATCTCCATCAGAGGTGTATCTAGGGTATGGTATGGCAGGTATAGCATATGTCCTGGGTATCATGCGAAGGGTAACACTATTGAGCAGTTTCTATTAACCAGCTGTGAGAGACCATTCAGCAATGTAAACCTAATTACCATAGGCACACTGTTCATTAGCTACAATACCAATCTCTGTGTCCTGCAGACTCTGGTGATGGTTAACCTTCCCAGCATTAATCATCCTCATCACACTCCTTTACTTTCTCCTCACCAGTCATACTAATTAATCTTTAGTACTTACAATCTTTCTTTCCCACTGTACTTGCATGTACAGATCACTTTGCCTGAGCTGCTCTTGGCTCCACCTCTGCATTCAATGCCTGTTCATTCCAATGCCGGCTACCCCATGTGTGTCAGATTAGAACTGTGTATTAGATTTGAATTGCGTCCCATAGGGTTTTCAATGGCTGATTTCTTGGAAGCAAATCATCATATCTTTCTTTCAAGGGGCCTCTGAGTAGACTCAAATTTAATACTTCTTGAGAAACCTAGCCAGGTTTCATCCCCATTGAGTAAGCTATTGGAGCACCCTGTATCATTGCTATGTTGTGGTTGGTACGTACTATCGAGTTGGTTCCATTTAATAGCAACCCTGTATAGGGTTTCCAAGAAGTGGCTGGTGGGTTTGAACTGCTGACCCTAAAGTAAGCAGTCCAATGTTATCCTACAGAACCACACCAGAACTCCGTGTCTCTGCTATAGACCTTATTGTGTAATTTTATGTCTGTTTCCCTGGTAATTCCTCAGAAGAAAGACTTGGCTATCTAATTCCCAAAAACATCTCCCATTGAAAATCCTATGAAGCACTATTCTGCTCTGATACACATAGGTTCACCAGTAGTCAAAACTGACTCAGCAAGAACTGGCTTGCTAGATAATTTAGCTAAGGTCTCTCTGTCTAATGTCTAGGATGAAACCTTAGACTGTAAGCCCTATGAAGGTCTGACCTTGTGTGTCCATGCTCATTACTGCCTTCCCAATCTCCAGCACAACACCTGAGTCTATAATATAATTTTTTTTTTTTGACCCACCTAGAGACTTTTATTCATGGTGAGGAAGGTAACCTCTGCTGGAGAGAGAAGGCAGAAGGCAGAAGGGAAGAGAGGAAGAGGAAGAAGAAGAAGAGCAGAGAGAGAAGAGGGCAGAAATAAGAGGAAGAGGAGAAGAGCTATAATATAATTTTTGTAATATAATATTCACACAGAGAAGGTGACGCTCCCAATTAGTTAGGAGCCATTAAAAAGAATCCTTGCCTACCCAGGAAGCCCACCCCATCCAAGAGGGTTCATCCCACATATCTTTGCAACATTTTAATAAAAGAACAAAAATGTTGCCTTCTAACCAATGTCTCTGTAGTCAGTATCCAGCAGATCTCCCTCTTTTCCCTGAATTATCTGGGTAATTACATAATTGTCTGCTTCACTTAGGTTGCACAGATATCTAGCTCCCTGCGTAGGTGTGGTAATTGGTTAGTGGCCAAGGAACACAAAACACATGGCTCCAAAACATGTGCCTACAAAAAGGAGTCCATTTAAATGAAACTGAAATTCAGCCCCAGTTGGTTGGTTGAAAACAATCCAAGGGATCAGTTATTTAGTGCTGAGCACTGGGGAAGAGAGATGATGTCGACTTTATCCTATTAGAGAAAGGAAACAGGAGTGCAGGGAGGAAGGAGCAAACACAGAAGTTGCCTCAGTGCATAAATGCCAGACCCAAAGCACAGAGCCCAATTCCCAGGATGACATAGGGTTGCCCATGACATATTAAGTAAAAACTAGCAAAGCCCAATAATGGTACAGTGTGTTTAGTATAAGCTTCTTCTATAAAAAAAAAAACTTTAAAAAAAGAAAAGAAAGCAAAGCTCTTCTACATGTGCCTATGTGTTTATGTCATCTCAAAAAATAATTATGAGTAAAGTGTATGCAAGCATATGGGTGGGAGAAGAGGCAAGTTGAGAAGACTTTTCATTTTTATTTTAAATATACCTAGATTATTTGAATTATGAAAATGAGAATTTGTGTTTGTTTTTTAGTGACTAAAAAATCATGGCCAACCAAAAAGAAAATAAAGTAAGTATCCTAATCGCATACCCGTAAATGAGATTAAGCTAAAATTGAAGCTCTATCTGTCAATAGTGCTATTATTTTTTTCTCAGGTAAGAATAATTAAGTCCAGGAGAAAAACTCACTTCTCTGGGTGTGAAAGGCGCCACCTGGTCGCTCTGCAGAAGGGAGTGTCTCTCTGCAAATGGGCATGTCTCAACATAGGAGACAGAGAAACCAGTGATTTGGGTCCCACCCCAGAAAATAAATACATAAATAATACATTTAGCACCAAAAGAAAATCCTATCACCCTAATCCAGAGGCCTGCATTTAGCAGGAGGCTGCCACAGTATGCAATATTTAGGTGGTTGGTAAGGGTGACTAGAGTCTTAATGTATCTGATAATGCCAAGTATGAAGAATTAGTCATAGCTGGGCTTGCAGGCAGCAGCATTTTAATGATTTATTGAATTTCTCTTAAGGTCAGTAGTTTATGATTTGCCATTTTAAAAATGTGCTGGTTAAAAAAAAAAAAAAAGTAATGTATATTTTGCTTTACAGGAACTGAATCGTTTCCTAAATGCATTTTTTAAGAGCAGAAAATCAGTACAAATAGCCACTGCCAGCATACCCATGTCTAACCTAATCACATGAACTCCAGCCCAGATAAGCATTTTCTGAATGTTATTGGTGGAAATATGGTTTTCAAAGAGAAAGGAGACCATCCTTGGGTCAGAGAGTTGGTGTTATCAGCTTGCAACATTATTCCTGTTGTATAATTTTACCTCTGGGACCATTATTTCAATTCAAGTGGACTGGAAATTCAAAGTTAGTTTAATCAGTCACTTCACTCAGGGGACTTCAAATGCATGCTTCCATATTCTGAGATGCCTGCGAGGCACTCATATTATTCCTTAGTAGTTAGGGTCACAGGTAGAAAATAAGAGTCTTAATCAAAAAAAGAGCTGATGAGTGCTACTCCAGAAGTCCAGCTCTCTGCCCAGAGGCCTTGACTATGGACCAGACTCCCTCCTAGCAGTGTGAGATTGCTCATCTAAGGTGGAAAACTAGTATAGAGTCACACAGAGAACATGATACAGCAAATGAGAAATCAGGACAAAAATTTTCAGTGATTTCCATGGAACACCCTCTCCCCTAGACCATGTTGCCTTCTAAGATTTATTAAATGAATGTGCATACTATTTAAATATGTATTCATGTCTTAGCATGCCCGGGACACTATTCTAACCTCTGCAAGTACAATGGTACATGAGCAGCTAAACAAAGGTCTGACTTCAGAAACATAGTGTCCATCGACAGGAAAGATCACTTAAAGAGCAATGATACATCGTGTGCCCTGGCACAGAAACCACAGGGCCCAGAGTGAGGGCATCTGAACCAGTGTTGGCTAAGTCAGCAATGTGAAGTTTAAGTAGGACTTCATACTGCATTCCCCATTCATCTGTCAGTTTGTTTTACTATAGTTGTTTGATACCGGAAGCTAGGCCACTGGTATTTCAAACGTCAGCAGAATCATCCATAAAGACAGTTTTTATTGGAGCTTCTATAGTAAGACACACTAGATAGAAATACCTACTGATCTACTTCTCACATTAGCCAATGAAACTCTATGGATCCCACTAGAATATTGTCACTTATAGTGCTGGAAGATGAGTCCTGTAGGTTGAAAGGCCTCACATAAAGGGCCACAGTAATGACCACAAGCATGTCAATGAATCCAAAGATGGCATAAGAGCAGACAATGCTTGTTGTACAAGAGGTTGCCATGAGTCAGCATAGACTCAACAGCAACTAAGAACAACATACAACATGGAGGAAAAGAGGCTGGAGTGGGAGGGGAATTTTCCAGGAATCAGACACTAAATGTTTGGTAGACCAAAAGTCAGAAATATGATGGAATCCCAACAAAATATAAGGACTCTGGTAAGGAGTGCTCATTAATTGTTAAAA